>NW_024351730.1:38025281-38633281 GCF_902729225.1 Pteropus medius | reverse complement strand
TTAAATATTAAAAAAAAAAAAAAAGACGTCACTGAACCACCTTGTTTTAAGGTTCATCATCTTTATGTTACCTGGTTTGGGATTTGGCTACAAAACTGCCACACTACACTCATCAAAGTGTTCACCAAATCAAGAATGCAGGATTTGATTCCAATACTTTCTTTGAGTGTTCTGAAAATAAATGTGCACCAGGTCTTCTGAAATTATCTTACCAAGTAAATTAATGTGGACAAATGATATTTTACCCTATATACACTACAGTACAAAAGATAAGGCTGGTTTATTGACTCAAGCATTAAAGCGCCCTTCATGAGAAGGGTATTCAGGCTGTGTGCCATAGTCTTCGGTTTAAATCACAAAAAATTAACTTGAAAAGCTAATAATTGAAAAGCCGAAAAGCTGGGGGGTTTTGAAAAAAAAAAAAAAAGAATTGTTAATTTATACATCTCCTTCAGAATGAATATTACCATTGTCAAAATGTAACATCTTGAAGCTTAATTCTTTCACCTCCCAATTTAACTTGCTCTAGCGTCTGATGGAACCACAATTCAAATTCTTCAAAAAGGCAAGGATCTAAATCACTTCCAGATTTGTCTCTTAGTCTAATATTCTTGCATTAATAAAATAACATGACATGGTGACAGTAAACTATATTGATATGCTTATCTATTAACTGTAAAAAAAAAAAAAAAGTAACTATCACTAAAAGAGAAAAAGAGGAATAGAACAATAACCTGAACAAAAATTATATTGAACCTAGTCTCATCTGTGAATAATTAGAATTGAAGTTGATTTGGAAAGGGTGGAAAAAGACTCTGAAGAGATAGGATTACAGTGTCTTTGATGTATTAAAAGTGAAGAAAATGAAGAATGTTAGAAAGCTTAAACACACAGCGCATGCACAGGCATGTGTGAGGGCACAAACACACACACCCTCCACCATCAATGGCTAACTTCCCTGTCCTATTTTTCACGGGTGGGGTTAATAACAAATAAGATAAAGGTAGTATTTGGTTCCTTGATTGGAACAAAAAGAAACATAAAACAACTATGTTCACTCTTTGACTCAGGATAACTCTTCCAAGTTTTTGGACTATTGGAACCCATCATCCACAATATGGAGGAACCAACCCTGTGCGTCATTAAAGATTTGGTCAAAATCTCTCACTCCACATTTTAAAATAAATACCTAATCCAAAAATCTGTAATAGCAAATAATCATGATGAAAATTCCATCAGAATGATGGTTCTATCTTATATCCTCTAACGACTACTAAGTTCCATAGCTAGGGTTCTTCTAACTTATTTTTTAAGACACATTTGCTGTATTTTCTTATTTAAAAAAGGACTGTATTCTTATTGAATAAATTCTCATTAAAGAAAATTTAAGTTACATATAAAATAATTCTATTATTTAGGGATGATTTCAAGTTATTTGGTATATTTATTTCCATTTCATTTTTTTTTTATATTTAACATATTGTTTCCCAAACTAGTATTTCAAAACTTTCTTCTGGGAGATGATAATATTATGTTAATATCTGTATCACTAAAAATGGTGTTATTTGTTATAAAATGGTATAAAACAGCTTAAGCAAAGTTAGTAGATGTCTTTATTGCAGGATTTTCCAGAGCCTATAATATGCTAACATTTATTTATGACTTTTCAAATCATAATAAATGTGTTAAGAAGCAAGCAGCTTCCTAAATTTATTTCCCACTTAATATATTTTCCTTGTTCATCTATTAGCATCTAGCTTGGGAAGCACTGAAACGACTCTATATGGGAAGGACATTTCTATATCATTAAATATTTTCAAAACCATGATTTTATGACCATAAATTATTACTACATTTAATTCTCTCATAGTTTACTAAATTTTTTCCAATTTCTGTTATCTTTATATATAAATCTTATTACATATTCATTATTCCATTAGATAAAATGCTAACCTTTTTAAGAAATATTACCAAACTAATAAATTATACATTTCAAACAGCATCTTTTCACTAAACTTTTGTCAAAAGTGTGTCACTTAATATTTGTTAATTTCATGGGCACAAAGTGAGAACTAATTTTTATTTTCTTTTACTTTTATTTGCATAATAGGCTGGATTTTTTTTCATATTTTTATTAATCATTGTATTTATCATTCTTAGACTGGATTTCAGTTCTCTCCCCTCATATTTGTTATCTTTTCTCTCATTGTTTTCACTTCTATTTCTTCTCTGAAGACTAAGAAAGTCTCTCAAGTTTGTTCTTCACATCGTTAGTTTTGCTTTCCAAAATATTAATTTTTCTTCCCTGCCTCATCTGCGAATTTAAATCCTACTCTTACAGATTTAGTGTTCCCTGCAATCTTTCCTTACCTTTATTAAAACATGAGTTTGTTCTCCTTACAGCTCTCTGCTGCAGTTTTCTAGATACCATACCCTCTACATTCTGTAATGCTAAACTGTTTTCTAAATGTTTTCTAGATATTTAAAAAATGTGCTTTTCTCTCACATCTTCAGAATGGTAGGCCTTTATCCTGAAGTACAGTATATGTTAATAGGTCCCATGTTGTTGAGTTGTCTATCTCCTCTTGCTGGGATGATGGTGTTCTTCATCAGAGGGCTTGGCTTGGATCATTGTGCTCTTGGATGGATATAGAAATCCCTTTTCAATGCTGTAGCAGAAGTGTAAATAAATATAAAGAGGTACAAGCCCAATTCTCAGTGATAGGCACAAATTTAAAGCGGGTCTTTGGACTACAGAGGGACCCTCTTCTTAAATATTGCTGGTCTGAAAAGGATCACCTGAAGACAAGATGCCTACCCTTTAATTCTCCATTCCCATCTTGAGCCCTCAACCTGAGGTAACCTGTTCCTTTCAGGATGTGGTGATTAGCAGCTCCAGGTCTCCCAGCGCTTCATGTTTCTGTGTTCTCAAAGCTGCTGCATGGATGTAGAAAGGTGTAAGATAATGGAAGCATAAGTGATGGTAATATGACAGCATCTTCGGAAAAACAGCACCCATGCAGCAGAGGAAGAGCTGCCCCATTTTCTCACGAGTTAAAGATCATGGCTTTAGACTGGCTAGATTATTTGTTTCATGAGACAATTCTGTCTTTCCCAGTTCAGTTTCTGGTAGGTGAAGGGAATGCATCAAAACTTCTAGCAACTGTCAGTTCTCCCCACCCCCACCCCCACCCATTACTGTGTGTTTGCTTGTCTCAAGGTCTTTAGTCTTTTAACAGAAAATTGGAAGAGGCTGTGTCAGCAACTGCAACCGAATGTTATTTTTTAATGAGAAGCCTCTCAAATTTTAAATATAAGTTAAAATCTGATTATTTCACTGTAAGCACAAGAAGAACTCACTTGACTCATTCATATAACTTTATTTATTTTAAAACAATATATAATTGCTGCAAAGAACAACACACAGGAAACTAGAAGTTTATCTAGAAGTCACAAATATCAGTAGTGGCAGCAATGTAAACTCCTTTTCTTCACTGGTAACTAGCATCAGAAGAATTTTTTAAAAAGCAAGCTTTCTCATTAGCTGAAGTTGAAGGTGGTTAACAAAAAAATAAGCATTATCATCTGCCTTCTGGGTTGTACTATTCATTTAGTTTTTTAGTACATGTCAGTGTTTTGATATTTTCTACCATTCTAGACCACACAGGCAGGCTAACTAAGCTCACTTGCTTATCGCTGATGAGCATCATGATGTTGGCAAGCTTGAAGTACTTGCCCCCCAACAATTTCTCATTGCCATTTCGACACTTAAATAACACCAAGTAGAATTTCTGTTTATAGTTCACGTTTATATTCCATACATCTAGCTGACTCAGAAGAAGGGAAAATAAGAGGAACTACACATAAATACATTTTGAGAAAAGAAATTAGGAGAGTTTCTCTGAAGGTCTGTGCTACACATTTTAACAGTGACAAGTCACTTTTTAAAAATTTCATCTGAACACTATTGCAACTTAATAGCAAATGCTATAAAGTCAAAGAAATCTGAATTTAAATTCTAGCTGTACTATTTAATAGTCAATAGTCATGCGACCTTAAGCAAGGTAATTAACCTCTCTATGGCTCTGATTTTTCTTTTGTAAAATGAATATATTAATAATGCTTGCTCATCAGATGGTTAGCAGGCTTAAAAATAAGAGATAAGGCAAGCAACATAAGAACTGTTAGATAAGTGTTCTATAAATGTTTGTATTATCATCCTCCTGCATATTTTTAAATAAAATGCTCAATCTTTACATGAAGTGGAATTTCACTTAAAGAACATAAAAGGATCTCTTTGGTAATCACGCACAATAGTTTGTTTGCAACTGGTAATTTGCTTAAATATTTATTTTTACATCTAGATTATTATAGTTTGCACATGCAATATATATTAAGCTTATTCTGAGATAAGCAAATGTGAATACCTTATCCTTATTAACCATATTCAAGTGTAAGATAGGAAAAGTGGATAGTCAACAGAGGAGGGAAAAAAAATTATGCTTCAGAAAATAGACCTTAAGTTTAAAAGCTTAGTCTTGAGTGACAGCTCTCAAGACAATCACCAAGGGCTTGCACAGTGACTAGGGAATATTACTTGTTTCTCATGGGCTGAAAAGAAGCTTGCTATGTTTGCTGCAATACAAAAGAGAATCCTGAAGAATATTCTTGGGTCCCTATCAAGACTGAATTAATGGGTAAAGACTCATGAAAGTGAAAAATATGTTTATAATTATCTGAGTCTAGAATCTTACTCCATTTCACAAAAACACACAGTATTTATGAAAGATTTTTAATACACAATGAATTTTTCTTCAACTACAGATTAAACAGGAAAGAGTAAGTTTAACTTGGAGTAAGAAGAATTAAGAGTATGTATTTTTAAAACACCATCTTGAAGGAAAAGACTATAAATCGCTAGAATGAGAAATTTCTTATCAGCATATTTAGGGCATGTAAGAATGTGGTAGGCAAAGCTTTCTTAAAAATTAAACTGTACTGTAAACTGGGACAATTCTATAATTAATCATTTAATCTTTGTTTTAAAATTTCAAAATGTTTCAAAATGGATTCATTCAAAACTCAGTGTTCAGTAACAGCTTTAGTGTTTTTACAATGACTTAGAGAAATTGGGGGTGGAGTGTGATATTTGTTCAGTTTTTGGAGCTTAATGGTGGCATGTGCTGCTAATCTAACCATGACCTCCCCCTCTCTTCTCAGAAAAAAAAAAAAAAAAAAAAAAAAAAAAGAAAATATAACACTGGCCCTGAAAACAGCAAAGTTTTTTTGGCTATCTTTTAATCTAAGTACAAGAAAAGTTACTTTATGAAATATGAATTCAGTATCACTGAATTCAGTATCCATTGCATTTAGGATGATTTATAAAAGATATATGGGCCTCCACACATATTCTCATCATAGAAATATAATAAACCACTTGCATCTTTCATTTAAAAAAATTCATGTGAGATAAAAAGTTCAAACTTTGATATTCACTATAAAGTAAAATTCAGAAAAAGGTGGTCAAAAGGTACAAACTTCCAGTTATAAAATATGTAAGTCCTGAGGTTGTAATGTACAGCATGGTGACTATAGTTAATAATAGTGTATCATATACTTGAAAGTTGGTAAGAGAGTAAATCTTAAAAGCTCTCATTACAAAAAAGAAATTGTAGCTATCTGTGGTGATGGATATTAATTAGATGTACCGTGGTAATCATTACGCAATACATACAAATATCAAATCATTAGGTTGTACACCTGAAACTGATATAATGTTGTATATCATTTATATCTTATGTTAACAGTAAAATTCAGTTAAATAGTTTATGTTCTTAGCTTTATAAATAAATATATTAATTCAATCAATAAAAATCTTTAGTGATAACATCTCACATGTAATAGAGGTAAGACTTTAAATCGGCATTAGTCTTTCCCAAGGGAACTTTCTGTTACTTTTACTCCATGAACTGCATGTCATGAAAAATTTAGTAAACTAAACAAATTGCTAGTTTTAAGCAATAAACATTTGCTCATTTTTAATAAATCAAGGATATACTACTTCGAATCAGTGCATTTGACAAGGATAATATGACCAGTGGTACCAATCCATGTTTGCAGATCCCTAGGAGTCTGAAAACTCCAGACTGAGGGCGTGAGTCCACAATATATTAGGTTCTAAAAACAAAATATGGCTATTGAGAGCAAACCAATTTTTCACAAATGGACTTTCAATTTTAAACCACCCAATATTTCTTTGTCTAAATCCCAGAATTTTTCCTGTAGCTGAAATTCCACACATGGTCTCCATATCCCCAAAGAAATGCCCTTTCCAGATGAGTTCCTAAGAACAGGACTATGTTTCTTCGAAGTCAGCAAGCTATTTATAAAAACTACAGTAGCCCCCAAGGGAAGATCAATTGGCAAGTATAAAATTACTTTATATATACTGCAGTAGTTGCTCTGCATTTTTTTAAGGGGGAGAAATGAGACGATGATGATCAAAAAATAAGGTACATGGAATGGGATAATTTTAATGTAGATACTTGTCATTACAAGAACATTCTACTGATTAATTTTCATACCCTGTAAAATATTTGAATCCCCTACTGAACCAGCAAGTACATAAATGTAACAAAACCAACAATGTACTTTCATGAGCATAACTATCATATGGAACTAGAAAAAGTAACATGTTAAATTTTTAAAAATCTAATTTTTAGTGACATTAAAATATAGCTTACATATATATAGGTCCTTTTGCAAATGATTTATATTGAATATATGCTAAAATATCTATCACTGCTTGAAATCAGACATATAGTAGTGTGCACAGATGTGTATATATACATATTTTTCTAAATTAATTAAATACAATTTATTTAAGAAAATTAAATAAATTTTCTTCCAAATATTCACTTAAGCCCACAAATGATATTTGAAATGCTGTCCAACTAATTGTGGCCTGTATCTAGCCAATGAGGATGGAGGTCGGCCATACAGAATTGTGTCCTGGCTGAATACTATAACTCTCTACACCTCGTACACCTCATTTTGTATTTGTGAGAAATACTAATTGCATTGAGTACAAACAAGAGGGGAAAATGCGTTCACCTTTAGCACTAGTTACCAGAAAAAATATATACTTTCTCCATCTCTGTTCCCACCCTATATGACCATTGCTCCTTAGAGACTTCCATTCATGTAACAAATATTTATTGATAACTATGGGCCAGACACCAGGCCAGGTGTGTCTAGGAGAAAATGTACAAGACAAACAAAGAGAGAAGATTATAAAACAAACAAGGTTTCATGTTTGTTTTACAGAGTTTACACATAAGTTTATAATCTAGTGAGACAGAACAATTCTTTGTGTGTGCGTGTGTGTGTGTGTGTGTGTTTGCAGTTCCTTATTTTATTATGTAATACTTATTATATGCCAAGCCCTGATCTAACAGCTTCAAAATTACCTCAGCTGACTCATTTGTGTTGGCATAAACACACATATAAAAATTCAAGTAACCAATAATTAAAGAATAATAAAAAAGAATAACAACAAATATTACAAGATAAAGTATAATTAATAGTTATATAAATTAGAGGTATGTATTCAAAGAATATCAGTTCCTGAATTATGAGAAAATTAAATTAATTCAGGACGTTGATAGAATAAAAGTAATTTCATATTAAAGACAAAAAACATGTTCTAATACTAATAGTGAATACTTCTCTAAAACTAAATTCTATTGCTATTAAATTCTATCCTTTTAATCTAAGATAATTCATGTCTACATTAATCTATTGTGAAATTTAAATCAAAACTATATTTTTAAACATGAAACTTAAAGTTAACCATATTTTTTTAAATCTAAAGTCCAGCAAGTTATAAATCATTCACCATTTTTTTCGTTATCAGACATTCATAGAAACTGATGAACTGGTTTGACAGAGAAATGGGAATGTCTCAACTCTCCTTATCACATTACTCAAATTTGGAAGTCTAGCATATTCCTTTGTGACTAATGGATTTACAAACTACTGCGTTTACCAGTGGGGTTTGCACAATGCTCATTAATCCAATGAGGACCTTCCCTTCTCCATCAGGCAGACAGTTATAACATGTGCTAATTTACACAACTGTCTGTGAACTTCCATTGGAAACAGAAACATCTATTTATTTAATAAACATTTAATGAGCACCTTATACAAGCAGTAAACATTTAAAGAGCACATTCCAGTCACTGTGCTGGCCACACCCCGACAAGTAAGGCTATTTACTGCCCTCACGAGAAACAGAAGATAGAAGAAATGCAGTATAACCTAATAAGGAAGGAAAAAACCCAGAGACAGAAAAAGAGATTTAAAATATAAAAGCAATCTGGGATACCTGTTTGGAGTATGTCTCAGAGGAACTGAGGTAGGAGGCTAGACCTGAAGTCCATAGACTGCCAAAAGGTTCACGTACAGAATGTTCACATACAAAAGGTTCAGATTAGAACTTGGATGGGTAAAAAAGATTTCGCCTCTGTTTTTATGAACTTTAGCTGAAATTTAGCATTTCCTTTAATTACGAAAGTAGGAAACAAGTCATAGTATCAATACCTGTGACCTTGTCACCAGTGGAAATCACAAACATTTTCATATCATATCATAGTTGTTACAGATAACTCAGAATATTATTTACTTATTAGCTACTTTAAAATTAAGACAGTCATGGGAGCCGCCACTAGAGCTTGTTTAATGCACAATAAAGACTCATGTGCCTTTTTTATAATTTGAAAATTGCATCTCATTAATTAGTTTCCTTTGTAGTGCTATGAAGTCTTTTCATTTAAAAATTAATTTGAGGAGGGGGCCACAGGCTTCCCTAGTCAGCCAAAGGGATCCACTGCACACAAAAAGGGAAGAACAACTATTCTGAAGCATGAGGGAAAGGATTTAAAAAACATAAAGGCAGGACAGTCTATGTTGTAATCTCCCTCCGCTGTCTCAACTCTTTAGTCAAAGTCAGCTGCACGTGAGAGGCCTGGTGTGCACAGTGCAGTGAGTGGGTAACTGATGGAATGGCTTCAACCAGAACTCAGAGGAAGAGGAAGAAGTCAGGGGACAATCCTCTATGGGCTGTAGGTTTGACTGAAGCATTGGAATAAATGGAGAGAGAATACAATATAACCTATAGCAGACGATAGATGTCATAAAAATCTACTGACCACTAGGCTTTCACTCTGTTTCTAACACAGTTTCCTCTCCCCAGACCTTCTTTATTTCCATGGCCACATCCTTCAATCCTCTAAGACAGCCCACATAAACAAAAATAAAAACAAACAAACAAAAACAGTTAAATAAATAAAATCTAAAAACATACCCGCCCAAAAAAAACCTTCTTACTTTATCATGGCCTACCACGTCTATTTACCAACCTGCTCTGTGCACATTCACTGTCTTTCCTCCTGACTGACTGAACAGACCCTGCACCAATGCAAGACCACCTCTCCGCGCACAGCCCCTTCTGGGCACGAGAGCCCACCTCCTCTGGCTAACTCCAGGACAACTGCAGCAATCGTCATCCCACCAACCCTTGTATCTCCTGACTGGATCAATCTCATGCTGAATTCGCCTTCACTTTTTTTTTTATATCAAAATCAAAAACTTTTCTTGCCTCATTTCCTACTCCAAATACTCAGCTCCTTTTTTTCCTCAAGACAACTGTCTACATTTGCTGCCTGAAATTCTTTCCTCCACCCAGGCCTTCTCTTGAAACCAACCCAAATAGGCTTTCCCTCAACACTCCGCCTGCTTTGTCGAAGTTGTCAGCTGACCCTCTGTATAGCTGAACTTTAAACAGGATTTAACTAAGGTGATCAATTTCATGTCCTTAAAATACTTTCCTCATACGCCTGCATGGCTATACACAGTCTCTTGATCATCTTCTACCTCACTCCTTCTTGTCCTCCTTTGCTGGGTCTTCCTCATCTCCCCAGCCTCCAAACCTCAGAGTGCTCTAGGATCAGTCTTCGAATTTCTTTTCTAACTACACTCACTCTCTAAATGGTCTCATCCAGTCTAGTGGCTTTAGGCAAAACCTACACATTAATGAAACTCAAATCTATACCACCTCCAGCCAGGCTCCTTCCCTGAGCTCCAGTCTCACATATCCATTTTACTGGATATCTCAACATATCCAAAAACAAACTCCTGATTTCACTCACGCCTTCATCTCTCACTCTCCTTGGCCCCATAAATGAAAACTTAACCCTTTGATCTGGAAAAATCCTTGCACTTGTCGTTGATGCCTCCCTATTATTTATCTCCCAAATCTAACTAAAATCTTCTCAGTTCTTCCTTTAAAATATATTCTGATTTTACTTTTTCTCATCAGCTCCACCCCTGCCCCACTGGCTTACCTGGGATTGCTGCCATAGACTCCAGTAGGTCTCTCAATTCCCATCCTTTGTCCTAACATTACTCTCCATGCAGCAGCCAGAATGATCTTTTTAAAGCCAATGACAACTCATGTTACTCATTTGATTAAAACATTCCAATGACTTTCCATATCACTAAAAATACAACCTAAAGTCCTTAAGACTGCCTACAAGTCCGAACATGATCTACCTCTCTGAATGCCCTCTTACTGCTTTCCCCTTGGATCACTTCACCCCGAGCAGGCTGGCCTCCTTGCCAGTCTCCAAGCACATCAGTCACACTGCTACCTTGGGTTATCTGCACTGGTTCCTCCCTCTGCCAGCACCGTCTTCCCTCAATTCAAAATGAATTGTACCTCACTCCTAATATGTAAAAATCGCAGTGATTAATTCTTTAAAATATTTTTTCCTCTTTTTTATACTTCTGTTACTTAAAAATGTCCCCATTGGGTACTTTGAGGGACTAAATTATAGAGAATTGTTATATACAGTAGTTCAATGAATTTTAATTTCCTTTCTCAAATGGCTTACCTAGTCTCAATGAAAGCTTAACTGATATTTAGCTTCACCTTTCTTTGAATTCCTAACTGAATCCCAAGATTAGGACAGATAGGCCAGAACATATCTACCAATATTTCAACTATATTAAGCTGGATAATTTTATGCTTACCTCCGTGGCACTTTGCAAGACACCTTTTAATACACTTGATAAATTAACAAAGATTAAATATAAATTCCTAGGGGACAATAATTCTTTCAAGGTTTTTCCCTATAACCTGATCCTCTATTAAGTCAAAATAATAACATTTACTGACTTAGTATGTCTTCTCAAAGGGTTGCATGATCCCAATGCACTAGATCCCAATGCTTATACCTAGACAGCATTTTAATTAAAATTGTTTTCATAAAGTCTAAATTGAGAGTATAAATATAAGGTAGGAATTTTAGGTTGTGACTGAAACAAATAGGAGTCTCCCTAAGTTTTGAAAACAGTCTTTCTTAAAATAAGAATATTCTGGTTATTGTCAGTCTCACCTTTTCTAACCCAACAATGTATTTTGAACTGCCTTAAAATTGGAAACTTTCTGATACTGAATTGAAATCATTAAAAAATATAAATTTAGCCTTGAAAAAACATATTCTCATATAACTTTTTACCCAGTTATTTACTCTTTACATTATTTAGTTAAATCCTCTATGAAATATGTCATCTGTAATGTATTATTTTGTAAAATTCTAATTATCAACATTCTGTGGTTTTCTTTTTCTCATCCTTCAGTGCTAGCACTCTATTTTGCTCTCTTCTTAGTTGATGACAGCAGAGAGGTCTCGCAAGGAGGTCAACCAGAAGAACCAGCCAATTGCTAATCTAATTCTTCCTCCTCCTTCCTCTCTGAATTTTCTCTGAACAAGAGCACAGGTGGAAGTATATGGTTAGTAGGTTCTGGCCCACTGCTATCCTCTCAGCCACATTCATTAATCTCATCAATTTGCACTCCTACTTAGTGAAAAACATGGCTCACTGAGAATTACCCAGCGATCAATATGAAATTGATTTGGGATGCAGAGCCATTACTTCTTTTTTCAGCACGTCTTTCTTCCCTAGAGCAAAATCCTGCATCAAATTAGACTGCCTATGTCTGGGAGTGCATGGAATCTGGAGACACAGAGACAAAGAGGGGCAGAGAGGGCGCGACCTGGGCTGCATCCCACCTCCACAGTCCTCTGCAGCACACGCCATCCCTCTGGCCCAGGGAAGGGGTCAAGTAGGGAAGTGACTTGAGTCCTCACACACTTTCTCCCCGATTCTATAATCTTGCACAGAGAAGGAGACCGGAGATAAGTCAGCCACCCTTGAGGATGTCGAGACACAGGTCAACAGGGAACTGGCTCCAATCTTAAAGCCTCATTGTTCAGTCCTTCCTTTGAGCCACTCTGAATTCTGGTGTAGGGTCGGGGAGGGGCAAGAAAAAGCAAGCTTCAATGGAAAAAGTGTCAAAGAAACAATCCACAATGAAATTACTCAAATAATGCAAGTAATTTATGATTATTCAAATCACACTGACGATTCAAAATAGAAAAGAAGGTATATTTACACTTAATAGTTCTTCAAAGTTTCTGGTTTAGGGTTGTAGCCACAGCTCATTCTTCACTATTCCAAGACTGGAAGTGCATTATTAAACTGACAGAAGCTCGAGATGAGTGCCCAAAATAAAGGAGGTGAGCAAGCTCCATCTCAGTGAGGCCCAGGAAATAATTCTTAAAGCTTTTCACCCAGTCCTTACAAAAACAAAAATATAAAATAGATTCACACTTCTTTTGAATAAAGCAGCTGATGGTTCTAAAAATGCTTTTTAAAAGTTTTTAATTTAATTTGTCATCTAATGGACAAAACACATAAAATAACAATGAAAAAATAAATCTTAAAATTCAGTTATCTGATTAGTTAAAATAAAATTCTCTAAAAATCCATCACATTATGACTAACATAACAAGGATAAAAGAACCCGAGTTCTATTATGTTACTGGTGAAGAATGGCACCATTACCATACATTTGAAGTTAGACACCTGAAAGAAACCTGGTCAGAAGAAACACATCAAAGACCCAGCAAAGCATGACTTCAAAAGGTACAGCACAGATGTGAGCTCCTGGGAACAGCCTGCTCTGATGCCAGAGCTCAAACTCAGAGTTGGCCGTTCAACTTTCAGAGAAACTAGAAAAGTCTGTGAACAGAATCGCCACAAATTGTTTTCACAATGAACTTCCACAGATTTACCCAGCAAAGGCTTACTTTTTATTAATAGAGTAACTAAGAATAAAACAGTATGTGGTTGATACCATGGACCTCAGTGTCCAGCTACCTAGATTCCCCAACTTGACTATTTACTAGTTATGTGAATAACTTTGGGCAAGGTACTTAATCACGCTGGAACTTGATTTTTTCAGGGTTGATATAAATATTAAATGTAATTATATTTTAAACATTAAAACCGTGCTAGGCATATAGTAAATTCTATTCCTGCCTGAAAAAAATTAAGAGTTTTCTTTACTCTCCAAGTCCCATCTGAGGTCCAGTTATCAGAATAAATGGATAATTGTATTTCCTAAAGCCAGACAGACAGATATACATGTGTACTTGTGTATGTGTAAAATGAAAATATCATTAAATTTAAAAGGCACTGAAGAGTACTTTCAGTGAGGCATTTTTATTAATGAAGATAGATTTTCTTTCTCTTAGTTATTTTTCATACTATAATTATCTCAGAGGAAACCTGAGGTGAAGAGTTCAATTCTAGTTTTCAAAATGTCCTGCAGCACAATTACAGCTACTAAACACATTCACAGACTAAGTGTAATGACCTTGGGTACAAAGCACGTTAAAAAATGAAGTATCTTCAGATATTTTTACCATAATTATTAATATTCAAAAAATGGTTAATCCCAAAAACTTTACATAGTTGTAAATAGAAGTGAATTGTGGATAACTTGTCCTTAAAATGCATAGTAATTTATAAAAACCATGGCTTAAAAGTATATCTAGGATATAATATTTAATAAATATCTTTCAATATTTTCTTTATTTTATACATTAAACATGTGTTTTTTAAATAGTCCATTAGGTTAAGATTATGACTTGTTTACAAATATCTACTGGTACCTCCTGGGATGTCTGAAGTCATAGGTTAAGTAAAAGCTTTGGATCACTCTTTTCACTCAAAGAATTAAACATATTTTATTTCTACTTAAGTGTTTTATGGCATGTAATGTAAAATTGTAATTCATATTTAATATAAAACAGAAGACATTAAAAAAATGTTTGTGCTTCAGACTACATGGGGTGTGTGTTCATTCTCCCTTCCCATGGGTACTGTGGAAACTCTTGGTTCTATCATCAGGATCTGTTTTCCCACTCCCCAGAAAGCCCTAGTTTCCAATGGGGATACATGTAACCCCAGGAATTCTAATTCTATTATTGGCCCCAAGGATGGAGTTTGCAATCTAGCTGTAGTCTAATCAGACTGAGTCTCAGCACTCTCAGTAAAATTTCTGGGGCGAATGCACTTGGCTCTTACTGGGCAATATGGCATGATGATCGATGGCAATGAGGCAATGAGGACATCCCACTGGGGGTGGCACAACCATGTGCAGCAGGGCAAAATCCACAAAGAATCTCAGAAAACAGAGCAGGATCCCAATGACATCCTGAGCCTCTAAATAACCTTGCCTGGAGCCTGATTTCGCTGAGCCAGTACATTTCTTTCCTTAAGGATGTTTGAGATGCATTGTGTATAACACATACCAGATACTTTTTTTATATAAAAAAAAAGTTGAAAAAAACACTGACTTAAATCAAGAAAGCAAAGATTTTATTATTCATTCATCTTTTCTATTATTCAAGTCAGTGCCTTTCTCTCCTTCACATACTCCTCTCCCTCACTATTCCTATGTGCCTGACATCAAGAATTCCCATCAATCCACAAACATCCCTTCCTTTATGAATTAGTTAAAACTTCCAAGATCCTGTCTGTGGCATAGTCAACTCTGAGTCACCCTACCAAAATTTGAACAAAGCTGCATTTGTTTCTTTCATGATATTTCTTACCATCTATATTCTATGGCCCTCAGAATCACAGCCCATTTCTTCAATGTGAAGAATTAATGTTATTATAAGCAGTATTTTTATATGTTTTTAACATTTAAGACAAAAAAATAAATAAAAAAAACTACTGTATTCACAAAATGTCTTGCTCAAAAATCCAGGAAAGAGTAACAAAGAGCTAAGGTTTAGACAGTCTCTGGTCTTTTGCCCACCTTTCTAAAGCTGGGAATCCTATAAAAAATGTGATTCCACATCAATGTGTTGATTGCCTCAGAGTTCTGAGATGCCAAGAAAATTCTTAATAGTCTAACATTTACATCTCACCTAAAATCCAATCATAGTAAATAAGTATTCTTATTTTTTTCAGACAGAAAAGATAAATCAAAATTCACTACTATTTATAAATACCACTTTTCAGAAATCAGTTTCTTCCATGCCTATAATGCTTTGCATCAAATATAAAAATCTGAGTATAAAAATGCTTCTCTAACCACAAGAACAAATAACTATCAATTTTACTTTGAAATAGGTAGTAAATCAGTCTCTGTTTCTATTTGAAAAAATTTATAATTAAAATATATATATCTGCTAATTATTAGTTGCCCATATCTGGAAGAAAAAAATCCTGTGAATTAGAATTTTTTTTAAAAAAATTCAGAAACATTACATTTTTAGTGTTTAAGAAAAATGGATTTAGGCAGCTACAATAGTTAAGAGGGTGGGAACTTGTACTCAGACTACTTGAGTTCAATGCAGCTGTGAGACTTTGGCCAAATTATTCCTCGTGGTACTTTTTTTTTTTTTTGAAGATTAAATAAGTTTATGAGGACAAATTAAAGGGTTTTAAAGAATGCTTGGCACAAAGTAAATGGCAAAAAAAGTTACCTATGCTTCTGGATCAAAAAAAAAAAATCATAAATCAAGTCAAAATACAAATTGAGTAAATATTTCCAAATCAGCACAAAGGGCCTTTTTTCCCCCAGTATATAATAAGTGCCTAAAAAATAAACAAGAACAAAGTCCAACAATTCATAATTGCTATTAAGAAAGGTTTTACAAAAAAAATCAAACAAAAGTGGTTTTTAAATATATGAAAAGATACAGAACCCACTCTCATAATAAGAAAAGCGCAAATTAAAATATTAAAGAGATAATATTTTTTTCTTTTCAGTTTTGCAAAAGTCGATGAGTCTGATAACACATTCACTGGTAGCACAAAGGGGAGCAGGCACTCTCGCACATTGCGGGTGGGCATGGAAATCGGTACAAGCTCTGCAGTATACAACTCTCTATGCTCTAGGAAATGTTCCGCAGTTCTATGCACACATGTATATAAATAGCAGATCTGTGGGAAACCAAACATATTCTGGCCATACACTGAATTTAAAAGAATTGTATGCAGTATTTATAGGAATGATGCAGCTTTATATGTATTTAACATGGAATAACTGACAACATATATTAAATGAAAGCAAGAAGATACATAACTGTAGATATAACTACTCTCATTTGTATTCAAAAGCGAGAAATATACATGTCATATATATTGTATATACACTGTTCTATATCATCTATATATGTATATGCGCAAGCACACACACACACACACACACACACGCACAATCTCTGAAAGGATAACAAGAACCTGGTCACGGCGACTGTCTCTGAAAAGGACATCTGAGTGGATGGGTGACAAGAACAAGAGGAAGATGACTTGTGCAGCTTTTGAGTTTTATATCATGTGCCTAAAAAATCCTCTTTACCTAGCAAATTAAAGTATTCATTTCTTAAAAACAAGTTTCTAAGCCCTTTTTACTCTGTCGCACTAAAACCTTAAAGCATGTACTATGCTTGAAGGACACATGTAGGTGAGTTATTACTAAAATAATGTCCTTAAGTTTTTCCAATAGTTATCTCTTTTCAGTGACTCTCTAGAAAAGACTTCCCATAAAGTAAGATTAGCATGTAGACCAAAAAATCATTACTAAAATCAACTTTGTGTACAGTTATTTTCATCATTACCTGTTTAACTACCCTCAATAAGAAATATGATGGTTTTTAAATGGCTAGTAATCTTACTTATTAATAAAAATTAGCATGGTTTTAGGAGATAGAATCTTTAAATAGTAGAGTTTTACAAAACTTATACTTAATAAAGATTTTCAATATAAGTTGGCACCTAAAAATATATTATTACATCTTTCTGGTTATATTTGTTTATCACCAAATACATCATCGCTATGACAATGTAGAATGTTTTGCCAACTGATATAATTTATGGCAATTCTGAAAACTTGCTAACCTTAGTAGAAGGTCAGCCCATTCTTAAAAAGGTATTTTCTTTAAGAAAATAACTTCACACAGTGTTAACATACACAGGGAATGACTGTAGTTGAAGATCCGTGTGGACACTGCGGCTGCCAAAAAGAAAGTGTCGACAAATCATGTCTTACATTTTAAAAACTGCTGTAAAGACAACCCCTATAAATAATTAAAACAGCTTACAAAAAAATCTTTACGACTGTCTGCATAACCAAAGATGATGACTCAGGCCACCTAGGCAATCTATCTTCCAAAACAGGCCTAGAAGCTACAAAAGTAAATGTTTGTCAAACGGATAACACCTGAACCAGGTGAAAAGGAAAGATATTTCCCTATCTTTAAAGGATATCTTCAAAGAAAAAGAAAAAACAAACTGCACAGTATTCAGATTTCTCTTAATTACAGCCTCATTCTTAAGAACTGTTGGGTTCAATCAGTAGAGAAAAAATTAGTCCCCTTTACTATCAAAATATCTAAAGTAGGCACTACCATTTTCCTTCCAGAGAAAGATATAGAGGAGCTGCCAACTGTTGTGTGTTGGTGATGCTGAACTTTCTGTACTGGATAATCAGTCATCCACAAAGTATAAAACACTCCTTTTCTGGTGAACCATTTTATTGGTTCTGGTTCATAAGGTTCTAAACTACAGAATTTCATTTCCTACGCCAAATTTTAATCTCTGAGTGAAACAGTTTAATGTCTTTAAACAGGTTTAATTTTTACCAGTATTTCACTGCCTATGTCAAATTTGTAGAAGGCTTCAGAGATTCACACACACACTCACATACACACACACGAAAAACTTAGAATTTCGAAAGGAGAAAAATGCATCCCTCAGTTTTCAAACCAAAGTGGAAACAAGGGGGCAGAGGAAGAAAAGCTTTCAACTATGCAAAGCTAGAGGAAGGAGGAAAAAAGAAAGAACAGACTAAGAGTAGAGAAGAGAGTTGCACAAATTTAAAGGAAAAAAGGGGATAGGAGAAAATAAGGAAGGTAACATATGAATACAACCTAATGGAAGTGATCTGTCCCACAAACAAATCTGTACTTATAAGGCTCATGCAGTAGCCTTGGCATCCAACTTGTCCTGATTCTCCATGACTTCCTGCAAGCAATTGCCTCAGGGTGATCACCTGCAGAGGGCACACCAGGGATACAACTGTGCCTCCCATAGCCCCACAGCAGCCTAGGAAAGCCATTCGAGATGGTAATATTTAAATCCCCAAGTATAATGGGAAATGACAGGTAATGTTCATACTATGGTTAGCATATTTCAAGCACAATAATATACTATTCTGTTTTCCACAATTTGCAAATATCAAAAAAAAAAATTTTTTTCATTTAATCAACAAAACCAAATATTATACTCTGTGTGGGTAGTTCTCAAACACACCTGCATACAGTGAAGCATTTACTGTCTCAAGTTTCAAGAACAAAAATGTCCAATCTCACAATGTCAGGATTAGGTGGTGCCTGCGTTTACAATATCCATATATACATAATTCCCAAGTGTAACAGGACAATTCATTTGTTCATAATTCACTCACTTCCTCACACACAAACTCACCAAATATTCTATGCCCACTCTTTGCTAAGAACAGTTGTAGGTCTATAATATGCTATGGTGTGGAGAGATGTCAAATAGCCTAATTGTATCATTATTAACTGTTAAAATTCTACATGGAACATAGCCAATAACTGGGAGCAGCATCTAGTTTGGGGGTGTGGGGAGCTGGTGGGTATATCAGAAATCATTAGACTAAAATTCAGGTTTGAGCTCAAATCTAAAGCATGAGAAATCAGTTGGCCAAAGGAGGATGAGGAAGACAGCATATCAGCATAGAGAATGACAAGAAGGTACAAAATCTCACAAAGATGGAAAGGAATTGGAAGGTTCAGGAAAAAAAAGGAAAGCGTGAAGAACAGATGGTGACCAGACAACGGGGCTGTTTTGTGGGCCTTGTTAAGGCTGTTTTCTTTACCTTGACAATAATGAAAGGATACTGGATGCAATAATGAAAGGATACTGAAGGCAAATCAAACATGATAATTTCTAATATTTGTTGATCACCTACTATATGCCAGGAGCTATTCTAAGCATTTTATATTAACCTTTTTAATCCTTATAACATCTCTATAAAGCAGATACTATTTATATTTACATTTCTAAGATGAAGAAACTAATTCACAGAAAAATTAAATGATATACACAATGTAGGGACAGAGAAGGGATATGACTTTTATACTTCCCTTTCTACTTGAGACCAATCTTATCAAACAAGTAAACCAGCTGCTCCAAGGAGTCAACAAACCTTCCTTTATCAACACTAAGGGATTCTAGTTAACTGAAGGAATAACGGTGTCTGAAGTACATAAACATTTACCTCCAGCAGTTAACTGAAAAATAATAATAATACACACTTACATTAACATCCACCTCTATTATTTCAGACAGAATGGCAGTATCTAGTGGTAAATTTCCCAAAAGGAAACTTCAGTAATAACTGTATCTGAGTTTTAAAAAGGGGAGGGAGGAGGAACCTAAAATTTTAAACTACACAGAATCAAATCCTATCTATGATGCTGATAATTAACAGGTAATTAATTAATAAAAACTAATGACTCAAAAATATTTTAAATATTGAAATTTTAAAGCTGAGACTAGTATTATTCATACCATGTGAACAGCTTATTTATATAAAGAGATAATTATATTCACAAATATTAAAATACACTGAAGCACATAAATGTAAACACACAGAATTCTATAATCAAACGTTGTGTTTACACATTAATGTTTCTGAGAAACGTTTTAATTCACAAATATTTCTCATATTCTTACTAAATTTGGAGTTTCTCTTTGGAAAATGTCCAAATAACTTCTTATCTGTTTCTAAGAAAATTCACAATAACTCAAATATATGCAATAGTTATTTATTTAATATAAATTTTTTTCTGATAGCCTAAATACATCACTTATCAGAACAAGCTTGGATAACTTCATCATCACATACTTATTTTATCAAATGTCAGTTCCAAAATTTTTTAAATTCAGGATAAATACGTTTTTTGTTTTTCCTACAACTCAACCTAGAGAAGACAGATGCACCTGCCCACTGCTCACACTTGCTCCCAAACTAAGTACTGTTTTTCCCTCCTAAATTTGTATTCGAAATGTGTTAGAATATTCCTGCACTATTTTTAAGTTAATCGCTGAGCAATATAAATACCTGTATATACCACATCACAATATTTTTTTTCTATACTTCCTCCAAGGAACCTTCTATAATGCCCAAGATCTAGACTGCGTGCCCGTCCATTTTTGTCTGTCATCTTGGACTTCCTTACCAGAGCACATCTCTCCTGAGACAATGCCTGTGTCCTTGCCTCCACCTTCCCATACTCTACAAGTTCTGTGGTGATCCACACTGTATTTACCAGTGTATGTGCACAATGTATGCCAAGCCCCTAGGAAGCGGCCAATAAATAACTGTTCAAAGAATTTCCTAAGAGCAACATCATAAGGAAATTATGACATGCTGAAATAGAGAGTCAAGAAGCTTTAAGGAAAGGATAAAGGCAAAGCTCCTCATGAAAATTAAAATCCTAAGGAATTCTACTTTCTAATCCATGATGTGCAAGTATGCACTTCTTCAATTTATGGAAGTTTAAATGTGAAGTAATCAGGGTGTGGTGTATAAGGTCAGATACATAATCTAAAGCTAATCCAACTCTACTTTTACTAAATCCTGACTCATAAACATTCAACACCTTTTTCATTCTACCACACCTATTCCACTTGGCAAAAATGCATTCACTTTTTTTTTCCTTTGATGATGTCACACGCACACACACACACACCACCACCACCACCACCACCCACCACCACCACCACCACCACCACCCCCGCCATGAAAACTTGAGGCCTAAACATCACAACCAGAATAGGATGGTGGCCTTTTTTTAAAAGCATACATATTTTAAGTTCTTTAGAACTTTGTTGTCCAAACTCTGTTGCAGAGTAGTGGTTCTCACGTGCATCAGAATCACCTGGAGGCCTTGTTAAAACACAAGCTACTGAGCCCCACCTTCAGAAATTCTGATTCAGTAGGTTTGGGATGGGGCCCAGGTGATGGCAATGCTGCTCATCCTGGGACCACACTTTGAGGACTAATGCCCAAGTGTGCTGCTAATAGATGTTCTGTGAGGGGAAAAATATCCATTTTCAACTACTGTTAGAAAATGCTACATATTCTGTATGTCCTCTCAAAATTTTACTATAACATTAGCACATTAAAAGCTGCGAAAAGTTCTGCAGTAAAGTAATAGTTTTACATTGTTTATCAAACAAAATTGTTTAATCATGGAATCCTTTAACCAAAGAGCAATTATTAACATCTCACCATGCTCTGTGGAAACTTTGGAAAAATCTACATTTGACTCTTTAGAACTGTTTCCTTAAAATGTTTTTCATCAGAAAATAAGTCTGTTTCTGGAAATAATCCAACTTCTTACCATGTATGAATCCTGTCCAAATAAATAGCATCTCGACTTCAGATCAGGCTCGGTTCATCCAATTGTGTATATCCTTTCTTGCAATGCTAACTTCTGCAGCTCTTGGTGTAAAGTGAATGTCAATATCACCCAATGCTTCAATCATCGATTAATTAGAATTTACGCATAATTGAATATCATTTTGAATTTGAAATACTGACAGCCCCAAATCTATTTTATTTGTTCACATTTACTAATAACATACTTAAAACAATGGGATAAAAGACATTAAGTATGTTCAGGTCAAAATATTTTCTGATACATGATCTTATCTGCTATTTACAAACACCTCGTGTGAAGCTGTATGGCGGGCTTTTCTCTCTGTGTGTTACCATGAGTTCGTTCACAGAGAAAAGGAGCAGCAAAGTGAGTCACCAGTTCATGGAACTAAGTGATGACGTGTCTTTTGACTCACACTCCCGTCATCTCTCCATTACACTGCCCTGCCTCAGTGGTAACTTTTAAACCCATCCTGTTCATTTTATCTAGCAGCTTTTTTCTCCTTCCTTTTAATCACAAAAATTGCATGTAATTACATATATCTTTAAAACCTTTCACATCATAATACAGACAGATACTTTCAAATAGTGCTATATTAGAAGCTAAGCACTGCCGGCTGCCATAAGAATAGCAAGAATGAATTACTAAGGGAATAAAAAGAAAAAAGCTAGTTCTTAATGAAGGCATCTGTAAATATTTAATAGGATTTAAAGAATGTAACTTCAGTGAGGGAAAAGATTTTTGTCTTTTCTAGTGCCTAATCCAGGGCTTGGGCACACTGCAGATATTCCACATATATTTATTGAATTTGTGAGTAAGGGTAATATGAAAACAGCACAGAAACATAATAATATGTTTGAGAGAGTTTAGACCTTTACATAAACCTTATTTTCAAGGATTATTTGGATTCCCAAAGGCAATACAGAACTTATATAACATAATCATACTAATGTCAAGAGAGGAACTGCCATTTAAAACTCTTATCCTATAGAAGGAGACGCTTTTTTTTTTTTGCTCAAGTGTCAACCAACACAATCAGAGAAACAGTGGGGGACTAGAAATGGGGTAAAGAAAACTCCTATTACATAGAATGTCATTTTAGGAAGAATATTCATTTAATGAGCCAAATTAGACTAGATTTCATATTAGAAAAGTTACTTCCAAAAAAAACCCCAGAGATTTTTATAGAATTCAGTTTTTACTTATTTTTATAATCATATCATTTTGAAAGTAGTAATATGCTTCATTTTTAAATGTCAATTATTTTAACTAAAGAATTTACATCTGACAAGTCATATCAAGGCTATAATATTTTAATTCCTATATTTATTGGCAAAATTGTTACTCTTGGAAATATAAGATTATTCGCTGAAATCTCTAAGACTAATATAAAAGTATTGAGTTCAGGGTCAACAATTTAATATTATGAGTATATATTTACCTTTTCTTGTGGATAAGCAGAATAAAATTTTTCCTAAATGACTAATAACAGAGACTTCTGACAGGAGGCAGGGTAGCGATTATGCATCTGTTTCCATTTTTATTATTGTACAGAACTTTCCAGATGTTCCTCCTTCATTGATATTCCCCAAAGAATACATTTACTATGTTTCCCTTTATAATCACCTTACTAATAGTAACAGTAATTGAATAGAAAAAGAAAAACTTTTAATAGGAATCTCAATTACTCCATGTTTTTATATTACAAGAAAATCTTAACAGCCCAAAAAACAACATCTCTTATGGAAATGGCTTAAACAACAGAGAGCGAGGACACAGCATAAAAGCACAGTGGGAAAGAGAACAAAGTGAACAGGAAGTAAATCTGGAAGCAGTCTGGCCCCTAGTGAGGTTTTCATGCACACTGAAAGAAGACCTCAACGTTGCAGGTGTGCAAATGACTGCACTTGACAGAGGAATAACATCTGCAATATCCTTCAACCCTTACTTAACCTTAACATTCTTCGCAAACTATAAACACTCCCACCAACAGACTACAGCCGAAGCTTCATGTAAAATTTCTAGTTACTCCATATTTAAGTAACTATTTCATTCATGTTTCTTCAAAAATCTAAGTTCCATATTCAGTACCATTCCATCAATTCATTTATCTCTTGATTGGCTATTATCAAAGAAAATAAGAAATAAAATATGATTCTGCATTCTTTTCATGAAATTTTTAAAAATATTTTTTACACAAATAAAAATAAACTTTAGATCCTGTCCTAATAACCACCTGGGCGGGTGGTGGTAGTAATATCCTTAATGTAAAAAGCACAAAATTAAAAAATAAAATAAAATAAAAATGTTATCATGCACCTGGCTCCAAAGTTCAGAAAAACCAGAAAAAAAAATTTTCCTTTGTTGTGGTATTTTTTATTTCTCTACAAAAGTAAAGTATATTTATGAGATTTGTTTTTTATTTTCTTATAAAACTATTTTCACCGATGGGTAATGAAATACATTTTGTTTCCATATTCACGAACGTAGTGTCAGACAGTCACTGTCATCCATTTCCCTTGTCAGTGATGACTTAGGAATGGACAAGTGGTCCAGTTCTTGCCAATGATAGGACAAGTCTGCTGTGTGGCTTCTGGGAAAGATTTCTGCCATACTAAGAAAGAGGCACAAAAAAAGATGATACCTGTTCTTCCTCTGGAAATGTTCTATCTGCAGTTGGTGCATGTTGCTAATAGCCAGAGGATGAGGCCAACATAGAATGTCAGAGACTAGGGATGAACAACCACCAAAAATCCAAGCAGCTACATGACTGCACCTCTATATCAATCAGCTCTGGCACCACCCTATCCGGACATCCACTTAAGAGAGATTATAAACTCCTTTCTTGTTCAAGTCAGTTTGAATTGGAACTTCTTGTTTGTATGAAAAATTATTCTGATACACCAATGAAATATAAAGTCAATTTAAATTATTTAAACTGACTCAAGGCCTCCATTCATATCTACAACATTCAATAAAACTTTGTAGAAAGCAGAAATGACAGTAATTTGATTATTACATGTAGCTTTATTAAATTCAGAGACCAAAATAAAAATGTACCTAATATAAAAATGTTTTTACTCAAAAGTCTACCACCAAAGTTCCCCCACTGACTTCTCCATTTAATAGAAAAGTTTTTTTGTGAATCAAACATTTTGAATAAGGTTCATATTTGTCTTCTTTCACAATGAAATGTTTTCATTCTCTCAAACAAAATTGTCTCTAAACACCATATAGACAGTGAAAAAGAGTTGTGATTTTATAATTTAGTGGATCTAGCGAGATTTTCAGTAAATAATTAAGATGTTTCAAAATGGATTAGTTCAAATATCACATGAATGCACTACTGGTGCATTTTGGGCCTAACTATGAAATGGTTTCAATATGGAAGCTTCATAGATAATTAAGATACTTGCCCTGTTCACATGCTCATGGTACACTAAAGAAATCAGACATGGAACAATCACCATATATAAAATAAGTGTTACCACAGAGCAGTGGACCAGCCCAAAGAAGGGCGTGTCTCCTTAACTGGCAAGTTCGCAAAGAAGGAATAAGTAATATCAAGGAAGGTTTCCTTAGCTTCCTGCTGAAAGTGTTGGCAATGATCGGGCCTATTAGAATTATACGGTAAGTTAACGCATCAACATCCAAACAAAAATGTTTTAAATTGTTAAACACTTAAATTAGTAGCTAAAGTATACATGTGATTTTACTTCATTAAAATTTTGAAAGAAATGTAAACACCAAATGAGACTCTAAACTCTACACACTAAAAGGATGTTAAGATAAATATTCTTCAATCTGCAAGCTGCTGAAATAGGCACATTTAACCATTTCTCTATTTCATATCTCAGGCAAAAACCAGCCCTGGGATATAAATGTAGGGTCAGTACTTTGCTATATAGAGAGGCTGGGCTGTGTGTGGGCAGTAAAGAGATCTCAGTATGTTATTTCAGATCTTTCTATTGTTTCTTCATAACTGTGAACTATTTTCTTCTCCTCTGCTAGTTCTCTCTCAGAATCACTTTCCAGCTACTGGTTCCCCAAAGTAGGGGCAGAGCTCCTTAAAGCAGATCTGAAAAACAGCTTTGCCCCCCACCTTTTCTCATAGCTCATACATCTCTACCCACAGAATGTGGCAGTCCCTCAAGCAAGAAGCACTAAAGTGAAGGACATCAAAGCTCAATTTCCAATAAGTCACTTCTCCCACCAACCCCTCACCAGCAAAGAACCCCTTCCGTTTGCCCACTCCACTCTAGTTTTAACCAAAATTTTGAAAAGTAGTTTTATCTCAGAATTCTTTAAAACCTTACGCTGCTTTTCAGTGAGGCAAATTTAGGATGTGAGCTGAGAAAGGTCATCACAACTTCAGTAACAAATGATTTCAAATTTTAACTAAGCATTTCAAAGGATTTCTGGTTAACAGGAAAACTTATAGTATGGCACAGACAATGGCTACCTGTGGAAATGTTTGCCAACGTTGATATCAAAAATTAACTTGAAAACATTTAGTTTTGACATGAATGCTTTTTAACTAGGAGGCAAAAATAGAATTCTACCTGAAGTACACATCTTAGGCAAAGCATTTCCCATTCGAATGCAATCATTCAAAGTTTAGCTGACAGGAAAGGCAGCACAGCATTGTGGAAAGAACACTGAGCTGTACAGTATTACACTAAAAAAGCCTTGGTGTATCCTTTACACTGGCTCAGCAGCTGATAAGGTAATGTTGCCATTCAAGAGACAGATGAGGGGGCAAACAGGTCCCCCAACTGCCTGTCTAGGAATTAAGCCTATGGTAGTGACTTTTCAATAAGTCTCAGGGTCTCACCTCAGCCCAAACACAGCTGTAAAGCTGCTACTATCATGCCCGCCCCAACCCCAAGGCCAGAAGTTCACAGCTCATGTCATCTGACAAGGTCAAGGAAGAGAGATGGTAAACCATCTCCTATTCTCTCTTCTATTTCCTTCTTTCTTTCTCTTCTACCCTGTCCATTTTCCTCCTTATTCTTTTTTCTCTCTTTTCCAAGTTCTCCCTTTCTTTCCAACTTATTAAGTAACCCACCTATCCAACCACCATTAAAAATGCTCACTGTGCCAGCTCTGGACTTTTGTAAACCTAAGCATGGTCTCTGTTTTCTAGGAGCTCACAGTCCAGTGAAAAAATCAGATAGATGAGCAATCACTACACAATAAAATAAGTGCTATCACAGAGCTTTGTGTACCCACACATAGAAAGAAGTGTCTCATTAACATGGGAGAGTGAAGAAGAGGAGTTGGAAAATTCACTTGCCTACCACCTGAATAGATGCACATGACACAAATTTACCAAAAGCAATCCAGGAGTTTTAAACTAGCTGCTGACACAAGGTTCCACTCAAGTCACAAGAAAAAAACACTTACGAACCTTGTCTTTATTACACTTATAATTAAATCCACACCATTAGTTCATTCCTATATTCAGATTGCCTAGCACAATGCCTTGCAAATAGTAGCTTCTTAAGTGTTTTAAGGAATTGACTTCAACAGCTTACATGTACTGCTGTTATAATGAACTCATATTGATTTTGATTGTTTTAAGATCCTCACAGGCAGGAATCACTTCCAACATTATCTTAAGTCGAACCTTAACAGTTTTGCATGAATTCTATTTGGAATTAGAGTTTAGACTTGTTTAAAGTTTTTTTTTTTTAATTGTAATGTTGTATATAATCTAGTTAATATCATTTTTGAGAAAATTTGCTAATATGTTTAAATCTTTATTTTTTGTTAGCATTAAACATAAAAAATACTGAATAAAACTTACCTCTTAAGTACTTACTAATGCTTACTAGTTACAGAATACATGTTTTCAATTAGTAGGTTGCAACAGCTTTTGGCTTTATTTTCGCCACAATTTTCTGTGGCAATAAATTTAATTTCAAAAGAAAGTAGCTATAGATTATGGAACCCAGCATAGCTGTGTAACACATAAATAAGTCTCAGTTAGCTTTAAAGCATATTAAAGAGAGTTGTGAAATATATGTGTAAACATGAAATTCTGAAGTGTTAATCCAGTGACACTTAAGTATTGGTTCCAGTTTATAAACAGATTCTTTTAAAGCTTGTAGGCAAAATCTGAGAAACAGCAACGGTGTGCCCTGTCACAGCTGGTAAGAGTTAAAGAACATTGTGAGCTCTAATAATCTCTCTTAGAATCCATTATTCTAATTATCATGAATACCATATTTTTGAAAACTCTCAATTCTAGCAACATATGTTATTTGATTGAAGTTAGTGCCAGAAGTAGAATAAATCAGGTTTTTTCTAACTAGTTTAAATTTACCTCTTTTAATCCATGAAGTTTCTGAGTACAAATTAGATTAGATGTCTGTGTGATTTCGTTAACATCGATAAGAATTAAAAATAAATTTATACTTCTGACTTTGTCATTGATATTTTATCACCTGAGTTAAAAATCCTAGGTACAACTGCTCTTTGAGAATAAGTTAATATCCTTTTTAAAAGTTCTGATTGCTTTCAAGTACTCAGAGAAAAGGCTTCTCTTATTGATGCAATTGCTACTGTAACTTTATGAGAAAAATGTTTTAATCATAAGGCATTAATATAAAACATTTTTTTTACGGAACATTCTGCATGGTCCTGGGAATGAACAATGAACAAAGCACCCTCCCTGTCCTGGAAGGGTAGACAGTCCCACTGGAAAGGCAGACCAGCAATCAATCAGTTTACATCTATTGGTAAACTGCTCACCAATCACAAGCTCTGTTAAGCTCTCTGAGAAAACAAAGGTTTACTGTGTGGTTGGCATATAGTCCAATGGTTTTTAAATTCATTTAATAATTAATTTGTTGGTGAAGTTGAGCCATAAATTTGGAATCATACCACCTCGATAAAATTCCTGCTCCATACACTCACCCTGGGAAAATGTCTCTTACTTCCTTCTTTGCAGAGGTGGATAATGAGGGTCTAAATGGGCCTCTCTGGGGGAGGTACTGGAATAATACCTTGAACAAGATGTGCTTCCCAGGCTTCAAAGATCTTACAGTGTTGTGGTAAACACTGATAATAAATCCAGGCAGTTTCAATTTGTTTAGCTCTTCACTACTCATGGGGCAAATGGATAGAGCTAAGGAGAATGAGCAGGAGAGAATAAAAGCTCTGAAGGACAGTCTGTTTCAGGAATTGTTCCTTTTGGCAGGAAAGTGCTCCTCTAACAACAACTGAATCAAATGTGTTCAAGCCGATCTTTGAAAAAACAAAATGTCATTAAGTAAATCCTGTTCCACTATTAAGGTACTACTGAGTGTGTCCAAACGTGCAGTGCTGGGTGAGCTCCTTGTTCAAAGATTCATTTCTCACCATGAAGCAGATACTTACAGATTCCCATAAAATCTCTGTCAGCATGTACTTGAAAATCTCAAGAGTGTCCAGATTATGGAGTAAAAGGTCACCACTGATGCTATATTTGTAAGGGATTGAACAAGGGTCTCAAATCTAGGTCCTTGGGGAGTAGGGAGAAAAACTTGTTTACACACAGGGAATAAGCAGCTGTTTAAGTGGTGTGACTGGAGGGGGTGATGAAAGGGCCCCTGGGCTAAAAATACATTCATTGGCTGTGCCACAGTCCCTGGAATTCCCACACCATTCCTTCTTTGGAGCTCGCACAGAAACTCCAGCTAAAATGCAGCTGGTACCAGAATGGGTAGCTCTTTAAGCTGATTAGCCAATATCTTAGCTCAATTAGTTTAGTTCATTAGTCAGTTATTCAACAGGGCTCAGAGAGAATGCGATGCCACGAAGAGAAGTTGTAAAGGTGAATGACGGTTAATAAAGGTCTGGATACTTGACTATTTCCAGTTAGGGGAAAAAAGGGCGGGGGTGGGGGGGGAACTGTATTAGGGCCCTTCTCTTTGAGAGGACTAAGCCAGTTCTAACTATAAAGTTATGCCCTCTGGCCCAAGGCTAAAAAACTTGAGAAAGTCTAGAGAATGTGTGTCAGGTTTTTTTTTCTATAAATCTCCACTTATTCATCTCCCTCCTCCAAAATCAGTCTAGACTAATTAACATTTTCTTGCAGTAAAGATACTTATATATTTTTCATTTACACACATTTATAAGTAATTATGTGGATAAGGGAAGAGGTTAAGGGTAGAGCATTTGCCAATACACACGATCTTAACTAAAAATCAAGAGTACCCTTAGAATTTCCACTAGACTAGATGTTCCACCAAGAGTAAGATTTCCATCTGCTCTGTTCTGTCCACTGCTTTAATCTTAGCAACAAGAACGGTCCCTGGTAAATAGCTTGGAAGCTAAAAGCTTAAACTGTACCAGTGAGGTCCAGCTCTACCTCTTACTAGCTGTATAACGCTGAGCAAGGCATTTAGCCTCTTTGAGCCTGTTTCTTCATGTGCAAAATGGGGTGATAACAGTACCTATCCTACGTGTTTGTCATGGAAATTGAACAGAGTTAAATATCTAGAGTACTTAGGATAGTGCCTGGCACAAAATAAGCAGTACATAAGTATTGGATAAATTGTTTATTGAATAAATGAGACCTAGAAGGCTAAACTAAAATAGCAAGAGTATAAATAAAAGCACAAGACAAAGGTACTGCAATGAACTGATAACAGGGATATCTAGAAAGGAGCCCAAATAAAATAATAAAGTAAATTTTTAAAAAGGGGGAGAGAATACAAAGAGCAGTACTGCATTTACTATAGAAAAATAATTCAGAGTATTTGTCTTCAAATCTAGGTAACAATAGAATCATCGGCAGAGCTTTTTAAAAAGCTAATGTCTGGGCGCCACTTCAGAGTTTCTGACTTAATTTTTAAAGTTCCCCTAGTGATCCTACTGTGAAGCAATAGTTAACAACCACCCAGCTAGAATTATGGTTTCCAGTCTTTTCCACCTCAATGCATCCGAGGCATATAACACATTCCATCAGTATGAGAAACACCCCATGAAAGTGGTTGGAAGAGGAGAAGAGTGGAGCCATCAGAAAAGATTTTATGTATGATCCTGAAGCCTTCTCTTGACGGGCATCTATTCTCCCACCATCAGCCCCCTGACCGGAGCACATAACAGAAACACTCTCACAGTAACCCTGGAAGCAAGAGATATTTAAAAAATATTTAGCAACCAATTAGACATAGACACTGATCAATCAGAATTACACTAGTTGCAATGAAAGGACTATCCTGGCTTAATTATGTAGCCCTGCCTACAAGGGAGGTATCAGGATTCCAAATTTACCCACCAGGAAGAGAAACTAAGGCCTTGAGGTTAATATGCCAAAGGCCACAAACCTAAGAAACAGTAGTGCCAGAATCTGGATTAGCCAAAGAATGAAAAGGGGAAACTATGAAAGGAAAATGACACATGGTATTTGAAAAGTTCACTGCCTGATGACAAATTTTCTAGGGATTTTGTGGTACATCTCGGAATTAAACTGTTGTCTTCTATACCAGCTAAGAATTCTCAAAACAATTTACAGGTGTGAAATTACTATCTTTACACAGTCAGACACATGGGGAAAGAAAACTACTTGCATTGTTCTTTTCTGACTAAAGACTTACGAATGGGATGAGCCTGAATCATTTAGTTTTCCTTGATCAATAGTAGGTAATAGGTAACATTTATGCACTTATTATAAATACCTTGTACTGTTCTAAGAACTTTTATGCATTGACATCTGTAATCCTCATAACAATACTTATATTATATCTAGCTTACTAATAAGGAAAACGAGGCAGAGGGTTAGTAAGTAATTTGCCTAAATTCAGCCAGCTAATAAACTGCAGAGCTAGGATGCGTTCCAGAGCCCACACTCTTAACAACCGAGCAGTTCTGTTCTTTGGCACTCACTGTGTGACCCTGTCAAAAACTCTTATTACTGGAAAGCAGAATAAGGACATAGGTAAACAATGAGTAAGCTTAATGTTTACCTATAGCAGCAACATGATGTGGATTTGAGAAAGCTTACTTTCTGAACTAAAGATGAATTAAAGATAAACCATCTTTTAAGTTCTCCTCTACCAAATTCCAGATTTATAAAAATGAGACTATGTTAAAAAATAATTTTAAGATAATCTTATTATCTTAAAAAAGAGGTCACTGAGAAATACATTTTTATAAAAATGATTTATTTTTCTTGTCATTATAACATATGCTTATTCATTTTTAAATGTTATAATCTTTAAATCATTATCAATAAATGATATGTTACTTGCAGCCAGTTTTAAATTAACTCTATTTTCCCCAAAATATAATCACAACATACTCAAACTTCTACCCCGACTTCAAACTTCCAAGGTAGACCATTAGACAACTGCCTACTTGGCATTTCTACCTGCACATCTTATAGACATAGCAACTTAAAGACATCTAAAACTAAACTCCTGATATTTCCTCCCAATATTCTTGCTTTCCCCACCTTGATATTGCTAACTCCATTCTTCCGGCTGTATAGGCCCAAAACTTTGGTGTCATCCTGGACTCCTCTCTCTCAGACTACATATGCAATCTGGGAGCACACATGATCTGAATCTGACCACTCCTTGCTACATTCACCACTATCACTCTAGTCTAAGCCACAACTTTCTCTTAACTGGATTGTCAGGGTGGCCTCCTCACTGCCTCCCACATTGGCCCACTTCAGCCTACTCTCAACACAGCAACCTATGCTATTCCTTCAAAACTTCAGTCAGATGATATCACGTTTCTACTCAAAATTGGCTATCCTGTTAAATTCAGAGAAAATTCCAAAATCCGAACAGCAGCCTACAAGGCTACAGTGATGTGGCCCATCCCCCTCCCCTACCCGATCTCCTTCCCTGTCATACTCTTCCAGCCACAAAGTCATTCCTGGTGTTTCTTACACGTAGGCCCAGCAGATTTCTACCTTAGTCTTGGCACTGGCTGTTCCCTCTACTTGGAAATCCTTCCCCTTGGAATCCTGATAACTTGTTTCCGCATGACCTTCAGGTCCCTCCTCAGATGTTACATTCTTTAAGTGGCTCTCCTTAACCACTCTGTAAATAACAAATCCTTCAACTGTAGCCATGTCCCTTCCCCTGCTTTATTTTTCTCCATAACTCTTATGGCCACCTGCCACTGTATATTTGTTTATTTGATACATTATATGTCTCCCTTAAGAGAATATTAATCTCTAAGCAGGCAGGGGTTATATAATCTGTCTTCACAACCTAGGTCATCTATGAGTATATGTAGGTGCTTTATAAATATTTGTGTGATTAGTCCACAAATCAGTTAATAAAATTAGAACAATGGTTAAAATCCCTATGTGAGATGAAGCAAGAAAAGCAGCCTTAGAGTAAAACATCAAATACTGTCATAATAAGAAATAAAGGTTGTCTTAATCTTCTTGTATGTTTTTAATTTTATTTGTTCCCCCAGATTTGATATATAATGCAAAGTCTATAAATTGTATTTAAAATAAATTTGTTAAAGTTTGGGTTAAATAAACTACTCAATTTTACTTATCATTATCTTTTTGATTTCTCATGACAAACCAAAAAAACACTTTCAGAAACCAATGACAAATTTTTGGCAGTCCTACCTGTGGACTCTCTCTCCTACCCATTTTAGACTCTCTCCTCCCAGAGACTGCCCTCTCATCTTCTCTCCCTGCCTCTGATCTTTTCAACAATAACACAACATTTGCAGAGCTAACAGGGCTATCTTTCTAAAACACAGATCTGATTATATCACCACCCAAATTAAAAACTCACATACTTACCCGATGCCTACAAGCAGCAGCAAAAAGCCTCAATATGATCTGTAAAACCAATCTGACCTTCTGAGAAATCTTCACATTCCACAATTCTTCCCCAAACTGCCAAATTTCACCCTTTAGGAACTAATACCAGGATCCCAATCGTGTCATGAATTTTCAAAATTTTCATCATTTTGCCTATCCTGTTATGTACCTTGAATATTTAAAAACCTCTTTCTACTCCAGGCAAACACCAATTGATTACCCAAAGCCAAGATGAAATGTTATCTTCTCTATAAAACTTTACAAACTCTCTTTGAAAATATTAATAGTCTCTTCTTCTTTCACCATTCCTTCTATGATAGGATGGATATTGTGTTAAGAGTTCATAGACTGAGAGCCTCTCTACCCTAATTGACTTTCAACTCTGGAGGACTAGGGACTAAGTATGTGCCCATTGTGCAGCACACAGCTGGTGCCAAAATGTTTATTTAATAGATGAAAATATAAAACAGTATCCTCTGGCTAGCAGATCACATAAACTGGAAGGAAAAAAAGCTTTAAATGTCCTCTAGATATTGTTTCTATCATTTCTACAAGATGAATTTTTGAACTATAAAAGTTAAATATTTTCAAGTTCTCAAACTGCACAAGGACTTTATGAGGAACCCTTACATCTCAAAACCTATAAATTATATGAAAAAATAAATTTCCACATCTCTGAATATGGTAAAATTGTGTTTATATGGAAACACTGGCACCATATTTCAGTAGAAAACTTTTTTTGGCATGCATTCACAGGGAGCAATAAATCATTTCCTTCTGCAAATGAATGTTATTGTGGGTGGGCCTTTTATACAGAGAAAATATTTGGATTCAAATGTTCCCTCCTTGGCACTAGGGAAGGTTGTCATGACCAAGGTATTGAAGCTTAGCAGTTCCTAAAATTAGGAATTTTGTTCTCAAACATTCAGTACAAGCTTGATTTTTAAAAGAGCCATTAAATCTTTTAATAATCAGCCTAGACTAGAGTATAATAATCATGTTGGAGTCATTTTATTCACAAATGAAAAGAAACAGTGATTTAAGAAGTCTGAGTGGCAACTGATTATCTACAGTCTAGCATGTCGCTAGACTCTATTTCTAGGCCCTTGCAGTTAGGTGAGGACCTATATGTGAATTTTATCCAATGGGATGTGAGCAAAAGCATGTGCAGCACCTCCAGGCCTTGTCCTTGAGAACTTCCAAATTTCCCTGTTCTTTCCCTTGAGAACTTGCACAATTTCCCTGTTCTTTCTCTTCATTTAGCTTGATAAATATAAGCACCATGGATGCCGTATGTGAAAAAGGATGAAGACATAAAATAAGATTACCCTGGGTCCCTGAATCACTCATCAGAGAACCATCCACTGGTCAGAAAACCTGTTTTGAACTTTCTATGAATAAGAAATAAATTTGTTTCTTCTGATAGTTAAGCACTACACATTTTGAGATATCCTCGTTATATAAGTTAGCATTATTGTAACTATACTCACTGAGTCTGAAAATTAATAGTTTGAGAATTTTAGTAAGTATTCAATAACCTTATTATGTTATCTTTTTCTCATTTCACAGGGAATCATAAACATTTGATTTTTTCTTGTAACCAGTAAACCTTCTACTCAATCTTCTTAACACTGTGTTAGGCACTATAAAAAATTTTATATATACATCACATATGTAACTTTTATATCAAACGTAACTAATAAAGATATTTAATCCTTGCTTTAAAGCATCATGCCCAATTAATCTAATTAGCATCAATTAACTACCCTACTATGTGTCTGACACTGAGGTCGTCACTCAACACACACGGGTGAAAACGACACATACCCCCCAGCAGGATGGCACACTTGGCATATTTGGCATATTTCTTCTCTGGCTTTACTCATAATCAACTGCTTCGATAAATACAGTTTAGTTTTTATGTTTATAGTAAAAGAGATTTGGGTCTGAAGTATATTTTATGTTTTTTGAGAATAGAATTTAATTTGGCTCTACATGCCATACAAAATACAAATCAAATTACATTTGTCTTTATAATGATATAGGCTGGCATCCCGAGCTTGCTGTATTCCTGATCTTGGGACAATAACACAATGCAATTTACTGCTAGTTTCATTCACACACCAAATTTAACTTTTTCCCCTTGCACTGACTTTCTAATCCTTCAAAATGACTAGACACTCCTCCAAGAGACAGAAACAAAATGACTCACTCAACTATTGGCAGTATTTGGTTATATACCTATTTATAGTGTTGTAAATTACATGTTTTTCAAATTTCTACATATTGCTTAGCATTCTGAGTATAATTAAGTTAATGTGGTACCCATTAAAAACAGTATATGCCCAATAAGTATTAAACAAATTGTAGCATGTCTTTGACACAAAATAGTAAAAATAATTTGATTGGCCTGGAAGCAAATAAATGCCAACATGTTGAATGACAAGGGAATGTGGCTCGAAGAGCCATATTTCTTGAGAGGCGATAGATAGTAATGACCTGCATAATATTCTCTTTTTATTTCTTAAAAGTTTCAGTTTAAAGCTCATAAGATAGAAAAGAACACTGTGCCATCTGAATCTTAGTCCATTGCCAACCTGTTTTAGGGTCAGAAACGCTATAAATTCACCTGCTCCTCTGTGGTTTTAGACTATTGCAAAACAACTGAGGTGGCATTGACACACATACTTCCTTTCTTTAAAGAATTCAGGTCCTAGGGTCCAATAACAACTGATACTTGAGTCCTTCCCTCTCCTCATGGGTAAACACTTGGCTGTACTTTTGCCTCAAATCTTGGATACTGTCAGAGATGGGTATTCAGGTTTATGCAAAAACTCTTTCCTACAGCAGAAAGCTAACTGGTATTTTTGAGTCCTACAGATTCTTGGCCACTGTTTCTGAAGAGAAAAACAAATGTGCTTTAGAAAGAGAAGCATAAAAGTTATTCATGCAAATATGTTTTCTCTTTTCCACAAGTTGGCATGGAGGGACTATACAGTCTACACAAAAGGGAAAGAAAATACATGCCTGGAAAAAGGCACTAAATGAGACTATTTAGTAATAGAGAAGAAAACAGCTGTACTAGATATTTGTTGTTTGTGCTCTCTGACTTAGAATCAGCATGATCCTCAGAGACTTGAAAGCGATATCATCTGAAGCTTATATATTATGAAAGAACTGTTGGGCTGTACATTTCACACAGTATGATAACCTCATTTCAAGTGAACTCTTTTTTTAATTATAATGGAGTAAAGGAGGTAGAAATAGAAAGTGTTCAAGGATAATTTTATACAATGTTCTACCTACATACAATACTCAAGCAACAAGTATCTATTAAGCTCCCATCACATGCCTATAGCACACTGCTACTCTAAAATTTGATTAAAATATCATAAAAAGTAAAATGAACAAAAAATTCAGTGGTCAAACACACTTATAAAGGTTCAATCACAGTAATAATTAATCAAGAAATGTAAAAATTTTAGTTTTATTTATCAAATTAGCAAAAACTTCTGAAAATATAAGGTCAACGCTAAAATGGTGGAATAAAATCAGAAACTCTGACTCACTGTCAGTGTTGACAAAAATAAACACAATCCAAAGCATATGTTTAGAACCTTATATGTATATTTTCTTTGAATCATTAAAATTCTACCTTTGTTAATTAGCCTAAAGCAAAATTTTGACCATATAAAAAACCATAGACCAAAACTGTTCATTCTCAACATTACTTCTAATAAAAAACTGCAACCAAAATAAAGGTCTAACAGCACTAGATGAGCTGAGTTAATTATTGTACACCAGCAGGACGTAACATTAAGTAGCATTAAAACCATAATTATGCTGCTACATTATAACATAATAATTATTACCAATCTAAAATATGTATAAAAGTAAAGACTAAAATATCAAAAAGATACTAGAGGCTTTCTCTAGGTTATGAAGCCATGAGTAATTTTTCTAATTTTCCATAAATTCCAGTTTTTCTTATATTTGGTATATACCTATATCGAAAAAAAATGTAAAACCTTTAAAAATAGCATTAAAACCAAATATGACATTCATTTAATTTTAGAAATGCTACAAAGTAACAATTACAAATAACTGTGATATTCTAAAAATTAGAATATCACAAATATTATGAATACAATGTTTCAGTAAAAATTTTCTAAAGTTTTTAATTTAAAAAATTTAAAAATTTCTAAATTCCTAAAAATTTATAAACTGTTTTACAAAAAGAAAAAATGGTTCCTAAAGTAAATTATTTCTACCTGGAGTTTGGTTCAAACTATTATTTTAAATGCTGAAGCAATATAAAACAAAGTACATTAAACATAATGATGGATCCATATAAAATTTACTTTCTATTCTCCACAGATTAAAAAATAGTCACAATGTCCCAGGTATGGCTGACACATTCATGGCATTTGTTACCACATTTCACTCCTTGAAGTTAAATTAAATTGTTCTTAATGACCTAAGTGTGATTCATTTCATTAGTTAATTAATTTATGGCCCAAAGTACATTTATAATTTCTCTCTACTGGATTCATTTTCATTCTCTCTCTCTCTCTCTCTCTCTCTCTCCTCTCTCTCTCTCTCTCTCTCTCTCAGTGGTTTCTTAATTCAAGAATTAAGACAAGGACATTTATAATAAAAACCATATCAAATTTTTAATATCAAATCTGATTATTTTAACATATATCTTTCATTATATAATATTGTAATACATGAATAACTAGCAACTATCTACTATTCATTATTCACAATGAATTTATTTAATTTTCAGCTTAAAATGAGGGTTACTTGATTGAGTTAAGGCTCCTAAAGAATGCAACAAATATAAAGGATACGGGGTGTGTGAATAGCTTTACACTCTTGACTTTCCATTGTTGAAAGAAGGAGTTCTTCAGCAGACTTGCCTCTTGCAAGCCACACACAGTGCTCTGGAAATTGGCATTGTCAAGTTACAACTTGAAATGGAAACTCACCTCCATGCATTTACCAGGGTTATGCAGACGGATCTGAACAAATCAACCTAGTTATTGGGGGTTGGTGGGAAGGCCACTATTAACTCAGCAGAAACGTGCTATTACAATACAGAATAGTTTAAACGTTTTTTCCCTAAACTGAATTTGGCCTAAGGTAAAAATCTAAAAAGAAAAAAAATAAATAAACCTTCATTACTACTGAAGCAAACAAACATACACTGATGTACTCCAGAGTCAAGGAGATTGAAATAGGCGAAAGGTGACTTAGTTTCAATCAAGTAGATATTGGTCATGTGAAGATGGACTCCATCTATTACTTGGATGTCAAAACTCCCCAATCAGAAAAGAACATTTTATTGAGGTTTTTCTTTGATCTGTGTGGGCATTTTAAACAGCTGCTTGACATTTCATGGAATTATAAAGCAGAAAACATTGTGGAGCACATGTCCCTCCTTTTCTTTACAGGACAGGTTATTCTCAAGAACGAAGATCCTGTTTTCAAACAAATATGGTCATTAACTGTGAGGCACAAGAAAAAACATGGCACGTTTGATTTCAGCAGAACCATTCCTAAAGAAAGTGACTAGGTTCTCATGAGAAATGACATTTTCAAATCATGAAGGAAGTCCAAGGGGAAGGGAAACACAGAGCCTGCAGACCAGCCGAAGGTTCACAGACACTACAGGGCACTCGTAATTTCAACATGGAACCAGGAGCCCACATCTCAGTTTATGTCACATTAGCAGAGCTTCTACTAGTCAGAATCAGCTTTGTAATGGTTCTTAGATTCATCGGCTCGTTCCTGCAGGCCACTGAGAAAGCACCCATGCTCCATCCCATTTCCTTCTTCTCCAGAGTAACGGAGCTTAGTGGAGACACAAAATTTCAGAAATTCAAACCATGTCCCCCTAAAAGACAATTATTTTACATTGTATTTTGTTAAACCAACTTCTGGGCTCTCTTTTCTTCATTCTATCCTACTTCCTTTTTTTCTTCTTCTTTTCCTCACAGCAGATCCATAAAAAGTAAAAACCACCAAATACACACACACACACACACACACACACACACACACACACACACATCATCTCAGGAGACAGAGAAGACAAAGACAGATCTGACCAGAGGACAAGTGTCTCGACCTTGACCTACACAGGAGCAGTTAGGACTGCAGAACGATGTGCTGCCCCTGCCGCTGCTACTGCACACACTGTGTTCAGACAGGTGAACCATTGCAAAAGGCACGGTGCTGAGTCCCATTTATGTCTCAGCCATGCAGCTCATGGTGTCAGAGATGGCTTTGGAGAGGGACACGAGCTCTCACTGTCAAAGCTGGCAGTGCTGCCCTGCCACTTTTCCAGCTACTTGTAAGCTTTCTTGAATTTTGTCATAACTCCAGGTGGCGGTCTCTCTGCTTGTAGCATCCAAGTGAATCCAACTGCAACTGAGAGTTTTCCTCCACCAAGGAGTGTCAGTGCACAATGGGCATCTGCTGGTATGCCAGCAGCTCATTCCAGTGTTCCCTGCCTAGGCCTTCGGCTCTGATCCCCACACGACAGACTCCTATGTCTTACTGTGGCTCACTTGGTCACAATCTACAACGGAGATGAGCAGGCTGACTTGATTCACGTTCTCGGGAGGAATGCCAAAGATGACGGCCTCATTGTGGACAAGATCGAGCATGTTCTTCTTTGTGGTGGTTTTCTTTTTCTTCAGTCTCTGCCCGTCACAAAGCAGGGACACTCTGACATCTGGATCTGTGATGTCCATTGTGTTGAGGTTCTGACATTTGATCAATGTAAGGGTGAGCTTCCCTGCTGTGGGCAGGTAGCAGAGGGAGAACATGGTCTCTCCCAAATCCATGCTTTCCTCCTTGGCATTCAGGTTTCTTCAGGATTTGGCCCTTTTCTCCCTTGCCACCCATTATGCTCCAGATGCCCTGATTAAGAAAGTGGTGAAAAGGCTAGTAATATTTTTAATATAATAGTAAAAAAATATATCAGTTGCTAATAATGTAAAATTCAGCACATAGTAATAAAGTTGCCAAACTTAGCAAATAAACATACAAGATACTCATTTAAATTAGAATTGCAGATAAATATGAATAATTTTATAATATAAGTATGCCCATATAATATTTGGGACAAACTCTACTAAAAATTTATTCCTTATTTATCTTAAATTCAAGTTTAACTGAGTGACCTATATTTTATCTGGCAGCCCCGGAAGTAATAAAAGGAATATTAAAACATTGGAAGCATAACTAATTCAGTTATTTACATTTTGACCTGCAAAATAGTAACATAATACAGAAGAGGGAAAGTGAAGAAGGAATTACTAGTTACTGGTACAATAACCTCCTCTTGAACTGTGCTAGGCAGGTGACATATCAAATGATCCATTTCATCCTCACCAAAACCCTGTAACATAGGTATCACTCTCATTTTACTTGAGGAAGCAGAGTCTCTGTGAGCTTAAGTAACTAGTTTGAAGTTCAGCAGCTAATAGTCTGCTACAAACAATAGGGTCAAAATGAATGACTAAGCCAACTAATTTTGTCAGAACTCCCAGTCAGGATCAAGAATGTTAACTCTGGGCCTAACATTTAGAAACTCACTGTTGACAATGACTAAATTCACTAACTATTGTTAAAAGTGCCTTGACACAGCCTGAGTTTAAGTTTTATATACTCTTCTTAAGATCAACTTGACATGATAAGGAGAATGCCCCATTTAGATAATAAAATATTGGTATTCTTGAAAAAAAGGTAAATTGAACTATACTTACCATTCATCTCTGAAATGTATTGCTTGGAAAAATATTTGTTGTCTTGCACTGGACTCCAAAACATACCCAGGCAATGAAAAAATCGGACAAATGTATTGTAAAGGGAATTTGCAGTGTTTTAATTGTACAGAAAATTTTCTGTTACACTATTATTGGCTATAATTTTCTAGACATTATTTATTCATTTATTTTCTACATTTGTTCTACATACAACTTTCTAGCTGCTGCTATATGTTAGAATATGAAGATTTCAACATAAAGAATAAAAGTTTGTGACAAAATATAACATATTTATTCATTTTCAAGGAGTTATAGGTTAAAAGCCAGGGTTTTGACAAAATCTCCATCTACATCCACACTGCCTTCTCACTTTTCACGCCACTCCCCATATTAATTTTCCTACCCCCAACAGGACAATGTAATTATTCTTTTCTATTTAAAATCCATTGCAAATGTTGGGAGCAACTATATAAGTATAATTTATAATTGTATTATAAATTTATTCCATTGTGGCTCATCAATACGACCATATTGAAGGGCAAAGGCCTTCTGCAACAAAGTTGAAGCATTCATTTATCATCAATCACAAAATACTCTTATTTTCAAAATAAAAGTCAAAACTGTTTCTTCACCTATTTATAAGTTTGCAAATATATTTTCAATGAATAAAATATTTAGACAATAGAGGATTTAACATCCATAATATGCATTTGGTTTAAGATCTTAAAAGATATAAGATTCCTTGAGTTTCAGTATAATGTTTTATCCTAAAACAAAGTTACCTAAATGTTAAATCATCATTCATCAATCCAACAAAGTAAATGATATTTTAGTGCTCACTATATAATCTTAAAATTGTTATTTAACTTATCTGGGCTTCATTTCTCTGCTTTGATATATGGTATATAGAGACATTCGCTTAGTTTCTCCAAGGTCCAAAATTCTGTGTCTTTAATTCTCTAATTCTAAGTCTTAAGCTAGCCCTTTATTTTGCAGATCATAGAAGAACTCTCATGTAAGCACTATTGGTACATTACTTCAGACAAGTGTACGTCCTGGCTATTTCTGTCTATAATGAATTCCAGAATTACGTAAACATAAATATTATTAATATTATACTGTTGGTCTGCAGAAAGCTGACTTAGAAGAGGTCCCAAGTGAATCTGTTTGCCTACAGCCAAGTGAAACAACATTTCAGAGTCTCACATTTAATCAGAAAAGAAAACTTTAATTGGATCCAACGAAAGGCTCACTGCTTCAGCATATGTTACAGTTTCCACATCACCTGAACTACCTTACCGAAAAGTATTTCCCAAAGAAAATGATTTCTACCTGGAGTTCAGTTCAAAGTAAATACTTGGTGAACAGGTTTGAACTATACATTTACTTTGAAAAACACCTTCATTCGAGTCACAGTAATGGTTCTTGGCAAAAAGGCATTACAAAGCAAGTTGTATAAACAGCCGTTCAAACCTCTGATTTCTCTTTGGTTTTAGGCTCTAACTAGCACGGCTATGACGCTGCCCTGTATATAGGTTAATCATCATTATAAACTACTTTTTACTAAGAATCAATAGGTAGTTAATAATTTTTTTTAAGCCTCATGGTCAAAATTTAACAGATACTTTTTTGTAATTCAGGACTTTTCAGGACGTTTAATAAGCTAATAGTTTTGACTTGCCAAGAGACAGACAGATACCCTGTTTGGCTATACATCTCATTTGGAAGGAATCATTTTAAGCATAATATTAACTAATTCTAAAAAATAGTTTGGAAAGTCTGGTTTAAAAATCTTGAGTCGATTTTCTGAGATACTTTTTACCTCTGTGACAAACATACTCTGAAATGTTAATATGCTTTTTATCTTTTGATTTTTTGAGCAAATTACCCTTTCCCAAATCTGCCTGAGGCTACCATCTAGGAGGGATTAAGATTTATCATAGAAGAACAAAGCCTACAGGGTAGATAGACTGTCCAGGACATGACCAAGTAAGTATCACGGCCAGACTTCCAAGGGTTCCATGGTAGAGCAAGAGTCAAGGAGAAATCTGGAGACAGCCAGGGAGTACTCAGTGAGAGAAATGAAAAAGAATGGCATGAGTCTATCAGTTGCAAGCACGAACACTGGAGGTAAAAAGGGCATTCAGCAACCAGGGAAATAAAAGATGCTGCTCCAGAGACAATGGCAGTGGACGATGAGCACAAAATCAATAACTCTGTCCTACCTCCTATCCCATACATCTTGCCATCTTGGAGAAGTGCTAGGAAGAATGGTGAGATATCTGAGAGATAAGTGATGTTTCCTAAAGAGAAGTATTATTACCCAAGTAGATTATTTAAAATATAAACTCAAACTACTTTTAATTTAGATTGGCTCAATAGTTTTTTTTTCCCTCTTAACCAATAAGTAAATAAGCTTTACTAGAAAGTCCAGATCAATTATATACAAAATAAATTACATATTTCCCTGTACAACCAAGTTTTAATAGTGAGTTTTATGGTCCCATGAAACATTTTCCTCTAATCCTATCAAAATTTCCACTAAGATCCTCTATCTGGTGTCAGTTCTAGGTCTATCCTCATATCCTCTATGCAACACTTCTAAGTCAGTCCTACCATCCCTAAAGGTTCAGCTCAAATTCCACATTTACCACAAAGTCTTCTATTTTTACCTTCTCATCTCTCTCTTCACCAACCTCCTTAGACAAAGATAACTTTAGGCTAGATGATTGAACTCCCGGGATGACAAAGACCTCTTAAAAAAAAAAAATACTGACGAGTCTCCCAGAATGGCACAGTTTACCTAGCTCCTAGAGCCTGTCACCAAGGGGAATAGTTCTCTGTCACGGTCGTAGGCCACACCAAACTCAGTACAAATGCTTAGTGTTTAGCCAGAACCAATGACCTGGAAAAAGCAAGAAGTCAAACATACAGTAAACACGATGTCTACTACATGTCTCTCACAATTACAGTAGGTAACTAACTACTACACCTATAACCACATTCAAAGCATTCCTTGCCCCCCAGGGAAAGTATTTCTCCCAGCAAAAATAAACAAAGTCACTTTTAAACAATTTTCCTCAGTATATATTCAATTTATTTGTAAAATATGAAATGAAATAACAGAATCCTAAAACCAGAATAAAGAATTCTTTGGACTTAAATCGTACAAAGTCTCCACAGTGAAAAGAAGACAAAATACATCCTTAAAAACCTGTAATTAACTCTTAATTATCTCAACATATTACTTATCCTTTATTTATTTAATCATAAAGTTCATTTCTTTATCGTTCAGCAAAATCCAGAAGGAAAGTTTCAAAAGTCTAAAAGTTTTTGTCTCTTTTTCTCTCAGATTTATATGCAAAAAACTTCTGAAAATCAAATACTTAAAAATTGTCTTTCAATTCTCCATCACTGGGAAGAATCGGTTGGTACATAGGCTTTGTTCAAGTCCCAGTACTTATTACTGGTTGAAAGACCCTGAACAAATTTAAATTTCCAAAGTCTCAGGGATTTAGTATTATTTATAAAATATGGATAATAACAGTACCACCTGACTTACAAAGCTATTAAACAAAATGAAATGATACTTAGCTAATGCTAAGTGTCATAAGTAACGGAGTCCTCTAGAAGGTACTGTAGGAAGGCAGAGGAAGCCAGGCTTAACTGTGCAGCAAGGGAATCAGGATGATGATACTTCATCAGACATGAGATATATGACACTGAATTAGAAGGTGAAGAAGAAGCAGAAAAGAATTCCAAGAAGAGAAACAATTATGTGCAAAGGAGTAAGCAGATCCCAGGTATCACGGGATCTGTTATGGAGGACTCTGGGTGACATATGCAGGCAGAAAATTTTCAGTCCCATGGCACTTGGATGAAGCCAGGTTGATCGGCTTACCTACCTTCCTTCCCACCACCATGATCACCCTCTGCCCCATCCACACTTAAACCTTCCCTTTCTTGATGTCCTGTAAATATACAAACTGCTGAAAAGGAATTGCATTTGGTTGTATCCTATTTTACACTGCTCTTTAAATATTTGTTTTACATGAACACTGTTCAAACAAACAAACTGCAAGTTGTCAAGAATAATGACTATACAAAAAAAAAGTACTAATACCACCAATTAATTTTTAGATAATTGTTTTATAGTTGAAAAATACATAGCATCTCCCTGATCCTCAAAACAACCTAATTAGGAAAGCAAATAGTGTCCATGATATGACAGTTCCATTTTACAGCTGAGGACACCAAAGTCCAAAGATAGGAAAGGACTGGCCTAAAGTCACACATTACTCCAAGCATGCTGACTTCATTCCTTCACAGCTGCTCGCATATGAAATGGTACTGCACTCATATTCGGTGTATAATAGTTCTTGTCTTATTCACTAAAAGGCCATTTGCTGACCAAAGAAAACAGTAAAACGACTAAAATTTCTTAAAATATTTTTGCTTCCCACAAGTAAATGTCTAAATAATCCTTAAAGTAAACTTTTATACTGGGCTACGTCCCAATCCCTGAAATGGCATAAAATAAATCTCCTACACGCTCTTCAAATATAAACTTTAAACTATTATAAAGTCTCACATCTGGATCCAAAAGCCCTTCCTACACAAATGATATCTCTGATTATAAATGTGCAAACCTTGCTGAAAGGGCGATTCCGGATTTAATAGAGCCAGTGAGGTACTGACAACAGCCTGGAATTTCTTTCTGTAGACACAGGAATGAAAGAATGTCTTTTGCTAAAGAGGACATAAAAGCAAATGAGAGAAATCTGGGATCATCCTCTAGTTCTACCCAAGTAGAGAACACTTATTACAATCACAAATACCACACTATTCTGATTAAATACCACGCAGAAAAAAAGTGATATGCATTGAATCAAGTGCACTCAAGAGAGGAAATAATTCATGAATTAAAAAAAAACATAGTCTTTTTAAATCACCCAAGAGTGAAATTCTTTTTTTTTAATTTGGCTTTCACTTCCCCTTTGTCTAAGAGGTCTAAAGAAGGTTCCCAATGTCTTCTCTCCTTGCAAATGGAAGGTTATTAGGTCAGTGTCACTGACCACTGTAGTCAGTGTGAACTCTATTTAGCAGGCATCTCAAAGATATGATCTGTTAAGCCATCGAGAGAACAGAGAACAAGTTCTCACCCAGTGTGAAGGAGGGAGAGGCTGCATTGAAAAATTACATTCTAGAAGTATATTATGAGTGCCAGCCATTGTTTTTCCTTTGCTTCGAACCTGACTGGAAAGAAAAGCTTTATGGGAGTAATCTGAGAAACTACACTAAAACATGCCTAGGATGCGTGGTCACTGGGAAGTTTCAGATGAAAACCACAGTGACTCACATAAGCCGAACACCATGCGGAGGATACTGCCTGTCTCTATCTTCCTCTCCAGTGCTGCTCTCTGGAAAAGCAACACAAGAGCACAGATTTCAGCACTAAGATTAATTAATCTGCTTGAAAACATGGGGAGTGGGATGGGACAGGAGAGGAGAAACCTTCAGTATTTATAATCCTGAGAACTCGAAGGGTATATCACACTCTGCTGCTCTCAACCTCCCCCACAGTCAGCACCTCAGATTATCAGCACCTGATTAAACTCTCCACTCTCAGCTCTAACTGACAGGCAGATGTCACCCACCATAAAAGTTATCGCTCAGGACTGAGGTTGCTAAACCTGCCAAAGGTCTGTCAGTAAGTAAAAACACATGCTGCTGCCTGGCTTTAAGACAATGTGCGTGTGGGAGGCTTGATATAATAGGAATTCAGGGCAGCGGGGTGGTGGTGATGTGGTGTTTTATGTGAGCTCTCAGCTGATATTTGGAGACTTGTAACTAAGAATGAGGGATACTCTAGGACCAAGTCAGGCTACATGCATCTCTCCCTATACAAAGCATTCTTTGAGAACCATGGGACACATTTCATTGGGAACAGCAACAGTCCTTCATAAAACTCCCAACAGCGACTGTTATCAGAATTGACTTATTACAAAGATGTTGGCGTTGAAGACCCTGGAATTATAAATTCTTATCAAAAAAAAAAAAAGGAATCAAAGTACACAATATTACCTATTCTTCGGTTAAGAATGCTAACTCTAGCAACTAGATTTAAATCTTACCTCCCCCACTCCCTAAACTTGATCCTAGTTAAGTCACAACTCTCAGAGTCTTGGTTTCCTCATCTCTGCAATGAAATTAAAATTAGATGAGCTGTATGAACAATAATCATAAATGCTTTATGTGATAAACACGATATTCTAAATACTAAATAAAAACTAGTTATTATGATGAAAAACAATGAAATTATATATGACTAGAGCTATTTCCCATCATCAGTATTATAAATTCATCCACTAACTAACATAGCAAATAATCTTCATCAACAGCATACGTACTGCCTTTTGTTTGGCAGCTGCAGTCAACAGACACTACCTACCAGTCTGAAATTTTCACCCATTCAAATGCTTGCCAAATGTGCTTAAGAATATCGTGGGGTCCTTGATAAAAACATGAACTCATTGGTTCCATTCCAACTCTACTCAATCAGAATCTCTCCAGAAAGGGCCTAGAAATGGGTTTCAAAACACATACACCCTTCCTCCGCCACCCAGGAAAGTCTTGTTATTAGGCAAGTTTAGGAAATACTACATAATCCACTCCATATCAATGTGAATTCAAATTCACTATTAATCACTAGGCCTAAAGTTGGCCACAATTTTTACCTCCATAATTCCCAACACCTTTTGAATTCATATTTAATATTTAGTTGTATCATTTCTTCTGTACAACACATTTGCAATTGTACCATTTTAGTTTACAGAATATATACTTCAGGAATATACATATTTCTGAATATTTTTCCCTTAGTACTTTAAAAATAACTATTCTACAAATAGAGAAATAATGGTTCTGAAAAAAATTATATTAACTTCTTACATATATCTCTTGAACTCTGAATACCCCAATAGAGGCCAAACTATACTTTATATACTTCCATATTACATTCGATATTTAAATAAACAAGTAAACCTTATTAAACCTGACTACAAGTACAGATTAAAGATAAATGAGAAATAAGCAAAAATTACTTTGGAGGTTATTTTCGTTGTTGTTATCTCCTTTATAGCACACACGACAATTTCCAGAAGCACTGGGGAAAAAATTATTGGAACTACATAATCAGTAGAAACTTGGGGAAGCCCAATAAAGACATAGAGGCAACATATAAGAAATGAAAGCTCAGAAAGAATACCCTCTTCTGGGGAAATCTGCTACCTTAAAGGCTGCCTTTAATGAGTTTAAAGAGCAATCAAGAGATGTGCTTAAATAATGTCCCTCGTTCTATTCATTCAGTCCTGATCCTTAGCCTAAAACTTAATATACATTTTTTAAAACCTCTTCTCAAAGGTTTGAATTATTTCCCATTTGTATATAATCTGAGAAAAGCTTACAACATGGTTTTGTTCAATATATACTATTACTACTTGTCCAGGCTATTCAGAAACACGCTGATACCACAAACATCTGTCACAAGCCTACACCTTTACCCAACTTACTGTTCAATAGAACAGAGTCAGACCTACTATTACAAACATGACTTCATCTAAATACTATCAACTACATGGCATGTCTTCAGAATTAGACAGCATTTTTAAAAGCTCATTTAAACTCTGCCTGACAATTTATTGACCATCTCCAAATATGTGAAGTAATATCACCACTTTTACAAATTCAAAATGAATCTACCAAACATAAATTCAAACTCCAAAATCTGAGGCTAAACATTTTATAGTCCTGCTTATTGCAGTCTGCTCCCCAATTGTTTTAGTGAACTCAAATGTGCTATAATTTTTACTTATTTTAAATGTTAATCCAGACCCAAATTTTTAAATGTTTCAATAAGAGGTTTTCTATAAATCTTAACACAAGAAATAAGTTACACCATATTTTCCCTTTTCGTTTTTTGTGATTCTCTCAACAGTGGCATTGCTTTGAGACAGTAATTTCCTAAAAGGTAAAAGCAGAATCCATTTAAGTTGCTTTGGATATTTTTCGGTTACGTTTGGTTGTTAGTGAATACTACATAAAGAAGACAGTTGTATTTTCTTGGATATGCTTCCATAAATGATTGTGCTTCAAAAAATTCCTACATAACTACCTAAAAGTTATATTTTAACAGTAGCAACTCAATTAACCTAAAGTCTTGTTTAATTAGAAAATTCAACTCTCTAGTATAGCCAAGACAGAATAACAAAAAAACAAGACCACTGATCAGTTACAGAGATACCAGATGATAAATACAATGAAGATTTGGATACTTTACTCATAATAGAATCTCTTGGCTTCAGATTAAGGCCCTTATTTTGTCCCATTTGGCACCTAATTCTAAGTTTTCAAGCACTCGAAGCACTAAAAACAGCAAAAGGAGTGTGTGTGTCCAGTGTGTGTGTGTGTGTGTGTTGTATGTGTATAACTGGTGTGTATGTCGTGTGTATGGTGTGTTATGGAGAAAGAAGATGATGAGAAGGGAATGGAAAGGGGAGAGAAGGGAAACTGACACGGACACAAGAGAGACAAAAACACTGCAGCCATCTAAGAACTGACAAAAATCAGAGGCCAAAAGAGACAAAATAATTCATTCCTGAGAACATTGGAAGTAGGGACAAACAGCCCACTTACATCAGCAGTCTTTATGAAAGCAGAGATTTAAAAAGTACATCTATAATATGACTGAGTAACCAAAGAGATTAAATTATGTTTAATATAACCTATTTTTAAGTGGCAAAAAAGCATACATTTTTTTAAATTGCCTAGCAGTGATAATGAAAATTACATTTTAATGATCAGAAACATGAAACTTAGTTATCTGAAAAATTCTCTTAATTTGAATAATCCAGTATTCAAATATGCCAGATAAATAAGGAATTACTATTTAGTTTATTTTTAAGCATTTATGCCTCTTTTTAAAATATATTATAAATCAAAGGATGCTAAGTAAAGTTAGGCCACTGATCAAAGGAAGAAATTATAGTTTAAAAACAACCAGCAAAGATAAGGTTAGGAAATAAAGTGCTATTAATTTCAGAAAACAGGCAGGAGGGAAGAAAAAGCGAGAGGGTGGGATACCTCTTCCTGGTTTATCTGGGGTAGCTTAGCTTCTCCTAAAGCATTTACTTTGGGATAAACTTCATTTAGAATATAAAACTGGTGGACAACAGGAAAAGAAGGTGCAGAACTAAATTCATTCTATTCCCTTTTATTTAATGGTGTACATTCCATATTTTAAATCAAGTAAATAAAAAATTTAGATAACAAATATTTTTGCAAGTGATTAGAAGACTCAAAATTTCATGAAAATATTTTTAAAATTTTACAAGAACATAATTGAAACAAAACTTTTTCTTTGGCATTGAAATAGTTCACACATATTTTTCAGCTCTTTCTAGACAGTTAAAACACTATTTAAAGAACATGAAGCAGTGACCATTTCTAAACTTCATAGAGATAAAAGTCTTAGATCTACTCCAAATAAAGTCATCATGGTAATACTGAATAATAAAAAGATTTACTTAGGATTTCAAAATTATACTTGATAACTTACTAAAACTATCAAAGTAGTTATTAAAGACAGTGAAAGAATGTAAATCCAGAAAGGCTACATAGAATTTCTACAAAACAGATACCACAACCTACAGAGGAGCCATTAACCGTGATGAAGCATGAGATACTAAAGATAATAAGAGGTAAAAAAAAAAAACTAAACTAAAAGGTATCTTTTCTTTTTGTTCGAAATTTATCTTGATTAAACCTCAATCCACTTTAAAAAATAAAGTCTATTAATTTTTTAAAAGTTACCAAGATTCAAGAAAAATTTCTTCTACCTCAACAAATTGTAGAGAGATGTAATGAGAACTCTGGACTGAAAGTGTAGAGCCTAAATATGAACAACGGAAAACCACAGGATGTTCCCTCGGTGCCAGGCTTCTACGGTATGAACGACTCGGCAGAAAGTTAGAAAGATCCAGGCCAGGGCTGAGAGAAGAGGAAGAGTGAGAAGGTAGGTGAATGCATCCTCAACATTTGGAAGTCATAAACCTCCTAATTGCTCTTCCTGCCTCTAGAACCCCAATAGCCCCATCCTGTAACCTATTCCTGACACTCAATGGAGTTATCTTTCTAAGTGATATCTGATGATGTTAGTCCACTACGTTACAACAACGTAACAACTCATACTGGTCCTTCTTAGCATCTATCAAACAATATTTTGTCATAGAGATAGAGACAGAAATAGAGAAAGAGATACACACATATATGATCTATGGTACTAAAACATTTATATAAATAAAATAGAAATTTATAAAAAATTAGACTAAAATTAAGTATTAATAGAAGTTTATTATTTTCTTCATACGCCCCAATGAACAAGTTCACCATTTTGGAGATCACTACTGAACTCTAGGATAAAGTTAAAAGTTAAATCTTTAAAATCAGGTCTCTATCTACCACTCAAATCTCATTTTTTTCAGTTCTCCACTGATCTCCACTTACTAAACGACTTCAATTCCTCAATCACAGGATGCCTTTTCCAATCTTAATAAGGCCTCTGAGGCTGCTGTTCTGTCTTTGGAACAACTCCCTCTCCTCCTACCTCAGGTTACCTATTAGTGCATATTCATTCTTCACATTTCTGATGGACCACTGATGGGACCGCTGCATCTTAGAACAAGCTGTTGAAGGAAAGAAAGATGAGTAATTGTTTGTCTCCTCCCCATCTCCCATCTCTTAATAGGCAGTTTTCTACCCCAGGGTGTCATCTCCTCATACTTCCAGTTTCTGCTTCTTAGCCATCTCCGGGATGGCTAAGCTTACCAGGAAGGCACAGCCTCTCCATTCAGGTGGTACCTCGGCACTGGAGCTACTGACACGTCTCAGTGGGGGTGATGGAAGTGGACAGAAGCCCGGCCCTCACCTCTTCAGAGGTATCTGAGACAAAGAAGTGATCAAGAGAAGGTGGTGGCAGAGGCAAGCCACCCAGTTAAGACAGGAGATTGCAGGGCTGCTCTGAAGAGGAAGCACAGGAAGCTGCTGAGACGTGGGCAGGTGGGACCCAGAAGACCTAGAAGGCACATAAATTGGATCTAGTGCAATCCTTCCCTTGTGCCACTCAGATGACTTGCACTCTCTGAGGCTGTGCAGATCTTCGGTGAGAAGGCGGCCCTTAGCTCTTCTCCAAGAGAGGAGGTGCAGGTCCAGTTCTTCATGGCAGTGACTCAATCGCCAAAAAAGAGAGTAAGTAAACCAAGCTACAGTGAGTGCCATTTTCAGCTGGCTCAGCAAATTTATATTTATCATCCCCTCCTCAATATCCCATTTTATTTTTTTAACATATTTTTTATTTTTCTTACCGTTGACGTACGATATCATATCGGGTTCAGGTATACAACACAGTAATTAGACATTTACATAACTAAAGAGGTGATCACCCTGCTCTACGTCCATTTTAGGTTCCCTTCATTCCTGATCAGTGCTCTGGGTGGTCTGGGGTTTTGTCTACTGGGGTGACTGAGACATTTATTCCCAAGAGGCTTGGGGCTATAATTGCCTTGCCTTTGGCAGGCTATGGTTGTTTATATGGTCCATTCACAGTTACCACAGCAAGGAAGCACCAGAAGATGGCCCAGTGAATTCCCTGGGCCCGAGGTGCTGCTTCCTGTACTGACTGTATAGTAGTAACCTTAACTTGTGGTGTTCGATGTTGACTGGTCTGGCTGATACTCCTTTTATGCTTGCTGGTACACTGTCATAAGCCCAAAGCAAACAGGTGGTAGTCACAGCTTCCAGTCAATGGAATTCTTACTGTATCCTCTGGCTACAGTGTTCTTCATCCCACCCTCCGGGAATCAGGACCTCTTTCCCAGCAGAGCCTAACACTACAAGGACAGAAAGCATAAAGTCTGCAAATGGGTCACTGTGACTTACGGTAAAGGCAAATCCAACACCCACCCCTTCATTTTCAGATTTTCATCTGTACCAACTTGGCACCAACTACTGGCTATTGAGTCAGCACCACAGGTAGTCTATCCAACCCCACAGAATTGTCTACAAGCTGCTGCCTCCACTGAAACTTTATTCCACAAGCCACTCCACCCTTCTATCCAGATGTATCTAGGTGCTGGGGAACATAAGAAGATGCATGAATCCTGTAATCATGGGCTCAAGTATAAAATAGGTCCCTTAGTCCAAGGAAATGTCACAGGGGCTATCATGTTGATATATTTGATATATTCAGCATCCAGTCAGTGGAGTAAACACTCAGATGGTGATATTGGCAGGTCTCTGCAGGCAGACAAATAAAAAACCTCTATCTGGTGTGTATATCAGTTCTGGTAAGGACAATTTGCTACGTCTTCCAAAGTTAAAGGTATCCAGGACCACCCATCTGCCACCTGGGGCTGGCCAGATTGTGCTGTATCAGGGCTCACTGTCTACCTCAGTAGCAGGTTGGGCATTCAGAAGAAGGTTCAGCAAAGCATCCCTTGTCGCCTTGGTGAAGGAAATGTCCTAGGAAATAGAAGTGGTGGATCTTCAAGTCCCGCAAAGCAAATCCTTTCTAATATTCCTTTTTACTAAGATGTATGACTCTTTCTTCAATAACATGCCAAGGAAATTCTGACATTTCCACATGTTCTAGCCAGAATATTTACTCAGAAGTCACAGTTAAGTATCTACATGATAATGAATTTTCACCCAATAACATCTTATATTCCATGTCCTACTATCTTTTAATATCCTCAAGATCTACTCCTTCAAATGTTCACATAATCTCTGAAAGTATATGCCATCTTGCAATTATTTTGACAGATGGTATATTTCTTCTTGGAGTAGGGATCTCCCAGTCAGCCTGTGCTAAGATGAGACCCTATTCAGGCTATTCAACCTGAAAGTAATGAGGGACAATGCAGATAGGTTTTGGGGAGCATAAGCATCAACTTATAAGCACGAACTTCAGGTAAGGTCACTGAATAGACTCCAACAAAGGGAAGGCTGATTAAACCCTGGCCAAGAAATAAAGGGAAATTTGAGGCTTCAATACCATCAAGCGCATCCACCCAACTGTCTCTATTCCCAATCTCAGAGTCCTATTCTGCCTCTACCAAAGTCTTGAGTTTGACATAAGTGATCTGTCAAAATGATACACTTCATCTACTTTCAGCCCTGCCACCATTATGATTAGATCCTGGGCCTAGTTTTCAGCATAATATTCTCTGTGGATACAGAAATGAGTCCCTTGTAAAGCAATTATAGAGGTCCTCTGGCCCTCACAATGTGTCTTAGGTTGACTTTCAGATGTCCTGGGCCTATCCTTTTCTTTTTCAAGGGTTCTATAGCTGTCAAAACATAAAAATCCTAACATAGTTTGCCTTTCACACACAATTCACACCAAATAATCACAGGTAAAAGCTGTAGTCATTGTGATGTCACTGCATGCTAGAGGACACTGTCAGTTCCCTTACAACAGGTAGTCCTCATGGCCTTCAAAGAGGTAAGCAGTCCAACTATAAAGCCCCATCCAAGTATCGACTTCTATTCCTGTTCCTTAGAAATCAGAGTTTGAGACAAAGCATATATGCCACTGATTTTTTGGCAACTACAGGAAAGGAAGAGTGAAGGTAAAGGGGAAACGGGGCAGGACAGAAGGGAAAACAACTATAAGGTGATACATTAATAAACTGACCAAAGCTTTATAAGAAATCACAGTTGGCTAAAAGGAACATCTCCACAGTGGCAGGCCAAATGGAAGCAATTTATCTCCCATCTCCTCCCTATCTCTCATCACTCATGGGTCAGTGTCTGTTACACAGCATGAGAATTCTGTATGTCCAGGCTATTTATCTGGCCCCTCTAGGTAGCTGATGGGGAAGCCTGAGGCTCTGTGGAACTAGACGGTTAGACCTTGCCTTGGATTTGCTCTGGCTCCCACCCCAAAGATCATGTGAAGTCTGCCCCAAAACACAAGAGGGAGGCTAAGATAACCTATGGTGTCAAAGATGAGGTTATGAAGAAAATAGCCATGTCTTTACACCCATAAGAATGGCATAAGCTATTACTGGGTCCACACTAAAAAGAAAGTAGGGAAAGTAGATGAGGTCTGAGGGGTTGATGGAGCCCAAAGAATATAGGGAGAGACATGAACTGGAGCCAGTATAAACTTCGTGCCAATACATATTAAAATTTAGACAAAAAAAATGGTATTTTTATAAAGCTCAAAATATACTGCTTAGGGATACACATGCATATGGTAAATTGATTAAAAAAGTGAATAATAAAGATAAAAGTCAGTTTAGTGTTTGCTCAGATGAGAAAGAAAGAAGAAAGATGTGACTGAAAGGTACGGAGGCTTAAAAGGTATTGGTCTTAACTTTGTTTCATGAGCTGTCTAGTAGATATAAGAGCATTCACTCTATTATTCCTTAAAATATACGTTATATACCCTTTAATATGAAAAAATGTTTCATTTAAAAGCCTACACATTTTAAAGTAAGAAAAGAGCAGGAATCAGACAACTTAGTTTCTGTAGCTCTGCTACAATATGAGCAAATTTTCACAAAGCACGAAACCATCTTAAGACTTACTTGCATATCAAATAAGAATTTGATTAGATTTTTTCACTAAGGTCTTTTCTGCCTTTGACATCAAGATTTTTGTGTGAATTAACAGCTTTTCCTTAAATCATTCCTATTGTACAAATTAAAACTTAGAACTATATAACAGAAAAATGATTAGAGCTAATTTGCATTTCTTTTATAAATTTTAAGAAATTATCAGAGGTAATGGTCAGTATTTCTAAGTAGTAAAACTCCTGTTTTTCTTTTCTTTCATAATAAAAATAACATGAAGCACATTCCTACTTATTCAAAAGTATTGTTTGAGTCTTTTACACTTTTTGTCTTTTCTGAGCATAATGGAGACTTCATGGATATAACTGAAATATTTATTAACATATCTAAAAATATGGGTAAAATTATATAGAACTATACTTGTATTATAAATTAGAATGACTTCACTGATAAGCAATTTGATGTTATATATAAAAGCCTTTGAGAAAATATTTAAAGATCTATTCATAAAAAATGCTTATGCATTATGTATAAAAAAATAAGAAAAATGTAAACAAATGAATATTTTCCAGTTATTAACTAAAATATTTTGAAGTATATTTAATGACATGAGAAAACATTCATAATATAATTTCAAGCAAAAAACAAACAAAATACAAAATTAAGATGGTAACTTTCCAGCTTTTTAAAATCTAAAAATAACACATGAGAAAGAGTGAGGAAAATATATCAAAATGATTACAAATAACAGATTCCAAGTAGTGCAATTTCCTTTTTGACTTCTTCCTAAGTTTTACAGTTTCCATTAAACTTATAGTCATTTAATTAAATAATCAGTTCTGGCAGAACTAAGACATAGCAATATAGTAAATTAATGAATTCTGAACTTTGGGATATCATGAAATTTGTTTTCTACTATTTTAGTAAGAAATTTTAATAGGACATTTAAATTCTGATGTTTTCACACTAGTAGCTTTAAGTATTCTGTCTGTGTAAACTATGATATCGAGATTCCTTTCCAGAACTAAGAAGAAAACACATATACAATTAGCTGAAGAAATGCATGTGCTTATGAATTTTCTAATGCCACTGAGGCAAAAAAAAATAAAATAAAATAAAATTAGGGTACTTTATGCTTACTGCTTAAGTGAGCAAAATGACACCAAAATTTACCTAGAATTGACCTTCAATTCATTAAAGGAGTGCGGGGAGGAGGGAGGGAGAAAAAAGTGAGGGAAGGAAGGAGGGGACAAGGGTCCTCAATCAAGAAAACTGTCTAACTGCTTCTGAAGCAACACTATATACATCAACTTTTAACATGAAACAAAGGAGTCTTGTTATAGTGTTCTATAAAATATTTCAAAACACCCCTGAATTTCTTTTGTATAGCTATTGGATAGATTATAAATGTGATTTTTAAAGTAACCTTAACATGTTAATACAGAGAAAATAATGAGGATATAGAAACAAAAGTTTCAAAAGGGAAACTTTCAGACTTTCAGAAAAAAAAAGTTATTAATTTCTAACTGTAGTAATAATATTAGAAACAGATGTCTATCTACTTTCAAATCCAAACTGGATCATGGTTTACACAGTTTAATAAAACTTTAATTAAGGTTCTGCAATAGTGTAAACTGATCATGTCATGCAACTAAACACTTGCTGAATATTAACATCTCTTCAAGCTCCACTAACGCTAAACTTAACCAGACTTTTCATAATGCATCCAAGGGGAAAATGTCATTCAAATTAATAAAAACATAATTCATCCTCTTATTTTATTATATAAACTTTTTTTTAGAAGCAAGCATTCGAAATAGAAATGGAAGGATCCCAAATCGAATGAAAAGGGGAGGAAATAACGTTGTTTCTAAGAACTTCTTGTTTCTAACTAGGGAGTTAACATTTTAATATGAATATCAATGATCTAAAACTTTTGCATTTGGAAACATGTTATAAAAAAATTTTCTCATTAAAATTGATCAATTAGATTTCTAAATTTGCTTCAATCTATTTTAGTAGAACAGTCTTATATAGATACCTAGTAAAGTAGCCTGAGTATCAATGCCACTTAAAGATATTTAAAATAAAGGACAAGAGTGAACATTTACTGAACAATTATTGTATAAGGCAGAGTTCTAGGTACTTCATTTAATTTCCAGAACATTCTTACTAAGTTGGTCCTCTTATTATCCCCATTTTACAGATGAGGACACGGGGACAGCTGGGATACAAACCCACCTTGGCCTCCAAATTCCAATGTTGAGCATCTACAATGGCTTTAGTCAAAATACAGAAGAGAATTTTTTTCCTATTTTATGTCTCAGAATGCATTTTTAAAATGAATCCAACAAATGGCACTTTTTTAAAATTCCTAAGCCTCCTCGCATATTCTCAAAGTGAAAATTTCCACAATGACAAGGAAATAAAGGTTAGAACCATACAAAATAGGGAAGTCAATCGACACTGACCAAGCACCTTTTGGGTGTTATATCCTTATTGTGAAATATGTACAAAAACAGAGGAACAGAAGACAGCTCCTGGCATTCAATACAGTTAAAATGGTAAAGATGTTGATTACACTAACAATTCAGGAAACTAGTAATTACAAATTGATACAATGCAGAGTACATAAGAATAGACGAGGGTTGGGGCCAAGAAAAGGAAGACACGAGTCCAGTGAAATGGCATTAACAGAATATTTCCTGAAAGTGAACTATGAATTAGGTCTCAAAAGAAGGGAAAAGAACAAGTAAAAAGAATAGTATCCATATGAAAAATTCATAAATAAAATCATACATCTTGGACATAAAAGGTAATCAGATTATCTTTTTCATTTTTTCAATCCAACTTTCAAAAAAGGAGTCCATATGAAGGGGCAACTGGCCTTACTGTTTTACAGTCTTCCTCATTTCTGATTCAAGAGTTTTAGTATCATGAACCCTAATCCATCCACTACGGCCAAGAACATTTTCAGCATTTCTTAAGAACTTCAACTTTTTCGTTACCTTGTTTTCCCTTACCCAAAAGAGCAAACAATTCATGTGAAACGAGTAACTCTATAGTATTCAGTGGAGGCTTCCTACTTTATGTTAACAGCAAACGGTCCAGGAAGAATTTTTAGGGACACAGATGATTTGTTTTCTCTATTTTACTTAGCTTAGTAAAAGTACAATTTTACTTGACTAAGAACAATTTTCCTGTTCGCCTAGATTCTTTTAACACATACTGACATACTATAGGGAAAGGTTGCTATGGATAATCTAGAAAATACCACTGAAATCTTCACATACAACAACAGTAGAGTTGACTGCTGTATGAAAATATAGTCCTTAAAACGAAATTACTAATCAACTTGAAAATAATAATATATCAAGTATCCTGGACATTTTAAAGGCATTTGAACATTAAATCAATCCTAGAGCAATATAAAAAAACATTTTAGGAAAAGATACAATGGGCATTACTTTCTCGTACAAAGAACCAGTGTAATTGTACAACATTTCAAACTAGTTTAGTCTTTGCTTTTATATTAAAAAGAGTTTTAAAAAAGAATACTTAGAATGGGGAGTCGCAGAAATAAAGGTAACCAATAAGGCACACAGAAAGTTGTTATTAATTAGTGAAAGTTATAATCACAAAAACTATTTTATCATATTGCTGGCATGCTCTACATATTTTATGTATAGTAAAATTAGCCTTAGAATCCAACACAAACATAAAACTGAATCTGACTTCTCAACAAAAATGTTTTCAACAACTGCCTTAAGTTCTTAGAAAATAATTCCAAGAAAGTATGGTATTGACTGAAGCCTAATTACTTCCTACTAACCAAAATTATTTGCAACCCCCAAGTAAAAGGTTTATTTATAAAAGTATGTAAAATGGTACATAGTATAATTATGTGAATTTTAAGTATCAGCCTCTCATGTAAAGAATTATAAAATCTCAGAGGTGATAGGTTTGGGACTTAATTTATAAATATTCTTTGTCTCCAAAATTTCAAAAAACACCTGAGGAAAAAAATACAAACATGAAACACTTACGGTGTCTTGCTCTCAAGAAACCACAGCTATACTACAATCTTTAGCTATGATAAGATTGCCCAACTTGGGTTACCGAACCATAGCATTTCAGAGCCAGAAAGACCTTAGAGAACCTAGCCAATCTTTTATTTAAGTGATCAGTCTGAGATTCCAAAACTAATTATGGCCTTTCCTGCTTCCCAATCATCATTCTCCTCAACATACTCCTTGCCTCCTTCCCCTGAAAAAGAGAACAGATGTAAAATGCTAAAATAAGAACAATGAATGTATTGAAACATATTACTCTATCCCATTCATTACTGTGATGAGAAATTGCTAAACAAGAATTATTTGACCTGAGAAATGAGAACACAAAGAAGATCTGAATTATATAAGATTATGAAAGTTAAAGTAAAAAATAATCAACTAGTCCTTCCTTATTATACAGTTTCATAATAAAATTATGAAGGGGTCATTCAGTGATCTAAATGGCAGGTAAAATGAGAACAAACAAAAGGAAATACCCTTGACATGCATAACAAGCCTACAGTATAGGCTGCAGAACAGAGGTCGCATCGTTAAATCCAGTAACATGATTTTAAAATAATCTGGATCATTAGTGAAACAAATATCCGATTATTTATGTTGAACATAAACACAATTTTCCATAATGGAAAAATTGTATTTTGGAATATAAGAAGTCACTAAGGAAGCTTTAGATTTGTTATGAATTATACTATAGCTTAGTATGTTTTTGTGATATTTATACACACTTGCAAAATCAAATGATCATCACTGGACAACAAAACGTGTTGATTTAACACATACGTAATATTTTAATGTTGTTTTTTTCAATTTACCATTTTGTTTTTAATGCCTAAATCTATTTTAAATTTTGCTTTCCTCATAGTACTTTGGCTCCACGTAAAATACATATTTAATCTTTATTTTGGAAACTAAAGATTTCTTTTTTAATTTAATAATTCTGCCTTGACTAAACTCTATGGCTACAGCCAATAGACCCCATTGCATTTTGCTCTGAAAACAAACAAACAAAAACAAAACAGTGTTATGCTTAAAACAAAAAAAAGAGGTTTTATAACTCCTTCTAGAAAAGACACTTGAAAGGATATAAAGCAAGCTGTCTGACAGGCAGACAATGTCACTTTAGAAGGTTGCAAACCAGCTTGAAGAACAGCAGCAGTGATTTCATTTCACTCTAGCATATACTGACAAATCAAAATAGAGGAGGTAAAATTTAGGTAATATATCTATTATAGATGATGATCTAAAGTCCATTTAAATATTAGAAAAAAATGATTTACAAGAGGTTCAAAATTAAACTCTGTTTGAAGATTTAAACTATGCTTTTAATTTATATCTTTTGGTCCCTTCCATTAACTGAACTTTTGCGAATGTTTACTATTAGGTATACGGTATGGTACTTCCTTCGAAATAATTGTTTACATTTAAAAATGTCATTTCAGATAAATTGATCAATTTTAAATAATCTTTTTTTATCATTTGCATCTATGTATTCTTAGCAAATTACCTGATCTATTTGATTTCCCAAATTCACTAAAATGCCACTACATTTAACCCATCTTAAATGCCTCTCATAATTAGCTAACTATCTCTTTCTTTCTCTCACACACACACAAAAATGTGGATCAAAGAGAAGTCAATTTTAGTGAAGATGTGGTAACTCTGCTCTAAAAAAGACAGTGCCAGTACTCTCCATATAGATATGATCCATAACTGAAAGGGCAAGAGGTTGGGGTGGAGGGGTGGAGACTATACCGTTTAAGGTACAAAATATATTTTTTTCAAAGTTTTTAAACATTTTCTCTATCCATCTCGCTTCTCAAAATACGATCAATAAGCCAAGCCTCTATCTCAAACGCTCTTTAATAATCAACCTTTCTCTATGCTCTTCCAGCACCTTTCACAAGCAATTACCATCCCATACAGTTGTTATGCCCAGGTCTCTTCCATCCCTTGGGAATCTTTCCAAACTCATGGACCATCAAGGTTGAGTACTGGTCATCTGTGTCATCAATAATTAACACAAAATCTGGATTTAATAAGGCCTCCATCCTTTAAACATGGATTTAGAATCAGATGGTCCTATATTAGAATCCTGGACTACCACCTGCTGAATCTCACTGTGCCTTAAGTTCCTTCAAAAGTAAAATGGATGACAATCACTACTATCTTAAATGAGATGGGTTTATTTAGCATATTTATTGGAATCTAAGAAAGACTCAAACATGGTAACCTCTTTTTTTGCTTGCTTATATAGCTTAACCATCTACATCAATGCTAACCCTTTCGCCTTTTTTATCCACAGCCTTTCAAATTTCTCCAATTTAGTGTTATAAATATTTCTTAGAAATTTGGCAAATTTGTGAGGTCTATATATGCTAAAGCATAAGGTCACTGAAGAATTTAGGTAATGGCAGGAGGACTAGCTTTGATTTTTTCAGGGGTAATCATGTGTTGGCAAATTAAAAGCTGAGTGGAGCCTCAAGAGAGAAACCAGTGGATATAATCCACTCCATTTTTTTAAAAAGCCCTTGACAAGGTACTACCACAAAAGTTATTAAAAAGAACTGAGTCACCATAGGATTAGGTTAACTTTTACTGGAGAAACAAAGAATACAGTGAAAAAAGGCATTGCTTTGGCAGGAAAACTATAAATAGCAAAGGTGCTGGAAGTGGTCTTATTTAACGTCTTTATAAATGATGTAGAAGAGGAAATGTAAATTAAATTTTCCAGGTCTGCAAGATACTAAGTTTTTCCAGTACGTGTAATGCCAAGACAGTGGGATAACCTACAAGATTTCCAAAATTTTATGAGTTACTAGGGGGACATCTAATAAGATTCAAAGTGGAAAACTATGGGGTTATGCATTAGGGGAGGAAATATACAGACTGTACTTCTCAGGATAATGAGCCTTAGTTACAACAGCAAGGAGCTTGAAAGTCACTGCACTGATGTGTTCCCATGGCCAACAAAGCTAACAATGGCACCGACATCACCTAAGAACAAAACCACTATTCTCATCCTACTTAAAAACACAGTTCTTCTTTACCTATAATACTACGTGCGGTGTTAGTCTAAACACAGCCTAGCCCTCCAAAAATATCTACTGCTGAATGAAAAAAAACTATAACTCTAATTCAAAAAAGATTTAGAAACTGAGGAAAATCAAAACAAATAAAAATATAAATAAATAAAAATAAATAATCAAGTGGACCACAGGACCTATGAAGAAAAACAAGAAAAATCGGCAATCTTTAAGCCTATAAAAGTGAAGTAACAAGGAAACATTGGAGATGTTAAGACTCATAGCCTCTATACAACAATGGAAAGCATGGACGAGACACATGTAGAGCTAACGAATGGCTGCTATACTTCAACTGGAACACATAATTTCATTCAGGAAGGAAATATAAAGCCAAGAAGCCAAACAAAGAAATTCTCATCAGTTCCAAAAAGAGAACAGTGGTTTACATTGAAGAAAACTAAAATTCAGTAAATTTTAAAAGTGGAATCACGGAACACCAATCCTAGACTCCTTTAACATGGCCCCTGATGGCACTGCCTTAGGACAGAATAATAGATTGCATCAACCTGGAATTTCATAAATATTCTCACTGACTTATTTTGTCTTTCCTACACTCAGTTTATTTGTGCTCTGCATTTATTTTTTGATAGTGTATTATGTGATTTTAAACATCTTTTCCCTGAGAGCAAGACACTATTTCTCTGACACATATAGCATTAAGTTCATTCATACTGCATAAATATTTAATAATTCTATTTATAAGAAAGACATTATTCACAAACTAAAGATGTAAAATATTATCGTTAAACTGCATTATACCTTCCAGGTTTAGGCAAGATGAGCCAAAAAAAGGAATTTAGTCTCATGGTAAGTCAGGCTACATGCTAGTAAGTTATCAGAAAAATGTTGATCAACACATAATAATGAATTTCAAACCACAATTATAAATACATGAAATTTCAAATAAAATAGGAGCTAGAGAGTATTTAGTGAAAATCCTACATAACACAATTACAGATTTTTGTATATCAAAGAGATTCTATTAAGGAATGAAAAGTTTTTAGTCCGAAGTGATATCTACAACATATTTTATATACTATATGTCTGTGTCATTTTCAGCTTTTTTTTAGTTGTGAAAATCTGTTTAAATGTTTAAAACATGGACATTCCATCAAAACACTTTGAATGAAATTATACAATTAAATGAGTGATTACATAACAAAATAGAAATACGTCTTACTGTTATTATCAGTCTGTGATAATATTAAAGTATCTTAATATTATGTCTACTGAATACCAATTATCATTCAAATTATGGTAACTCAGTCAAAATTCCAATCCATCAGAAGACGGTAAGCTAGTAAGGACGCTGGAAGTATCCTAGAGGGTCAGGATCATAGACTGAGCATGTTTTAACCTCCTCTAGCTCAAAAAAGTGGTCAGAGGAAACGGTGTTTGCAAATCAAGCGCAAAGTGAGAGAGAAAAAGAGAAGGAAGAAGGGAAAGGGGAGGAGGTAGTTAGAGGAGAGTAAAAGAGAATGCAGTGAACATACATGTATTCACAGTATTGAGGAGAAAAGAGCCCAATTTTAACATTCAGATTGTGGCAGATACCACGAAGGTTTTTTTAAAAGCTAAATATGTTTCAAATATCTTTAAGCTGCTAAATATGGAGTATTCAAAAAATAAAAGCATTATGTTATAGTCCTTGTACCAAGCATATAAAATAATGTCCCTATGCTGTTGATCATAAAGGATAAATTTTATAGCTAAAAAAACTTGAAAATTGAGCTTTTGTAAGCAATTTTCAATTTCTTCACGGTTTTGTAAAACAACAGATTACAGCATAAGAGAGAATGCAGAAAATATAGTGTGAAAAATCTTTGATGCTTCTTAAATACAGACTGCTCCCAGGCAATAGATTTATAAGAAGTTTTGGATTATCTGTTTTTACAAACACCAGCTCTTCCTTTATCAGTAAAGGTGTCAAAACTTAAATTCTACAAAACATTTTTTGGAAGAAGTTAATTTATATATGACTGTTTTCTCTCAGCCTTAACATAGTCTATAGAATGCTACAGAATTAAGTTACAGAATTAAGAATTTCTTATAACATCTATATATAAGGAGGAAGCATACATTATTTCATAAATATGCATAATTATGGGGTAGGAAATACCTAATTTGCCTACAAAAATTGCAAAGGTTTGATGACTAAAGCAAGGAGTGAATCAGGTCCATTGAGAATTACTAAGAAAAACATAATCAAACATAAATGCCACAGAATACAAAGATCATTTTCCAAATTGGTTCCAGAACCAGCTCCTAGGTAAATTTCCATGAAAAGCTAATTTAATTCAATTAAACAGTGTAGCATGGTTTTCCTCTTCAGAAAGAGTTTAAATATTTTCATTTGCTGCAGATGTTAAAGATAAGTGTTTTAAAGAATAATTAATTTAATCTCAAGTGAGATGGATTCAAAATTGTTGAGGACTTTTGAATGGAAAAGGACTTACTGAGCAGATATATTCCAATCACTACAGCATCCATCCTTTATGAAGTACACAGAGTAAAACTTATGACAATTAGTATTTCTGAAGTTCTTACTTATGTACTGCCATATAAATACAATATTATTTCTATTCGAAATTATAGGACAAGATAAAATACTTAGAGACAATGTTTGTCTTCCATATCAGTATATTATTAGAACCCCTACCTCCAACACACACCAAAAAAAAAAAAAAAAACAGATTTATTATTTAAAAATTAAAGTTATATTTATTTTGGAATAATTCAGGTTTCTCTGAATAACATTTCCTAGTTAATCTCAACATTATATAAATTCACTCACAGTCATTCAGGGTGAGTAAGTAATGCCTCCAAACCCGCCTGGTCATGGATTCCTGTGCGTCCATCTGGCTGCTGGCTAGAACACTGGAATGACTCATAAAAATGAAGCAACCTGAGGTCACCTACTCCAGGTCTTTTAAACAGAATTGCCAACTGCTTACCAGGTGGTTCCAATTTCCGAGAATACTTAAAATAAGAGAGAAACTCATTCTAGATACACCATTTTATTTTCATATTGTCTCTGGCCACAGGATTCGGTAAGTAAGGAAGGAAGCTCTTTTGAAATGTAGATTACCAATCATCTGTAGGCCAGAAATCACTGCATGTCTTGGACTGAGAATATTATATAAATAAAGTCAATGGAAAAAGAAAGGCAGGACACAAAACTATATTATATTATGTTCCCAATCATGTAAAAAAAAAAAGACCCAAAATGTTAATAGTGGCTATTTCTTTGTGTTAGAAGAGCGATTTTTATTTTATTTGTTACAGTTCCCTATACTTTTCAGGTTCACTTCAATGAATATGTACTCTTAATGATTAGAAAAAATAACAATAAGTAGATTTTTTAAAAATATTATACACTGTAAACCTTGAGTTCAACAATTCCCAGCAGATACATCTGTAACGGCAGAAATTCTTTCTCTGAGTAATGAAAAAGAAAATTCACTTTACCTCTAAAATGGAAAAGAGGGAGAAAATTAAAAAAAAAAAAAGAGCTGTGTTTGGTTCCTACTCTATGATAGGTAGAAGAACAAATGCTGGCAATAAGAACAGTCCCTTTCTTTCGGGAGACAATACACTGGTTAAATGCTTATTCAATTATTTGTATTCATCTTTTCCCAAAGTATGTTCTGAGGCATATTAGTCCAGCGATATATGCAGGGAAAACTAGAAGGGTCAAAAACTCCTTTTTAGGATTGTCACAATGCACACCAGCATAATAAAGTCTCAGAAAAGCTTGCAGTTTTAAAATACAAAAAATTCCAAGACTTCTTAGATCATTTATTTACTTATCAATGCTTCTGTGGTATTTACTATGTGCCTGGCATTGTTCTAAACACTTTACAAATATACACTATTTTAATCCTCAAACAAACCTATAATCACTATTATTGTCGTTCCCATTTTACAGATAATGAAGCTGAGACACAGAAGTTTCAGTAACTTGGCCAAGGTCACACAGCTAACAAATGATAAAGCCAAGATTCAGAGCCGAGCCAAGCCAACTCCAGAGTCCCCACAGTTAACCAGTAAGGCTATGGGGCCACCCACGGAATCTTTCTCGGGCTGGCTACACACCTGGCATTCCACAAAACCACTGTTCTGTGGAACATACTGGGAAAACAAATGCAATCTAGTAAAACATACTGTTATATGTAAATTGCTTATCTGAATTAGTCAAATAGCTCATACTACCTCAAACTCCAATTTTTCACTAAATATATAATGAGACAAAAAGAACTAGCAATGGTATTAGGCCTAAAAATATCTTGAAAGTGATTACTAAACAAGAGAAGTTTGTTTAAATTATTTTCCCTTTCTGTTGTCATTTAATTAATTTTATCAGACATTACAATCTAAAGGAGTTTGGGTGAAATAAAAATCTGCATGACTTAAGTTCTAAGTATCTCATAATTTTCAAAGATTGTATGTGTGGTAGAATTATTGATCATTTTTGTTTTCTTCTTCCTGCCTATCTTACTTTTTAAAAATTCTAATAAATATAACCCAGAAGGAAGACAGGGAAGCTTGTGATTTTATATTAAATTATTATACATTAAATATTATGTTTCAAAATGAATAGATTGATATAGAATGGTGTTGTCCATGTATGGTTAAGTGAAAAATGCAAGTAACAAGATCTTATTTTTGTTTAAAAATACATAAAAATGCACAAGAAAATTCTTAAAGGTTATATATATGTGTGCATCAAAATAGCGATTTTAGATAATAGTATAAGGCAATTTATTTTCTGTAGGTTTACCTGAAATTTCTAATTCTCCTATCAAGAAGAGTTATTATTTATATCATTGAGAAAAGCTTTTAAAATTCACACCTGAAGAGCCTGCATAATATGCTGGTCAACAAAAGCCACTTAGAAACAAACACCCCTGCCTTTCAGTTGCTTGTGCTCTCAAGCAAATGCTACTCCTTTCTATTACTCCCTACCACTGCACACTATTTCTTTCACCGCACTAATCATAAATTTAATTTGTAAATATTAAGTTTAGTTTTTTTTATTTCCTACCTCTTCCCCAATGCTCATCTCAAATAAAGATACATTTCTGCCTTTTTGTATCCACAGTGCCTAGCACAGTGTCTGGTCCTAATGAGTCTATAAATTTGCACTGGATTAATGAATGATTGAAAGAATGAATGAGACAACCAAATTACATACGTAGAAGGTATACAGGCTATCAAGTAAGAAGTTGAAACCAATAAACTGGTTGACAGAAAAGTATTTATATAATAACAACATAGGTTTTCCGTGCCATTGTGCATAGACAGAAGCATAAAATTTGGAGTGGAAAGTAGATGCCCAGTAGATTGATAGATGCTCTTATCAATCCAATAGGTTTCCCAAAAAAAGGAGGCTTTTCAGAAGCTGAATTAACAGAAAATGGGGCCTTAACTGTTACCATGTCTGATAAGAAGAGGAGGAGGAATGTAAAAGAACTTGAATGGTAGTGGAGTAAATCAGGGAAGTAAAAGCAGAGCTGTTCCAGAGATTACTGGAATCTGAAAGGACAGAGTAATATATAGAAGGCTACCTAAAGAGAGCAGTGACTTTCTGTGAGGGACACAGGCAGCCCAAGTTGATCTAGCAGAGAAGGAGCCAAGAGAATAAATACCCTCTCTCCAACCTCCCTCTAATCCCTGCTGGGGCTCCCCAATGCCCTAAGCCATCTGGAAATCAGAGCTGTTCACCCAGGTGTTCTTGTGAGCAGAAAGCATGAGGTAGAAGTGGATCTGGAGAGGCAAACGGAGGATGCCTGACATAGAACATAATGGGAACAACACATGAGGTTTTAGCGAAATCAAGTTAGATGGGAAGAGAAGACGTCCACATACAGAAGGGACTCCTTTTCTGTTTTGTTTTGGGTTTTTTGTTGTTTGGGTTTTTTTTTGGTAATACATTTTTATTAGTTTCAGGTATACAACACAATGGTTAGGGCAAAAAAAGTAAAGAAATGCAGAAGGGATTCTTGAATAACTGAAAAAGCTCTAAAGAAATAGTGAAAGATAATTGCTAGATACATAAAAATGTGATGTCAGTAGTTTGCAACCCATTTAAGTAGAGCGCTACATTCTGCAACAAGAGGAATGTGGGGATACTCCCCCACTGTGTGTATCATTATGGCTAAATGTTTATTGGACAACAGCAGAATAGTGGCTTGTTTCCAGAAAAAGAACTGATAATAATTTAGCACTTTTTGTAGATGGTTGTAAAGTGTATTACTTAGATAAAACTCACTGATTTATATCAAGACATTAATTTAGACAAAGGCATCATCATTACAGACTTCCTTGGAATCATTTTGGATTCATAAATCAACAAATTAACTAGTGACAGATGTGTCTGTACTTGTTTAAGTCCATATCTATCTAACTGCTATGAAAATGACTAAAATGTTTATCTCAAGACAGCCAGGCAAGAAATGTTATAAGGCAATATATTGGATTGTATCTTTTTTTGCCTTTAGCCAGTAAGTAAATACGACCATCAGAAAAATCATTTCTAAACTTGCTACTTAATATCTTCTAAAGCTGAAGGCACATGGAGCCATATACTGGTTGATAGGAAAAATAAATGAATGAAAACTATGGGTCTCTAGCAGACTGCATCCAACAGCATTCCACAAATATTTACTGAATGTCTACTGTATACTAGCTCTTTGCAAGGGCCTAGGGTACAACGATGGGTGAGTTCCAGATCTAACAACGTGAACTTTACAGTGGAGTCTTTCAAGAAGCTTGCAACGTTTTCAAAGCTGAGGGGTAGAGAAAAATGACACTCAAACCTGATTAGAGAATTCTGACTTGCTTCCTTTCCCTTGTAACCAGAATGCAAATTTTATGTGACATCTGGGAACTATGAGGTGCTGAGGTCTGCAATTTAAAAGTAAAAGCAACTGTTGAACCAGAGAATTGCTGTAATGTAGATCAAGGCAAAAAAAAAAAAAAAAAAAGGGAAAAAAAAAGCCTAATTCAACTCAGTGACTCTTACTCAGTGATAAGAACAGTGTTTGATCCATCTCTCCAGGTTCCACCCTTGGGGAAACCACGGAACTCTCAACCAGTTCCTTCTCAAAGCCTCCCACATTATCTTCAGCATTCTTGCTCATACTGCAGACAGACATGTTAAGTCAGATTTAAAATCCTGTTTAAAATCCTCCAGGGTGGGTCAATCAGATGTACTTTGGATAAAATGCATACTTCGTAAGGGCCTGGCCATCTCCCTGACCTCATTCTTACCACTTCCCCCAACTGCCTGAGTGCAACCACACAGGCCAGTGTGCGCCCAGCTTGTTGCTGCTTTAGAGACAGCCTTCACGTTCCCTCTGCCAGGACATTCTCCCAGATCTTCACTGGGCTGGCTTTTTCTTGTTGTTCAGGGATGTCCTTGGAGAGGCCTTCCTTGATCACTGCATAGAAAGTAGCCCAGTCATTCACTGTCATATCACCCTTATTTTTCCTCGTGACAACTTCACTATTGAAAATAATCTTACTCATGTACTTGTTTATAGTTCATTGCGATTCCACTCTCTAGAGTGCAAGTTCAATGACAGCAAGGATCTTGTGTCTCAGATGGCTGCAATGTCCTCGAAGTGTATAATAATGCCAGGCAGAGAGTAGGCACTCAAACATTTAAACAAAAATGAATGTAATTAAGATAACTAGCATGTCAATGGATATTCTAAAAGTCATGAAAATGGATTACTGTCTGATGTAAATCATGCATTATCTTTTTTTATCTTAATACTATAGATGAGCTTAACAAAGATTCCGACGTGTCATTAAATGTCCCTCTTGTCCACCCCTAAATCTTCATTTATTTCTCTCAAGATCCTATTCCTGACAAGTTTTCTTTTCTTCAATTTTAATCATTAATTCTATGTGAATGACTGTTAAATCCATATTTCTAGCCCCGGCCCCTCCCTCCCCTGAATTCCAGCCTGCCTCTGTATGTGGCAATAACTTCTACTTCAGTTTCTGCCATCATGTCAATTTTAGCATATGGAAACCTGAAGTGAGTATCTCTCAGGCAAAATCTCCTTCTATCCTTAATACTTTTATCAACCACCCTCCAGATCCCAAGATTTAAGAGCTAGAAATTATCTTGATTATGAAATTCAAGAGCTAGAAGATCAGAAAACATCAAGTGAAGTAGTCTCCAAGACTTTTTCAACTGTTAGCCTTTTTTGAAACAAAAGCTCACAGAGAAGTCAGATATGTGAAACAGATGAATTTGCAGTTGTTCTGGGAGTTAAACTGGTGGTCCCTAAAGAAAAACTTCAAAAAGAGCCCCTAATCTGGTCCAAACTTCGTTTCCTCTCCACCCCGCTTCAACACACTCACAAAAAGTAGAGGAGAAAATTTAGGAGAGCTTAAATCGTTTTTGCAGGTAGAAATATTCTTCCCAAGATGACACAGTTAGCACTCAAAACAATGCTTAGCACAGAAAAGCACCTTAGAAGTCAATGTTCTGAAAGGCAAACGTTGCCTCCATGCTTATGTATGACAAATGCTTATCAGTTATTGCAAATTGATAAATGTCATGCAAGACTCTTATTATAGGCTGGCATGAGAAGAAATCGTCAGTGTTTAGACAATTGTTACAGTCTAATAATAGCTTTAGCCACTTCCAATGAAAAAAGGCAAGCCGGAGTCCAGTGAAAAGAACTGTGACAGTGAAAATAGCACAAGGTCTTGGTTCCACAGTCCAGTGACTTCGCTGTCTATTTCAGAGCATGGTCTTCAAACTCTTTGAGCTTCGGCCACTTCATCTTTAATATTAATGTGTACGATAAGATGCTTCCTAAGACTCATTCATTCCTCAGTCTAAGATCAGTGATTATTACCATGCTAATGTATTTCCCTTAAGAATTAGTATCACAAGTTAGAGACAAACAAGAAAACGAATAATCTTTCAAGTATTGTTTGAGTATTTTTCATATGCCAGGTACTCTGCTGGGCATCTGAAATTCAGAGAAGGAAAGAAAAGAAACGCTATCTCAGCTCAATGAGAAAACAGCCCAGTGAGGAAGAGCCAAGCAAGTAATTATACAGTGAAGAAGTGAACATCAAAAGAAGTATGCTCAGCAGCCCCCCAAGAGGCAGCAATAAGGGTGCTTATGAGAATCAGGAAAGGCTTTATTAGGTTGGACCAGAAGACAACTGATTTTATATTTGAATGATAAATATACGTTGAGTGCTAAGGAAGAGTGGAGAGTGCTATATGTACCAAAAGATATCACATTTTAAACTGCCTTATAAACAAATAATAAAATCAGCATTTACTGTAATAAAAATAATTTATCGGGCCATCTCACACAGTTTTCAAAGTTTATGAGGAAAATATTAAGTCAATTTCCTTTTAATAAATGTTATGTTAACGACTGGAACATTTCGAGGGACATATATGAACACACCATGAGTAGAGGCAGCACGTCACTCAGGGACAATAATCTAACCGGGAATTTCAGACAACCCTGCCTGAGCTAAATGCTGTACAGCACCTGGCAGACAAGGTGGCAAAGCCCCTATAAATAGTGATGATTCACTAACATGACATAAATCAAGATTTTAACTCACCAAAAACTAACATTTTGATTTAAAATCACAAATCAGTGCCATTAAAATTCATCAGCAGACCCTAGTATATAAGTAATGAGATCATATCAACTTATATCTTGTAACCAAAAGGAAAAGGTGGTTTTCTAAATGGTGAGTCAGATTAGACAAATAACACACTGTATCAAGTTTTGTAGCCCTAGGCCATATTTGGCTAAAAACAAAGGTACATTATGCAGGACTAAAGAAAACAGTGAAAATCAGAGCAATTAATTTCCCAGCTATGTTTCCCATTAAAAAAAAAAAAATCACTACAATTTGCTTATAGCATCCAACCTTTTTTGCATCACACAATGATCTAAGTGTGTAATAACTTGCATATTTCATTAAGATGTAATATCCTTCAAAACATCCTTATAGTGAAAGTTTTCCAAAGAAATTATTGATCTCTGGAATGTCTCGTTTTAAAATTACTGACAAATCCTTTCCTATTTTCTTTGCAGTCAGAAATAATTCTTCTTGATCACTAGAGTGTAAAAAGTTGTAACAGTACAGATTGAATATTTTCTTAAAACAAATGTCCCAGTTGACACAGGGCATTCCCCATAATTTTCCCAAAACAATAATTAGAAGAGCTGTCACTAGGATCCTAAAAAATATGTAAGAAAACATATTAGTTGGCATCAGTTTAGTACAGCAAGAAATTTCCATAAGTGCTTTTTCGAATTATTTTCAAATATTTTCTGGCGGAGTTTTCTCATTATTGGTGGAGACTTTTGTGTTTCTTTCCAGAATTCAAGAACCTTTACTCAGGTGTTTGTGCTTCACTCCAGATATGTTTGGTACATTCTCTTTATGTATTGAAGGCAATTAAACAACTCTCTTCTTCTGTTTTCTTTCACTGGCACCTTTGTGGCTGCTCAGTCACTGACCTCACCTTAGTGGAGCGGTGACTAAGAGCAATTTCTAATAACTCAAGGAAGCCACAGTGTTCCCAATGTATAGAAAACAAGTGAGAAGGACCCGAATCTAGCTGGAGTGGTGCGGCTCAAAAGGAGTATGACACCGCACCCGACAACTTCCGGAAGATCTCTTAATGTTTAAAATCCTAACACCAGCAAGGGACAGACAGAACCGAGCCCTGACAGAAACAGGGATGAGAAGACAAATGGGCGCAGAGAGCGAGAGACAGAGCAAAGGAAAGATGATGAGACAAGAAGCAGAAAGGCAGCCTCCAAATGAGAACGAAAGAGTGTGGGAGACAGAGAGGGACAAAGATAAGGCGACAGAGAGGGAGGGACACACAGAGACAGAAAGACAAGAGAAGGGGGTGGGGAGACAGAGAGACAAACAGACCCAGGGAGAGCAAGACAGAGGGGGTGGGGAGAGGAGAAAGACAGAGACTAGAAGAAGACGGACAGAAACATGAGAACGTGACAGAGCGAGCAATAGAGAGAAAGAGACAGGCAGTAGCAGCAGACAGAGCCAAGTCCGGGACGCGCGGATCAGCCCGCTGCGCACTTTCTCCCGCTACAAGGCTGGGTCCCAGGAGGCGTCCGAGGCAGGTGGCTCCGTTCTAGCTGGGCGTCTTCGGGTCCTGTCTCGGCGGGCTCCTGGTCCCCGGCCGGCGCGCTCCCTCCCATTTCCCTGATTCCCGGGCTGCGTCTCACTCTCCCTCCCGCCCCATCCCTGGGCCGGCTGTCCCGACTCCCCAACTACGGAGCACGTGTCCCGCCCGCACCCGCCTCTGCCGCCGACTCCTTGCAGCGCGGACACGAGGTCTCGGGGTCCCAGCAGAGCCTCCCGCGCACAAAGCCCAGCGGCCACTGCCTGAACCCCTCCCTCCCCGCCGCCCCACGGCCGTGCTGCTCGTTCTTGTCCTCGCTCCTGCGCGCTCGCTCCTGCCCCGAGCGACGTTGCCGAGCCCCGCGTCGGCCCCGCGTCCGCTCAGCTCCCGCCCGCTCAGCAGAGCCTCCCGCGCGCGGGACCGGCCCCGCCGCGCCCGCCCGCGCCTTACCCGCCGCTGCGCTACGGCGCTGGCGTCCTCGGCGCCGCAGTCCCTGCGATCCCGAACCGTCCCGGCGCCCGCGCAGGCCCCGCGCCAACTCCGCGCCCCGCGCCGACCGCACCGTCAACTCCTGGCCGCCGCGGTCGCTCTGCCGCCGCCGCCGCTGCCGCCGGACTTTTTTTTTCCTCTCGCTCCTCGGCTGCCTCTGGAATTTTTTTTTCACTTGCCCTCTCCAGCTCCCACTAGTGATTGGAGACTGAGAGCCAAGTACTTAGCGAAGGGATTACACTTCTCGACGCACTTGGAGCTGCCCCAGCGGCGCTGCCTGTGTTGAGGAAGGGCGCGCGGACCTGGGGAGCCACGCGACATCGCTCCCTTCCCCAGCCCTGGATCGAGGGTGAACTTCCAAAATGTAGTCTGCCTCTCAGGGCATCATTTCCATTTCAATCATAGATGCTTTCTTACTCATGTATGTGTAAGGAGGAGTTTCAAAAACTGAAAAAATAAATCCTAAAAGAACAAAGGTCCGTGGAATTAAAAGCACATTGAGAGCTGGGTGTCCCAAAGATGATCTAGTATAGTGGATTTAAATTTTCAGGGCCACTGACACTTGAGAAGTTAGTAAGATGTTGACACACCTCGTAAAAAAATATATATATATATATATGTGTACACACACACACACACACACACACACACACACCCCAAATTATGCCTGCAGGTCTAGACGGGAGTTTAGGAACTCAGAAGCATACAATTGGGCCTCCGAAGAAAATGAAATATTTCCTTTCTTCAAATAATTTGAAACTGTTAAAAACAAGCAAACAAATACTAACAAAAAAGCTTCCATTTGTATTTGATGATATTTTACAATTAGTAGTGTTTAGTTTGGAAAAGTATGTAACGTCTTTGTGTTCTCCTTGCTAAATTTTTAAGTGTTGAAACATTTTCTAAGAAAGTAAATAAAATGAAGCTACTCTACAGTCTTTCGGGAGACTTCAGGAGAATAGTTAACCTTTTAAAATCAGCCATTTTGCCAACTCTATCTCCCAGGGAGATATCTAATGACTCCCAAATATTTTTTTCCTCCCAATCCTTTTCAGCTGCCTATCCCCCAGAATTAATTTCCTCCTTTTGTAAAATGTTTCCAATCGTCCAAATATATTGACGGATTACCATCAAACGTGTGATTTAAATAATATAATACAATTTCACTTTCGCATAGCTTTTTTACAAAGTTCTTCACATCTATTTCTACCGTCTGTTTAATTCTTAGCCTACCGTTTTCTTTCAGCTCCTCCTCCCTCCTCTTAAATTATTCCAATTAAATCCTTTTACATTAGATATTATATATAATCCTTTGAATTTACCAATAAGAAATAAATTAAATTGTGTATAAGTTTATTTTATGCATCTCCCACTTAGGAGCAGGTGATGCTCCAAGCATTTATTAAGAGTCTGTGAAATGTGGGCACATTTTCCCCATCAAATAAATGTCAAAGTCCCCATGAAACTCTATTTGCCCCTCAATGTATCTGACCCATACTATTATCAGGTCTACTCTGCATTCTGGTTCCTGGTGCCAGACTGGAAGAAGAAAGTACTATTTAACATAACTCTAGAAAATTTTCAAAACAGATAGTAGTTGTCTGTGGCATCATCTCCCTTCCTTTGCTCAGCCTCCATTCTAGTCCCTAGTACCGGTATTTATTGTCCCAAGAATGCCAAGGTAGAATCCAGCCATTCTACCCTCACCCCAAGTTCTCTCTGCAACTAGATTACCTTCCTTCTGGTGGTCAAATTTTCTATCTCCATCTTTCAACATTAACTAGCTTTAAAGAAAAGAAATCAGATTGAATGAATCCCCTTCTACTATGTGAATTACTGTGTGATAACTTTTCATTACCAATAACAAATATATTTTTCCTCTTAGAATTTCAGTCCTCACAAACTGCAGTGAAATAAATCAGACATTATGGGAAAAGTTTTGGAATAAAAAGTATTTGGGCTGCCCATATCTTTTCAGAAGCTGTACTAAGGATTGCCTGTCCCTAGCTTAACTGTGTTCAGCAAATATCCTTCTAAACATCTCTTGATTATAGGACTTGTACAAATTCCATTTAGTTAACTTACAAAAAAATAGGTAATTTTTTAATTATAAGGTATTTAAAAGTTATAAATCAGAGGAATAAAGAAATTATTAAATTATTATAGGTTTTTATTTGAAAAAAAACAAAAAACAAAAAACATTCTGGGTAGAAGAGAATCAGAAAGGTGCCATCAGGGAAATTGTTTGAGTTGGGCCTTAGAAAGTAGCATTTCAATAGGTGGGGATGGGGAATCTGGGATATAAGCCATTGAACAATCAATATTTATTGAGTACCTGAGATTCAAACCCTGTCCTCCCTTCTTGAAACTCATAGAAGAACAAACAAGATATTAAAAATCAAAAAAAATTAAAAAACTGGACCATTCTGTGAGAAGTACAGTGATCAGTACATGAACACACAGCTAACTGTTGGAGTAAAGAAAAAAATCTGTTCTTCCTAGGAATATCAGGAAAAACTGCACACGGTGGTCACATTTTATCAGGGTCCTAAAGGTTCTTCAGAGCCCAAAGGGTGGTTAAAAAGAGAATAAGCATTCTAAGCAGAGAGAACAGTATGAAAAAGCATAATGCATTTAAGGAGAGCCAGTAGTTCAATGCTGCTACCCAAGTTATGAGGAGCAAGTACAGCAGGTGAATCTTGGGCTAAGCAGGTTTCCGGAATGACCTTGCCAGCTATACTAATGAAATAGATTTTTCCATGTTAGGCGATACGGAAGCACTAGAAATTTTTCAGCAAAGGAGTTAAATGGTGGATTGAGATTTTCCAATCATTTAGAGGTAGAGAGGGAGAAACGAAAGCTCAAAATCAATTAGAAGTTGTCATATAAAGAGTAAAAATCTGAACCAAGATAGTGATATGGCTACCAAGATCATGAGCGGCCTCGAAAGAAACTTCAGACAGAATTGTAGAAGCTGTGCTTTGCAGCCTGGAATGGTGCTTTGCAGCCTGGAATGGTGGTGCTTTTAAAAACAATAGGGACCACTGGGGGAGAAGTATTGAGGACTAGAAGAGAGAGGGGCTAAGTTTAGTAGAATGACATATTTGGGCAAACACACAATTTCTTTTTTCATGCAATTATAAAAGTAAATCATCTCGAAGTTCCAAATATTCCAGGAGAAGACGCCAGAGCAGTGAGAGAAAGGACTCTCAAAGAATTCGCAGGCTTATTTCCCATTAAGGAAGACATTTTCCCAATTCCACAGGACTCAAACTATTTTGGGAATTTACATAAAGCTAAATAGGACAGACCTGAGAAACAAAATAATGCGGTGAGCTTGCTTCTGTGCTTTCAGCTTCCCTTTTTCTCCACCTGTTTCCCCTTCATTGCTATCCTCACTCTCGCATCTTTCCCTTTTCCATCTCACCCTTTCAAAACTACAAAGAATCTGACAACCATTAATATTTTATTATAAATCAAGGTATACTGTATTATGTAACATTCTAGAGTGTATCTTTTAAAATTATTTCTCTTTAAAGGTGGAATAAAAGTTTGTCTCTTTGGGGGAATATTTTAGGAATCACGTGAAAGAAATATTTCAGCAGAAGGAAGAAATCTTTTTCTTTCCCCATGACTCATACTGTCTTAAATGGCTGTCTTAAAACCCATTGCTAATGCATTGACTTACATACACAAAATAAGAGATTAAATTTCTCAATAACAAGTAAGTAAATCCTCACTTATTAATATAAGAATGTATAAGTATTGCTGAAATGTGTAACTTCTCTAATAAAAGACAAGTGTATTGAGTAAATACTATATGCTAGGCACACAACTAAGTACTCACACATTTTAACACACTGAGATGTCATAATAAGGTAGGTACTATTTTATTCCCATTTTACACATGAGGAAACTGAGGGACAGAAAAGTTAGATAACACGCTCAAGTGGAAGAGGCAGGATATGAACCCAGTCAGTGTGGCTACAGCACCTAAGCCTTCCTTAGTCAGTGTAATAAATGACTCGACAGAAGTGAGAACATTTTTAAATATCCAATGAACGGATACTAGCCAAAAATACAAAAAGAGCTTGAATCTAAGATAATATATGACCTGATCCTACCTAGAAAGTATGAAAAGTCAGAGTACTTGAGTCCTTTACATTTTGTTAAACAGTTTCCCGAGCTTCTTGGAAAGCTAGCAGCTGGGGCGGGGGAAGCTAGTGATGCCAGGAACATGGGAAGCAATATGGTTTGTGGTTTTTAAATTTTCCCTCTCTGGATCAGCATTTAATGCCCTTGGCTAGGCCCTCTGCCAAGTCATGGACTTCCTGAGGATCCCTACTCTGTCTCTTCCTACTCTCTCCAGCCACTTTTTTTTTTTTTAACACAACCACTTTTGCTAGCTAGAAATGGGTGAGCTTAGCTCAAAATCATATTTTTTCATGCAGTATAGTAGATTGCATGATAAAGTAGTGAGATTTCCATCATGAACATTTAAGGAAAGATAGGGATGGAATTTTATGGAAGGGGTTCCTACTGTGGGTGGAAGGGCCGACCAAAAATCTCTAAGACCCCTTTCTTCTTTCTGAATCTATATTTAACATAGTTAATGTGACTAATTTAAAATATTAATACAAATATCAATGGAGACATAACTTTATATCATTCATAAAATATTAATGTTAATATTAATATGGATATTACATTACTGTTACTATGAATGACGATATTGCTGACAACTCACTCTGGTACATAACATGTCAATGATAATCTCACAATTAAAATACACACTAAATCACTCCCAGACTCACATCCTAAAACTTCTACTCTATTTTCTACTATTCTCTTTATTTGATTTTTATATAAAACAACTGTGATTGTGTATATCTGAAACAAATAACACATAGATTCTAGTTCTGTAACAAATTAATTTTGTCCAATATGTAAATTCAAGAAAAATAGAATTCCTCAGCCGAAACAGAAACAAGCCATGAAAAAAAATCTGAAGTAGAAATGCTAAAAGGATTTTACTTTCTTTTGCTCTCAGCATTGTTCTGATTTTCTTAATGAAAGCAGACATAATATCTACCTATTTATATGCTGCCAAATTATCCAGGGTCTTACATAAATTAATCTCTTTGAAATTGAATTTGAAAACAATATTATTTCATTTCAATTTTTAATTTTTTTTCTAAATTTCTAAAGCCTGACATCTTTTTTTCTGAACCATCCTGATCCATACACCTACATAATTCCTCAAATTGGAAAATTAGGAAAACTTTCTGCAAAAAAAATTCATAAAAAGTAATTCTTACATCTGTTTCTTTGGAATCTCATGTTTCTGATGACTTTTTCCTTCTAAAATAATTTGCCAACCCTGGAACTTCTCAGTGTTTTCCTGACTCACAGCATATTTACAGTGTGTGCCTCAGGAAGAAGTATATGGTAACTATTTCCTTCTGTACTATAAAAAAGAACAAAAAAATTAGAGAATAAAATCACATGAAGAATAAACATCCAATTAAACAACCTGAAAAGAATGAGTTTTACTCTTACTAACTAAAAGCCTGTTCTTTCTATTTTATTTTCTTAAGTTAGAGAATTGTTTTAAGCTTATGAAGAAAAAATTTAACTTCTGTTCCATGGATTCAGATATTGTGCCTTATATAAATTCGGAAAGATTTAACACGGTGCTAATGTCAGAAATAATATTGCATGTAACCACATTAACTAAAATATGACATTTTAGGAGTTCCTTGCTGACATTTCTAATTATAAAAATATTATATGCATTAGTGATACTAGACTTGTTAGAGGATCACCTCATGAATTATATAAATGTCTAACCACTATGCTGTACACCTTGAAACTAATATAATATTGAATGTCAACTATAATTAAAAAATAAAAATTTTAATAAAAAATAAAATAAAAGACAAATAAAAAAGAATATCATTTAAATGATATATTGTGAAGATATTCATACTAGAGCATTGAAAGCTATATAGATTTCCATACCACAAAATAGCTAAATTGATGCTCTCCAGGACATACTACAGATTAAAGCCACAGCCTTACTTAGCAATATTCAACAAATCTGGGAAGTTTTGTGGTAGTACTAATGGAAAGGAAAATGACAGAACTGAAGACTAAGAAGGAAAGAACCAAAAGAGAAAACAAGTCCTCCAAGTAAAAAAAAAAAAATAACAGGAATGAGAAAGCGAAAGACCAAGGAGGAAATTTGAGTAAATTAAGTTCTAAAATATCTTTTCTCTTTTTTCTTTTTAGAACTACCAAGGGAAATTCACTTTATTGCTATTTAATGATTGTATTGCTGAAACTCAGAATAAATAATTCGGCAATCTGAACTACAGAGTTCATATTTCAGGAAGGTAACAGGCCTTATCTATCTAATCAGTCTTTAGAACACCAAGTTATAAATTCTTTGATTAAAATTGTTTAAGTATCAGAAAGTATATTATATGATGTGTTTAAATTTTTTTAATATTTTTTTTATTTTTTAATTACAGTTGACATACGATATTATGTTAGTTTCATGTGTACAACATAGTGATTAGGCATTTATATAATATCCTTTTTTTCTACAAGAAAGAAAGAATTCTGTTTTAACACATAGATTGGATTTGTGATTTGGTTAAGTAACACTATTCATTAAATTGAATTAGATATTTACGTAGTAAGCCAGAATACATAAAATGTTTGAAGATCTGATTATAATACACCTGTTTAAATCTGCCTACAAAATAAGCCATGCATCCCAGTAAGACCTTCAGGGCCCATCGTAATCTGGCCTCAGCATTCCCTTCTAGCAAATCTCCTGCCAAACACTCCAGTCTCACAGACTGCTGGCCATTTCTCCTGGCTAGTGTACCATCTGGCCTCCTGAACTCTATTCTTTTGTTATCTGATGTTCACCTTCTAGACCTTAATCAAATGTCTTTTATAAAACATGTCTTCATTTCTCCAGGCATATTAGTCATTCCTTCTCACACTTTGGCTTCACCTTTCTCATATATTTTATTTCTTTTTATATTTTTAACCCACAGCATAGTATCTAGCACATGATAGGTGCTCCATATATCTTTGCTGTTGAAGGAATGTAGAACTATAAAACTTCACAATTACGTTAAAATCATGAGGCCAGATTTTAGAACCATCTGTAGATTTCCAACAGTATTGAACACTCAAAAGAAGTCTTTTGAAGCAACAATTAACATCCTACAAATGGGTTATATAGGTAACAGTGGGTTTTGTTTGGGATTTATGTTTAAAAATTAAAAATAAAAAAATATTTTTAAATGAAGAGAAAAGCCACCAAGTTTATTTACTGTAGGGCCGGGCAATCAAAGGTTTAGCACAAAATGGTCAGACCAATCTGAGTAGTAATTTTGGTTGGGTGTGGAATAGGGAGGGCCCAGATGGTCGAAGTTTAGTCAGGCATAGGGATTACTGTCTCAGGGGTAAAATTGCTTCATTCCTGGCTCAGAAATTCAAAGAATATTGTCTTAGCCCATTCGGACCACTGTAACAAAAATACTATAAACTGGTGGCTTAAAGAACAGAAATTTATTTCACACAGTTCTCTAGACTGGTGCCAGCATGGTCCAGTTATGGTAAAGGCCCTTTCCAGATGACTAGCTTCTCCTTGTGTCCTTGCATGGTAGAAGAAAAAAGCTTTGGTCTCTTCATCCGTATAAGGGCATTAATCCCATTCATAAGAGCTTTATTCTCATGATTTAAAGACCTCCAAAAGGGTCGATCTCACTGATGAGGGTTAGAATTTCAACATTTGAATGTGAGGGAGAGAACACAAACATTCAGTTCATAGTAACTATTATCTCTAACTGGCAGAAAACAGTCATCGAATCACACATGGCTGAGAATGTGATCAGATTTTCAAAGAATTCATATCTGAACACAGAGTATTCCAAGATGTTTTCTGATACAAATGAAAGCTTGAGGACACAAATACACAATTAGTAATCTGGCACCTGGCACATATTAAGGATTTGATAAACATATGTCATAGATACTATTAATACCATCATTTACAGATGAAGAAAATGAGGTTTTGAGAAATCAAGTAACTTGCTAACGTACAGAGCTAGTACATGATGGAGTGGATATTTAAACCCAGGGTCTTTTTAGGATATAGAGCTCACATTCTTACCAGAACTTTTGAGTACTACTACTCACTTACTTATAGGTAAAAGTGTAAGCTAATGCATTTCTAACCAAATCTATCATTTTGTTCTTTTTGCTGTTAGTGGCAAATCTGTCTACAACCATGGACTTATCTTAGAACAATGCTCTACTGTGAAACAGAAAGAAGGAAAGACTGAAGATTTCATCATCTATTTCATTCTCTTAAAGTTGCTTCACTTCTGTCACCTATGGACATGATATCACAGATGGTGAAATGTTAATGACAAAGCTGTCATGCAGATATCACAGAGGACTTTTAATACCATTTGATGTTAGATATAATTTTTATGCTTGATTGAAATTCCAACATTAATAGGGAGTGAAGAAATATTTTAACTTAGCATCTTCCTTTCCTTCTGTTGAAGATTTTAAAGCATTGAAATTATATTGAATTTTAAGTTCTTCTTTCATCTTTCTCCCTTCTAGTTGCTAAACTTCTTGAGGTTGTGACTATATCTTTGTATTTTTGTTTCCCCAGTATTTAGCACACTTTGAAGCATATTAATGGACATTAATACATATCTAATGAATATAGAGATAATTATGCAACTCTAATTCCATTTTGGCATTATGCTATGTTTTCCTGATTTTATGTATGAAATAAAGATGGAGGTAGAGGTAGAGGTAAAGATAGAAATCAGAATTAAAAAATAAATGAAGTTAAACCATTCTGATACTCTAACATAAGTTCTGAAATAGGGACATCATCCTTCAGACTTTCATGAGTGGTGTGTGTGTGTGTGTGTGTGTGTGTGTGTGTGTGTTTGGAAAGAGAGTGAGACAGAGATCTCAAAGCTAAAAAGAAGCCTCATATATTCATGACAACTGTCTACTGTGCACATTATACAGAAACAAGAGACAGCTTTTTGAATGGTGCTAGTAAGTCAAAGAACACTAAATAAGCATGAAGAATATTCTCTAGTAAATGAGAAATCCACTTGGAGAAAGACTACTTTTGCTTTTGAATGCTCATTAATAAAGTCATAGTCTTATGCTGCCCAAGTCACTGGACTTTTATAAGGAGAAAGCAATTGAGGCAGTTGACCAAAAAGTTAATGACTGTAAGGGCTTTTAATGACTTTCAAATCATTCAGTAGAACATTTCACATGAATTATTACTGTATCTGCAACTGATCATAATCTCAACATTACAGAAAATATTTTCACATTTGGCAACTTCACAATATTCACGAAGGCAGATAAGTGTATATTATATATAAATTAACATAGAGATAGCCAAGGTATTAATCATGGTCTTGTTTTTGTGGCTGCTGATTTTCTTTTAATGACCTTTGCTCTCTAGGATGACTTCCCCTGGGGACTATAATAGAATACCATGCATGTGTGATGCTCATGGGAAGTGGCAAGGCTAGAATCCAATTACCTGTAAGCCTTGCTATCTCATACCATAAACCTCAGAATTCCTTGCCATTCTATTTATCACTTTACTTCTCAATTAATAAATATCACTTTGAAGGCATTATTTCAGCATACCATGAAACAACAGACTTTTCTGATTTGAAGATTCCTAAGTTTTACTATGTTATTTAAAAGCAACATTCATGGTAATGGTTGGTATGGTGATCACTAGTGTATACCAATAACAAATCATAAGGTTGTACACCTAAAATACAATCTTTTTTAAATTTAATAATGCTTCTATAAACTTGTGAATATATATATAATCTTGCATAACAATTTTACCACAATAAAAAAGCAGCATTTATTTCTATGTAACCATGACCAAGCTGGCTGTATTCAGCCATATTCCTTACATATAATACAGGCCTTGATACATAGGAGATGGAAAGCTGATACCAACATTTCCATTTCTTTAACACTAACTCTCAAGAGATTATTTAAGTCCTGGATTTTAATTATTTATATAATTCAGACCTAGTATATGTCAATATAAATCTAACAGATTTAGAAAAGAAGTAAGATTCATACAGTTGAATTTCCCATAGCCTAGCTATGTAGTTCTATAATCATAGGGAATTCATTAAGCAGCAATTCACAGGACTTTTCATAATGTCTTGCTCGGTTTTGTTTTTGTTTTCTTGTGAAGCAAGGTCTTACCAAATCCTTTAGTCATGATCTATTTTGTTGCAGTCATATGGGTGTTACTGTGGAGGTGAAAATTAATGACTGCAGCAGGAAAAAGAATTGATGTGTCAGGAATTATGGCTCTGTTTACACTTCTACTTTAACCGTAATCATTTGTTTAAACAAAAGGTCTGCATTTGAATTTCCACAATTGTGTACATATTGTTAACATCTCATCTTTCACTCAAGCTCAGCCAACATTTGGCATCTGTTAACATCAAGGAATAAAATTTTATGCTAACAAATAATCATCCTTCATAAGAAAATATAAACAGAATCCTGATTCATAGACTTGCTAATTAACATTTCTGTTAACTAACATTTTGGTTAAAATAAGTAAAACTTTATGAGGTGTTAATCATTTATTTAAAACTTTTTCCTTTATCTTGCAAACGCTTATCTTCTGATGTTTGGCTTAGGTGGCTGATACTATTGATTTTACCTTTAAAAAATGTTCATCTCCCTCACCTGTGGCATACCAATATAGCTACTAAGTATACATTACGAATCTTTTCCTAGATCATATTCTAGTTCATGCAATTTCCTCCTCCATGTTTTTTTTCTTGTAGAGGGATTTATAAGATTTAGGATTCACTTTAATGTGCAGCACATTCTTTCCCTTTGGTTTTCCTATTGAAAACAGTGTATTTTCATAGAAAACACATTAGTAACTCTACCTTTCTGTGTACTACATCTGGACTGCAGCCTTCTTGTGAATGAGCACCATAATTACTTCATTCCCTGGACTTTATCAGAATTATTGAGCAAGCAAAACTGTTAAACGCAGCTCTTCTGATAATCAAGTCTAACAAGATAATCAGCAAGAATTTCCAAAGGAAGTCAGTGAATCTTTCTCACTCCCTAATAACCATAACTTATTCATATCCTTACTGGCTACCTCTGAATCTTCTAAGAAGCAGTTTTACTGTGGTGCTACTAAAACCAGAAAAAGAATAACCTAAAACTTTACGGTAAAAATTTACTTAGTAACTGTGCCTCAGAAGATGAACAGGAAAGAGTGATTAATGAGTCTAATGATCTAAGCTGAATAATATTCAATTCCAAGTTAATTCTCACAAGGTCTTTACCTAATTTACCAGGTAGAGAATATACTCAATTGATTATCTGAATTTTAAGCGCTTCCCAGTTATTTTTGGCCTTGTCGATTCAACATATATTATATAAATAGACATTATGTTGGATGCCGAGGATACATTAGACAAGACAAAAATCTCTGTCTCGATTAAGTTTACAGTTCAGGGATGTGCTTATGTATTTATGATTTATTAGCCACTGTGCTAAGGATTAGGTACACAAGTCGGCAAGACAGACAGGCCCGTGCTAGATCCTATCACACAGGGGGTACTCAAACCAGCCTTTAGAGGATAAGGAAGTCATTCTGGAGGCAGTGATAGCTTAGCTGATAGCCAAAAAGAAAATAACACTTGGCCAGACAAAAGGTGAGGAAAGGCAGAGTGTCCTGACGCACAGGCCTAAAAGTCAGAGAGATCATCTCATAGTTATGGTACTAGAGGTAGTTCAGTATGGCTGAAGTAGAGGATGTGCAACAGAAATATGTGAAAGCAGAAGTAAGCAAAGTAGTCAGGAATGAGATCATGAAGGCCGTAATAAGGCGGACCATTATTGAATATGAAGCAGTGCTGCTTGGGTTCAAATCCTAGTTTGAACACTTGTAAATTGTATCTTAATGATTTTTGGTGTGTTGAATCATTCTACTATCAACTTGGTTAACCTGAGAATCATATTTCATATTCTCTTTCCCTGGATTGTTCTCTGTTAGCATTGACCAGTAAAGGAACTTGCATAAGATTTAGGAGATGAAAGTAACACAGCAGCCATTACCCTCTGAAGGTCATCATGGTTGGATGTAATGATGGACAGACTCACTGATCCTGGAGGGTTCTAGCTTGTCCTCACTTTCCTTTGTTCCACTTCCAGCTCTTCTATTCCTCAACTCTGGCTCCTGACTACAAATAGCCCTAGGCCCATCACAAGATGTTTGACTGCAGACCCACAGATATAACAGCTCCCTAGACTTATCCACCTGCACAATCCCACTTGAGGGACTAAATGTGATTGGCTTTTCTTATTGACTAGCTGGTGACCTCTCTGATCTCCCAGCTTCTCCTCTAAACATCCTTTCCAACATCTCATCATTATTATTTATTATATTTATACTATAATAAATCCTTTATCCCATAACTCACAGTGGATCTATTTCTCTGACTGATACATTGGACACGTTATATAATTTCTCTATGTCTCGATTTATCTTATAAGAAAATTATCCTTATAATACTGTCTGCTTTATGCAGTTGTTTTGAGGAAATAGTGTATGCTCACTAAATGATAGTTATCTTAAGGAGTTTATACTTTACTTTAAGGCGAGTCGAAATCAATAAAAGATTTTTAGTGAGAAAGTGACGTGACCAAACTTGATTTAGATCAATCTGGGTGAGATACTGAATACAGATTTGAGAGGAACAAAGAGACATTTGGAAGTCTGTCATAGTAATCAGAACTAGAGATATTGGTGGTCTTAAGTGATGACACTGAGATGGAGATGTGACAGATTTAAGAGCCATTAAGAAATTAGAAATGTCTTTCAGTCTGACTTATCTCATTAGCATAACATTCTCAAGGTTCATCCACGTCGTCACAAATGGCAAGATTGCTACTGTATGATATCACTTATGTGAAATCTAAAAAAGCTGAACTCATAAAAAAGGAAAGTAAAGTGGTGGTTACCAGGGGCGGAGGGTGGTTGAGGAAAAATAGAAGAGACGTAGTTTAAGGGTACAAACTTGCAACTAGTAGATAAATAAATTCTGGAGATCTAACGCTCAGTCTAGTGGTTATAGATAACAAAATTGTTTTATAAACACCATACTTGCTAAGAGACTTGACCTTAATTATCCCAAACACAAAAAAATAATAATTATGTGCTGTGATAGAAGCACTAGCTAATACTACAAAGACAATCATAATGCAATATATAAATGTACCAAATCAACATGCTGTATATCTTAAACTTACAGTATTACATATCGAATATGCTTCAATTATAATAAACAAATAAAAATTAAAAATTGAAAAAGATGGACAGCAAAAAAAAGATACTAGAAATGACTTGATAAATTATTAAATATGGAAATGGAGGAAAGAGTGGTATGAAGGATTACTTTCTGTCTTCTAGTTTATGACATTGAGTGGATCATGATGCTGTTTTTCTGAAAAAAGTACAAGTAGAAGAAGAACTTGTTTAGTGAGGGTGATGAAATTTAGCTTTGACATGATGAGCCTGAAGTGCCCATAGGACATCTAGCTGGAGATGTTAAGAAGGAAGTTGCTTATGTTGGGCAGTCGAGTGTAGATTTCAGACACAAATGGTCGCCCATTGTTCTTCTATTATATTTATGAGGCAAATATGCTTTCGATAAAAGCAAGAAACTGAGAGGCTGAGATATTGGATTTTTTTTTGTTTACCTCAGCATTTCTAAAACTTATGGGTCTCAGAAAAACTTTATACTCTTAAAAACTTAAGGACTCCAGAAAAATTTCGTTCATGTGTATTTACTATATAAGAAATTTAAACTCAAAAAATTAAATTTAAAAAATATTTATATTATTTTAAAATAATAATAAATGATTATTGTTAATATAAATAAGATATTTTTATGAATAAAAACTATTTTTCTAAAATAAAAATATTAGATATAAAAATAACATTGTTTCACTTTATGAATCTCTTTATTATCTGGCTTAATAGGAAATAGCTGGAGTCTTACATGTTTTTACATTCGATCTGTTGCAATGTCACACGTCATGTTATCTCTACATGAGCTCCACAGTACACTTGTGAGAGAATTAGAGCAAAAAGGGGAAATAATATCTTAGAATTATTATAAAAATACTTTTGACTTTGTGGACCCCCTGAAAAAGTCTCAGAGAACCCTAGGATTGCAGGGCCACACTTTGAAAGCCACTGTTTTTTGTCAACATTGAGTCAAAGGGATGAAGTTCAGAGTGGAAGTAGAGAGGAAAACCCAGAAACTCAAGTCTTCAATGAATCGAGGGCAGCGATTGGGAGACTGGTAGTGAATAGTGACCGAGAGGAGGTGTGATGTAGCTGAATAGGACATGAGGACAAGGGGAAAATTTTAAAAGGAAAGAAAGATTTAATGAGTGGTCTTGAAATAGTTTTGGGAAATAAGAACAATTCAGGTCACACCTCAGTGGGTGGTATTTGGGAGAGAAAGTAGCATTTATATGAGAGGATTTGGGGAGGAACTTGTGTTTTCTAGAAGAGCCAGATTGCAGTTAGCAAGTGATAGAAACATAAATTTTATGTTAATGAGGTGAAAGAATTTCTGTACTACATGTAGCAAGTACTATCAGTTTCCTACAAGTATATCTACTCTCCTGTTCTTCCTTGAAAACAAAACCTCAATTCCTAACTGGAAGTATTGCCACCCAGAATTAATCCTACACTGTCCAGCCTCCCATACGGCTAAGTATTGTTATGTAACTAATTCCCAGCCAAAGAGATATAAGTGCAAGTGTTATGTGAGGCTTCTAGAAAGACTTCTTAAAAGAAGCTAAGTTTGGAGAAGCCCCCTTTTTCCCGCTTCTTCCTCACTGCTTCCTGGAATAGGTATCTGAGAGCTTGAAAGCATGATCTATCTAATAAATACATACGGAACTTTGTACTCAATAAAAGTAGCGTATACATTATTTTCAAGCACACCGAAAAGATTGCCAACATTCTACCACTTAATACAAATATTAATGTATTTTAAAGGCTTGGTATTACACAAACCACAATAGGTTTAAACACTGTCTCCCAAATATTTCTAGCATTTTCTTGGTGAAAAAAGGGAAGACAACTTTTCAGGCCACTAACTGTGCTCCTGAAGGAAATCCTTGCCCTTTGAGCAAGAAAATAAGAGATTTACTTAATTCCCAGGACATTCAGCATGTATTAAAGACAACAGAGTAATTGGATGCAGAATTTTCAGGCCTTTTCAGAAAGAGTCAGGCACAGTTCAAAAAGATTAAGCTTCTGAAATGATCCTGAATCAGGTAATCCAGCAGGCATCACATAGAACAAGGTTTCCTACACTAATGTGCATGCAAATCACCTGGGGGTCTTGTGAAAATGCAGATTCAGTAGTTCTGAGATGGAACTTAAGATTCTGCATTTTTAACAAACTCCAAAGTGATGTTGATACTGCTGGCCCAGGGACATCATTTTGAGTAGCACAGATAAAGACAATTGGTGTGAAATAAATCTATGGCCTTAATGTAGCCATGATGCCAAAAGTCTAATTATCAGCCTCAAAATGAATTCTTGTAGACATTAATTTACCTATTTAATGAATATTTATTAAAGGTTTATTATGTGTCATATATACATTAGATTCTGGAGAAGAAAATGATGAACAGAATAGATTCCCCACCCTTCATGGTGCTTATGGTTTGTTACAAAAACCAATAATTTTAAAATTACTATGCCTTTTTAGCACAGCAATTCTATTTTTATTAATATTCTAATATAATGGATATTATATTATTCATTTCTAGTAATCATGAAAATTAGATATACCCAAATATTTAGATGCAATGATCACAATTTGTCATATACATACTATTATCTGGGGCACTGGGGGTTAAGGGAGGAGTAATAAGGCCTCAGTAATAAAGATTGGTTGAAAGTCTTTTTAAGAAGCAATCTGACTCCCAAGTCCCAATCCCTATATCATTTATCTAGGTGCCTATTCTTTCCTCACCCTTGAAAAAAAAATAAAAACAGAAACACTAGTTTGCTCTGTAGAAAGGGCAAAAACATAGGGTCTCTGGATTGACAGCATGGGATAGTTGGAGGCTTAGGTGAATTTTCTTCAAGTGAATGTTTCCACCCCCAGTCCTCCTCTCCACTCAGATTCCCAGTGCTGGCCCTGGGGACGCTCTGGGGAGGATATTGAAAGAGCTGAGTGCTCTTGGATGCTCAGAAAGCTTCCCTCTCTTACACTAAAATGAGGATAACAGTAACTAGTTTTAGTGAGGACTAAATGAGGATATATGAATATTAGTATAATACTTGCAATGTGAAGTAACTAACTGAATAAGTAATAAAAAGCTTGCTATAATAATTAATTTTTATACTAAGGCAAAACTTAGTATTTATTCCATTTACTTATTCATGGCTATTCAACTTAATTCCACAAGACTAGGGTATGTGTACCATTCGCTATTTAATCCCCAGTGTTTAGGATAATATACCCAATATATAATTGAAGTGCAATAAGTATTTTTTACTATTAAATGAATGAATGCTTATCTGATGACTTCAACAATCCATAGGGCCAATATCAGGTATTTGAAAGAGAAATTAACTAGAATGTAAGAGTTCTAAATTCTAGATCTGGTTCTGCTAGATAACATTGAACAAATGCTAGATAACATTGAACAAATCATCACAATTTCCCTGGATGTCAGTCTCAATTTTTCAGCTGTACTCACTGGATTGAGATGTCTAACTCCTCTTCCAGCAATAACCCTGCATCTCCATTGGGAAGAGCTGCCTCTGGGGCCTTCAGTGTATCTCATGGCTAGCCTTGAAATAACACCTGACTATTTTGTTTACAGTCAGTGAGCAGGCATTAGTAGTTTGCTAGTACTATGGTAAGGCTAGGAAAACAAAGATTTAAAACTATGTAATTTTGTTGTTTAAAAACAAATGAAAACATGGGAGATACCAGCAAACCAGAAATTCAGTACATGATGCATAATTTTTGCCCTATGTAATTCTAACACAGTTGGACCTATAATTCTATTACTATAAACTTTTTGAAAGACCTAATGTAGCAATTTATACTCTTACTAGCATGAGATCAAACACCAGAGGGAATTAATACTTTAAAAACCAAGTTAAGTTACTCTTGCACGATAAAAACTTTCAACATTGATTCTCATAGTTGACTATTTTAACTACGTATCTTTGTATTTTTCTAAACTGAATGACATGATTTTAAGTTATATTATTTGTAGCCATAACACGAAGTTAATTTTTAGGGTTTGACAACTTAAGAAAATAAACATACAAATGTATTTATTGAAACCACTCCACTCCCAACCCTCAGATAATAAGAAATAATAGCATTTAAGGAATCTCCTTACTCCAGACTTCATATCATTAATGTGGAATTTCTTTCCTTGTTAACATGGCTGATTGCGATTAAAATATGTGGCTATTTGGGACTGTAAAACAATACGCTATTTCCTATTCATTGAATTTTATGGATATGGCCAATATGACAGTGCTGTTGAGGTTCCATTTCCTAGAAAATTTAGTAAGTTATGTTTACAATTAAAATTAAAATTTACTCAAAGTATTCTCGGAATCTCAGAAGTAGCAAAGAGTAAACAGTAAATCAATTAAAGAGACATTGAGCCCAAGTTGTTATATTATCTTGGTTAAACCAGAAACTTAATCTTCCTGCAGTGGATGACCTAATTGTATTACTAGCTTTCCTTTCTAGTGATAGAAAATTCTTCTCAGTATCCCATAGTGATTAAATGTATTACAGGGAGCTTCTTTTTCTATAAGAGTCTAAACTATTTTTAATCAGCCTTATTGAGGAATAATTTATCCATTTAAATGTTTAATGCAATAAGTTTTGACAATGTATATAGTAGTATAACCATCACCACAATCATGTTATAAAATATTTCTAGAAACTGTCTTTTTAAAATATCTATTGTCATTTATTCTTTCACTTATTTAAAAAATGTTTTTGAGCATCTATTTTGCAATAACATCTGCAATTTGTGAGTACATTGCACGAATAAAACACATAGGCTCTGGTCTCAAGTGTACATGGTGACACTATCATATGAAGCCTGTGAGAAAGGGCCAGACCAAAAACAGACAATTCCACAAATTCATCCAAGAGGAAACTGGAAGAAAATTAACATTTATCACATGCCTACTTTGTGAAAGACACTCTATATCCATGAGTTCTTTTAATAAAATATTTTACTTAAAGAAAGCAAGGCAATACAGAATTATAGTTAAAGGCCAAGACTGTGAAGATCACAGCCTTGTTCAAATCATGAACTCTGTCACTTATTGGTTTTGAAATCTTGGGCAAAGTATTGAACGTCTTCATACTTTCGTTTCTTCATCTGTGATAATCTCTCCCTGGCAATGTTGGTCCATGTAAATGAATTTGTACATGCGAAGCATTGAGAAGAGCACCTAATATTTGGTAAGAACTCATAAATGCTAACTATTCACTAATCGTTATGATAACCCCATGTGAACGTATTTCTAGCCTAATTTTACAGGTGAAAAAACTGAAGTATATGTTTAAATGCCTTGTCTAGGGTCACGTGGTGAGCATGGTTCAGACTGTAATTTGCAAACACGTCTGTCTGACTCCAAAGCTCATGCTCTTTCCACTACATCCTAGTTGAATTAGAAAGTGGAAATAAAAAGGTGGGACGTGAGTCGTTCATCTTTCCCTCCTCCTTGAAATCTTTTTGTCACTTACCCCTCTAAAATAGTGATTCCTAACTCTAGTGATGCTGTAGTGTGCCACCCAGATCACCCCCAAGACACCTATGCCTCCCCACACACCCCCTAATTCTGGAATTACTAATGTAATAATAATAATTTGGCTGCTTATGGGTCATAACTGCATCCTTTTCTGGAAATTACTTTTGGCCAATGATAGTTGCCTCACCTAAGATCTTATTCCCTTCTCAGAGATCACTCGCATTTAATCACTGGTTAATGTGGCATTTGAAAGTCTTCAGGCACCCTTACTTCAATTGGGGGCAACTCTGAAGGACAATCTCTCTGGCAGAGCTCCCTGTGGCATCAGCTGAGGCCTCTGTTAAAAGTGATTTCTCTCCCCAGTTGTGTTTTCCTCACAGGCGTTACTCCAGGAACACCCCAGAAAACCTGCTACGTATAAACCTCCTTCTCAGAGTTTGTTCCCAGGAAATCTAACCTAGGACTAGGAACTGGAAGAGGTCCTAGGAACAATTCTATAGTGGAGCTCTGGAGGGGGATTAGAGGTGGAACATAAATGCTTCTGGCATGCTGTAGCAATGTAATTGTTCGTCTGCAGTGAAGGACTATAGGATGCTGGTGGAAGGAATGCCCCAAGAAGTACTATTCTCAGGCATTTGAGAAGTATAGGGGAAGTAAATAGTGATTATAAAGACTAGGGAATTAGAGGGCTGTTGCTGGGTATTATTAATGCATTAGAAAAAGACAATGGTGATTAATCACCAATTTAAAAGTGCAACTAGAGGGCAAAAAAACTAAGGGTCAGGCTTTGAACTTAATTAGAAAGAGAGTGAAGTCCAGAAGCTTGTATTCTCAAATCTGACAAGTCAACTTTATTACAGCACCCACACTGGGAAGGACTTGAAGGACCTGAGACTTGGAATATGAACATCTCCATCAGTGCACTTAAGAACTTTGAAATCTGAGATTCTGCTTAACCCTTTGAGCCGGTAGAAGGGGCCCACTCTCTGTGTTGAAGACTAGCTCACCTAACCTTCCTGAAAGGAAGTCTTGCAAGATACATGCACTCCAGAGGATGGGAGATAATCTCTATGAAGTTTCAGGAAACTACAGCATCACAGACATTTTTAAAGGCATTCAGTGAGTTCTTGCTTCAGCAACATATATACTAAAGGCATACAAGGAAATCCCCTCAAAAATGAAGAATAATTGTTTCATCTCATATCTGCCACCACTGAGAAAGAAAGAAACACCGTGCTTTGTAGGCCTTTTCGGGTTTTGGAGATAGTTTACTAACTCTCTCAGAACCAATGCCCCTTCTTTATGATAAATATCATCTGGTGCCCCATTTAGGATCCTGAAATTAAATTAATTGATATTGTATCTTCATAATACATATGTTTAAAAATATCTAGTGAAATATTCTAACTAATATTAATAAGAGAGTAATTTATAATAAATTAGTACAAATTTTAATATGTAAATACTTTGACTCAACTACATTAAAAGCCATAATTAAATATTCAGATTCTTCAACCTATATTTTTAATTGCCAGTTGGGACAATTACAATATAGATTGACACAGCTGTGTAACTCAACTATCATGAGTGATGTTGTCTGTATGATTTTCTAAAATGGTAAGCAACTTTTATTAAATTTCCAAACATAAAGAGGTACAATTATTTATCAGGCAGTTACATTTCTGAAAAGAATTAGTGTATATTGAAATCATAAAAAAAAATACCCTCTGTTTATATATAAAATGGAGTCATTTCTGTATTCAGAACAAGTTTTTACCTGCACCAGTGTCCTGCAGGATATTTAAAAGTCACATGCAATGCAAGATGACTCTTTACTGTGTAGAAGTGTCCTTTCATAGTAGAAACCTAAATGCTAATAGCACTTTTAATATTTGTAATGCAAAAATGTCCCCCTCTGAGATAGTACCTCTTCTCCCCTGGTGAGAATTATGATTCTCCCATATGTCTGAATTCCTTGGGTCTCTTTTGCCATTCTTTATATACTGGCTCCTCAGGGAACCAGCTGAAGGCTGGTAACTACAAATCCATCTCTCCAGCATAGATCTCCCTTAAGCTCAGACTTATATCTTCACCTTTCTGCAGGATAGAGCCTTGTATCCCACCTATATCTCAAACTCAACATGTTCAAAGCATTCAATTAATTTTTATCTAAATTTACTCCTATTTCTGTTGTCTTAATCTATGGCATTATCATATACCCAATCACACAAGCTAGCACCTGGGTGTCATCTTTGATTCCTCTCTTTCCTTACTCTCACATCAATCTAATCACTAAGGCCTGAATTTACCTGCTCTCCACTCTGTGACCATGACACAAAGTCAGGCCCTCATCATACATAAAACAGCCATCTCGTAACCAGAGTGAAATTGCTGGATTGTGAATACGATCATGTCACTCTCCTAATTTAGACTCTTCAGGCAGGATAAAACACTTCTGTGTTCATAAATAATGCCCTGTGTGTGTTTCAATCATGGTCCATATTGCATTCTATTTTAATTACTTGTTTATATCTCTGTCCCACTAAGTTATCAGCTCCATGTTGTTAGATAGAGATTGTGCTCTAGTCACCTCTGTATGCCCAGTGCTTAGTACAATGCCAAATACAGCATAGATGATCAATAAATATCTACTGGAAGAATGAACTAATCATAAGCAACTACAATATCGATGATTAGCTTAATGTGAGTGAAGTAAGAAATAACTTGATTATATCAGATGTAGATTTTTAATGATCTTAAACATTATTAATAAAATGATTAACTATCATACTCTGGCATTCTTTTAGAACAAAATAGACACTTAAATAAATGTAATACATTCTTGACTTTAAAAAAAAAAAGCTTGGCCTGATAACTTAATGAGTTTATTTTCCCCGTTTGAACAAAAGAACTGTTTAAAAAAACAAAACAAAAAAAACTTTTTCTAGCACTCACTTCGGCAGCACATACACTAAAACTCTCTTCTAATCAGAAGAGGAAAGTAGCAAGTTTCCTGTTGTCCTATTTCTCATTTATTTAAAAATAGTCATTAAATATCAACCATATGCCAAAAGTGTTCTAGAAAATGAGAAAAGGTAGAAGGAAGGAGAAGGTAACCATGGTGATGAAGATATGGTCTTCTCCTTGGGGTGTTCAAAGTATGACAGGGAAAACAGTCATGTCGACAAAAATCAACATTCATGATGGCAAGTGTAACAATGAAGTTATGTACAAAGCATTATGAAAGCACTGGAGAGAGTCGTGAGCAATGTTCCTTAGCAGGAGAGATATGGAGCAGTCTTCTTAGATAAACCAATATTTGAATTGAGTGCAGTTATAGTATTAGTCAGGGTAGGTGAGGTTAAGCCACGGTAAAAAAAAAAAGAAAAAGAAAAAGAAAAAAGAAAAAAAAAGAAAAGAAAAGGAAAAAAAAAACACCAAAATTCATGTTGATTTAACACAGACACAAAAATGTATCTCTCACTCTCATTACACATCCAGTTCTGGGTAGCAGGCGGCTGCTGCTCAACAGAGGCTTCATCTCAACACATGTCTTCTTGATAATTGCAGCATGGAGAGGGGACTCAGGATCCTTCATTCCTCTTAAAATTTCTGCCAGAAAATTCCCATCTGATACATAGCACATCTGTTCACAACACATATTGGAAAATGCAAGTCACATGATTGTGTCTAAATTAAAATAGAGTAGGGGCAGAGCAATCTTACCAACTGCCTGGAAGCAGGAGAAATTGATCATCTATAAACAGCTCTGATGATTGCCAGTTATTAAAGATAAATGAGACTATGTTACAAGGAAAAAGAGAAGGCAGATCATTCTAGAAAGAAGGGATGGTAAGCATGATGTCACAGAAGTGTGCTGTATGCTGTATTTGGGCAACGACACTATTTACTGTTGGCTGGGGCATAGGCTATACAGCCAGAGATGCTAGAAAACACTGGGAAAGGTAGGTTGAGGCCACATTATTGAGAGCCTTGTGAATGGGTTGAGAAGTTTAGACTTTTATCTACCAGTAATAGAGAATGCTTTTCAAAAGCTTTGAATCAATCAATCAGTGTGCCCCTGGTAAAGTGGGAGACATTAAAGATGTACAGACTAGTTAGAATCACTACACTCAAAAAAGAAACTACTTAAGAGAGCAAAATACCTTTGTATCCTCCATAACCTGCATCCACAGGCTTTCTGGATGCAGGACCTTGGGCTGAATAGGTGTGTGAACATTAATCACTGCATTCTGACTAGAGGCTCTGACACTTTCCATCAGGGAGTTATTGCCCTGGAAATAACAGGGTGTTTTCGACTGTTAATTCACCCTGGAATAGAAAACCACAATTCTCCCTGTGGCTTAAGGGTAAAATTAAGAGTAAATTACTTATGTTAAAGATGCCCTAGGGACCATTAGGTATCCATCACTTAGAGCAAACCAAGAAGAGTCTTGAAATTATTAGAATTCCTCTATAGAATATGTTGAGCTGTCTCCTATTGTCCGTTTAATGGCTTGTTTATTAGGAAGTTTTGTGAGGATTCTATATCAAACTCAAAGCTTTTTCCATTCAATCATACTGAGAGGACATCTAAATAAACAGAAAACATAGGAATAATTAACTTATCTTTCCAATGGACATTTATAAGAGATCTCAGGTTTTAACTCCACTATAGCAACTAATTCCACATATAGGCTTTGTCTTTTCCCATTATAGGTACAAACCAAGTTTAATACAGATAAAGATATAGATAGATATAGATATAGATGATATAGATGATATATAGATATAGATATAGATATAGATATAGATATAGATATAGATATAGATATAGATATAGATAGATTAGATATAGGTATAGATATAGATATAGATATAGATATAGATATATAGATATAGATAGATAAAGACATAGATACAGATACCAAAATTCAGTCACTCATTTATTCATTTACTCAAAATGTTGCAAGGGTCCAACCTGTGGAGTTAAGACTAGGAGAAGGGGTCAGCAATCTATTCTTCTCAAATCTTAGTCCCACTGCACATGACTGGGCCTTGTCTATAGAGAAGCTGTATCCAGAAGTTGAAGCTGCTATTTTCAGAAGAAACAGGTCACAAGCCATGTTATTTCAGTGCTCAGGTGTCCAAGGGTATCATAGCACAAAAGGAAAGAGTGCTTTCTGCATTTCTGTATTAATACATACTGTTGGTATATCATGGACTCCAGAGAATATAGCGTCATTTTTTGATACCCAGAGGGTATCATACCAGAGGGTATGAGCGAAGCCATATTGTAGCACAGTTCCAGAGAGTGCCATTCACAATGAAATGTATATGAACAGTTCTCCCTGAGGCTGTGCAGGGCATAACCTTTATGATCTTGTTCAGAAGCTCAGAAGACCACAGCTTAGCAAAGGTATTAGCATGGCCCTGTTGAGCCCATTGAGCAGATTCTAACCAGCAGAAATCAAGAAGGGGACTGGAGTTGTGGATAGAGCATAAAGAATAGAGGAGTTTGGGGACTTTACAAAATGAATTCTATGGGAGACATGACAGTAATGTCTACTGGCACATAATGGGTAGATCCTTAGGTGCGACCAAAACACCCGACACTACAGAAACATCAGCTATGGCTGCCACCAATAAGTCCCTAACTGCAGGAGCCAATAAGCTTAAGGATCCCACTTTGTAAGGTCCAGATAAGCTGAACACCTCAGACAGATGCTCGAGTCTGACCTGAGAGCACCATAGTACACTGAAGGCTGAAGACTCTGACCTTCTCATTGGAGCCACTAGCTTGGGACCAATGTGAAACTATCCATGCCACCAGTCACCAGAGCTCTTCTGGAGATGCTAAGAACTTCATCCCTTTACTCTGTTGTATAAGACTGTACTTCCCCTCTCTGTGTGTTATGTGTTAACCTGTGTGGGTATTTGATTGGTTTATCTGAGAAGGTTCCACTCAATAAACCTGGCATTGTGGAAAGACACAAATGCATTCAAGGGTGTTATTTCGGTAGCTGCTTTCCTTGTTCATTATAGGTACAGACCATGACAGACCTGCATTTCAGATAAAATAAGACATTTCTTTCAAACTCCTAGAAATTGCTGGGAGAGAGACATGAAGGGGGCCTGACAGTCCTGCAGCTGGCCTACAAATAGCCAGAGTTATTGCTGTTAGTGTAACAGTCAGGGGCTAAAGAAACTTGGGTTATAATTTATCAAAAAACATTTATTGAGAACCTAACATGCCAGAACACTGTGCTATATATTTTTCAAAGAGCATTTTCTAGAAACAAAGAAAAAAAATTAAAAGTCGATGCATTTCATCCTAGAAGTTTTATCGATAATCATAGATTTCCCTCTGTGCTGCATCCCATTCTGCATTTCCTTTATTCAGAATAACAGCCACTTCTGAGGGGGCTGGGAGTGTACAAACACACACGCAAGCACACATACACACATATATTCAGTTTTTTCTTGCTCTATTTATATTCTCATTTAAAAAGAAATAAATACTAAAATCACCACAGGTGCTTTTTTTTCCTGACTACATCCAGCATAAGTGATAAAACAGAAAAGATTTTCTCTTTTCCTTTCCAAATGCCAAGTGGTATTAAAAAAGAAAAAGTTCCAGTAAACATTGATGTTGTGGCCAGGTTTGGTGGAGGCATAATCTTTCCTGCTGTGTTCCAATTTATTGCCTACCTCTAATTTGGTCTACCCTCAGAATGTCACTGCCAAAAAGGTGATGTTGAAAATGAGAGACTAATTCAGATACATTGTGCCCTCAAAATAACTTTATCCTAGCTATTAAGGTCATTCAAGCCAGGTGGCATCTTACCTTAAATTTTCGTGTTCTACTCTTGGCCTTTGATCACTTACTAACATAAATATAACTAAACCTGTGAAAATGCCTCATGGAAATTATTTACTCTCCACATATGTAGAATCTGCACTTTACTTTGAAGTCTAGTTTCAGTGCTATAAACCAATACAACATAAAAACAAGAAAAAAAGTCAGAAAATTCTGCCAGCAAAGTCAACTTTCCCCCGCAAGATCCAAATATCCCAGGTTCACAGTACACATAAAACCTTTTATACTGCTGCATTGGAAAGGATATTTCCAGGGATCCACCCATCTGTTTTTTTAAACTTTAAATACCTTAACTGCCGGGATCATGCTTCACACTGTAGTCCTCACCCTGGACATGAAACTGTTAAGCTTCAAATGACGGTTTTTATTCTAGAAAAAGCAGCTCACTACTTAACAAAATAAATTCATTTCCTCATATAGATTAACGATTGCAGACTGCCCCTCACCCCTCCTGACTCAGTCTCTAGACTAAGCTAATGTTTAAGCAGCAGTTTACCTGGTACTCTGACAAAAGTTACATCAGAGGGCCTTTGTTAAATGTCCTCTCAGAGGTGATAAATGAGAAAGCACTTTAACAGAAATTGATTTAAGCAAAATTCTTGGCCCACTTAAAGCTTTTTCTCACACTATTTTCTCTACTGATGTAAAGTCCAGGTTGACAACTAAGAAAGGACAGTAATATTTTAGAAGCAAAAATATTTCTTACGATAAAGATGATATTGAGAATTGAGATTTCTATTAAAATTAAAATAGTTTTGTTTGATCTAATGATCAAATGGGACTATTTGAGAATGGATTCTAAGGCATTATAAGCTTTCTGTTTTAGTCATATCAAAATTTGTACACCTTCATTAAAATTACTAAACTCATACCAATTTAGAGGTAACCATTCATATAATTTTTTATGAGTGAGATTGTATGCTTTTGGGATAGCATAACTCATTCTTGTTTGATATAAAGAATATATTTTGATAAGTATTAGCTACTCAGCCACTTTTTTTTATAATTCAATGCTTATTTGACACCTGGAAAAGTGATCTCTCGGTTTTAAATTTTCTGATGGAAAAGCAATTATATTTTAAGTAATGTTTCAATTATACTTCCCATGAGTCTTGTGGAAGTAAATCTGAGCTCTTGTTGCTTCTTAACACCTACCGCCAAGCATAGGCTTAATGAAGAACTGAATATGATAATATCACACCCAAATATTGGAGGTAAAAAACAGCAACTATGTTTCTGGCTTCAATTATGCTAACCACATAAACAGTTTTACTGTTTATGATTACACTGAATGGTCAATTTAATACAAAAAAAACACCACTGTGATCAATTAGTTAAAATAGTCAAACTATTTAATAATATCATCCACCTTTATACTAGTCAATGTTCTCAAAACTTTCATTGTAACATCTTTCATTACCAGTTAATGAAAAAAATTTTCAATCCTCTAAGTGCATGAAATAATTGAAAGCAACAGTAAAAAACTACTGAGAAATTGATGCTCGATGTTGTACAAGAACAGAGAGGGTTATATTACAATGGATGGTAATTATAGCCTGGTTTAGGCAGCCTAAAAATCATAATTTAAATTTTTTTTCTATTAGAAAACATGTTACTAGACTGTTGTGTTTTTATGTCAACTGGCATAAATATTCTTGTATATTTTATGAAAAATAAGTGTCAGGATCCAAGTGGCAAGATACAATAGGTGTAGGATTCATAGCCAATTTTGTGGTTTATCACATGCCCTTCAGAAAATAAAAAAGGAAACGAAAAAAGCAGAAGCTGTGAATACGGTTAAGGTCAATTGATGCTTCTAAGTACATACTTAACTTTCCTGGCTAGCATTTTACAATCTTGCCTATATCATAACAAACTGAGAAATCATTTCTGCAGACAGTTTTGTCATAACGTAGTGACACAGTCCTATCCTTTTTTAGGAGGGTGGCTAGAGACAGGGCAAGCAAGGAAAAGAAACCCAGCCTGATTCAGTAAAATGTGTATAGAGTAGTTCATTAAGGAAGTGATTTTTATTATTCTCAGCTCTACATAATAATAAATTTAAAATGCAAAGGGCCATTCTTTAATGATTCAAATTAGAAAAAAAAATCAAATCTGCTTTAATGAGTAGAAAAAATTCGTAGTTTAGTTTAGTTCAGAAAAAAATTTTTTAAGCTTTCAACAGGGCCACTATGATTGCATGGGTTGTGGCCTGTACAAGGATGCTCAGCCCAGGTGGCCAGGGGTTGTTTAAAAGAGCTAGTACTCCTCTTGCCAAACCATTACCCTGGTGGAGGCCTATGTCTGCCCAGAGAAGGAATACCTTCTTCTTATTCTTACAAAGGTACCCTTTGGACAAGCAGAGGCTCTACTTTAATGCTCAGTGTTTCCTAGGGCTCAGAACAACAGAATGTCACAATTACGTCTACAGGAATAAAATTGGTACAAATTGTTTGAAGGGCAATTTAGGAATATGTACAACCCTTAACATGTTCCATGTCCTTTGATCCTTTAAATTCCATCTTTAGAAATTTATTTTAAGGTTAGTTGTGGTGATTTTAAAATATGCCCACAAAAATATGTTAGCACTCCTCCCTTCAAAAGATGAAGCCTAATTCCTCTCCTTCAAATGTGGACCAGATTTAGTGAGGGCTTACTACTAACAGACACAACATGACAAATGTACTGCCTTATAAATGGTAAAACTAAATCATAAAAAGAAGAGCTTCTGTCTGGCTTTCTCTCTCTCAGATCAATTGCTCTAGGGTGGGAAGTTAGGTGCCATGTTCTAAAAACACTCAAGCAGCCTGCGGAGATGCTCATATGGAAGAAACGAAAGCTTCTGGCCAAAAACCAACACTACATTGCTGGCCATGAGAGTGAGCCATGAAAGTCAAGTCTTTAGCCTTTGGCAAGACTTCAGATGACTCCAATAAATGGTGTTGGAAAAACTGGACAGTCACATGCAAAAGAATGAAACTAAACCCCTATCTGACACCACGCACACAAGTCAACTCAAAATGGGTTAAAGACTGAACATAAACCTTGAAACCATAAAACTCTTAGAAGAAAACAGGGAGTAAGCTCCCTGATATCAGTCTTGGCAATGATTTTTTGGATTGACACCAAAAACAGAAATAAACGGGTGCAACAGCTTCAAACTAAAAAGCTTCTGCATGGCAAAGGAAACCATAAAATATGAAAAAGCAACCTGTGGAATGGGACAAAATATTTGCAAATCATGTATCTGCTAAGTGGTTAATATCTAAACTATATTAAAAAATTCACACAAATCATTAACAAAACAAAACAAAAAATCCTAAATCAATTAAAAAATGAGCAGAGGTACTGAATAGCCCATTTATTCAAAGACTTGTAGCTGGCCAGCAGGTACATAAAAAGGTGTTCAACATCACTAATTACCAGGTAAATGAAAAACAAAATCATGATGTGATATTACCTCACACCTGTTAGAATGGCTATCATCAAAAAGACAGGAGATAGTAAGTGTTGGTGAAGATGTGGAGAAAAGGGAACCCTTATGCACTTTTGGTGAGAATGTAAATTGATGCAGCCACTATGGTAAATAGCATGGAGGTTCTTCAAAAAAATTAAAAATAGAACTCCCATGTGATCTAGCAATCCTCACTTCTGGGAGATAAAAACAGGATCTCAAAGAGATATCTGTACTCCCATGTTCATTGCACATTCACAATATATAACATATGGAAACAACTTAAGTATTCATCAATGGATAACTACATAAAGAAAATATGAGAATATATATGTCTCTATATAATATATATTAATATATAATATAATATTATAATTCTATGAATATAATAATTATATTACAATTATAATAATATACTAACATATATTATTCAGCCATGAGAAAGACGGACATCCTGACATGTGTGACAACATGAATGAACTTTGAAGACATTGAGCTAAGTGAAATAAGTCAGACAAAATCAAATACCTCATGGTCTCACTTATACGTGAAATTTTAAAAATAAACAAGTTTATAGATACAGAGATTAGAATGGTGGTTACTAGTAGAAAAAGGGGAGATGTTGGTCAAAAATCTTCCAGTTATAAAATGAATAAGTAAGTTTTGGGGACCTAATGTACAGCATAGTGATTGTAGTAATAACACTGTATTGTATACTTTTAAAAAAATGAATAAATAAGACCAGATGACTGCAGTCTCCACTTGTAGTCTTGACTGTAGTCTTGACTACAACCTATGAGAGACTCCAAATTGAAACCACCCACCTATACCTCTCTCTAAAACCTGACCCATAGCAAATGTGAAGTCATTAAATATTTATTGTTGTTTTAAGCCGTTAAGTGTGGGATAATTTGTTAGTATAGCAATAGATAATTAATACAGACATATACAAACTTTTGACTACACAGATGTGTATTGTGATGTTGTCTATAATAACAGAGAGTAAGAAAAAATTTAGACATTTGATATCAGAAAGTGATTAAAGTAGTATTATCATATGACTATCCATAAGATGAAATAAAAAGTAAACATTAAAAATTATATTTTAAGTAAGATTTATTAATATAGAATGTATTTATTATTATTAAGTAACAAAGTAATTTATAAATCATTTGGCACAATATAATTCTATAGAAAAATTATTTCTATATATTTATGAGTCTATAAAAAATACAGACTCTAAAATAAAATATTAGCAGCAATTGCCTATGAATGACAATAATCATTTATTCTTTCTTTCTCTGTTAGCTCTTATTTTGCAAATTTTCTGCAATAAGCATATGTTACTTTTTTCAGATAAAAATAATTTTTTAAATTGGGGTGAAAGGGCAAGTTAGATTATTAAAACAGTGAAACCTCAATACTCCTGATGTTTAGATTTCCTCCACAGTGTTCCTAGAAGTGAACTTGTGCCTTATGTCCAACTCCTCTATTGAAATGGGAAAATACTGTTTCCCAAAATGATCTATTCCATCATTAACCAGCTTTGATTGAGAGGAAGTTATTCTTTATGTGATCCAAAATTCTTTTTTTTTCTCTATAACTTCCACTCAAAGTTTCTGAAACACACCTCAGAAATGTAATCTGTGGAGGATTAAAGAAAATTTTCATCTCTCTTATTTACATATAAACTCTTGTCAATAAAGCATAAGATCTTATTAACTTTTTGGTCACCTATTCATATTATCAATAAATCCAGACTTACTGTCAAATACAAGCCATAATTTTTTTTCCAATTTTGCTTCAAGCACTATCCCCAATCTTACCTTAATAAAAATAATTGACATTTGTACAGAAAAAAAATTTAAATACTTTAGACACAAGTAAAGGATTTTCTTTTTAGTCATTTAAAAGGATCTAGTATTCAGTAAATGGGTCCTGGGAATTTATACTTTTAATAACACTCTTTTCAGGTGATTCTGAATCTTAAATTGCACTTTGAAAAACACTGTTTTTGAGGATTTTATAAAAGTTACAAACCCTTGCCTCAGAAAACACTCACACTCACAAACTGTGCACACAATTTTAGGGGTTTTGTGGACCTTCTCAAACCCATCATTTGTTTTCTAGGATGATGGTGCCTGGGTCCATTTGGGGGACTCCTACTTTCCAGCATAATTTACCTCATGACTGCCTAGATTCATTCTTTCTAACCTATTAAATATCATGCCACACACAGAAAATGATAATTGTTGTAGTTCTAAGTAGAAAGGCCAAAGGGCAGAGAATTTCAACGTTCCAGACTCAGCCTACCTACCAAAAGGAATCAATATTATTACTGCCTATGTGTAACCTGTTTGTGGCACACTTGTAGGGCCCTCTACTTGATAATCATTGGCATAGATCAGATATTTTGAAATATAGAGCCAAAATAAATATTTTAAAATATACCATGTTAATTTATATAATAGTAAACAATAATGTCTAAGTGACTAGTTAAATTCATTCTTTAAAGAATGCAAAATACATAAAAGAATGACAGAAGCTCTCGAGTGACCCTTAAAAGGGCATAAAAACCCAAGTACAAAGTAATTCTTAGATATTTTTATTCAGTAAACATTTATTGGTACCTACTCTCCACCAGATATCACTAAAAGCTTAATAAACTCCCAAAAGTCATAGATTTTCTCACTCTTAACATTTGACAGATTTCTTTCAAGAAAAAGAAAGATGAAGAATGATAAAAATGAGCATGTTAATATGATTTAAGTTAGTAAATAGAAAGTTTGGACCAACGAATACCATTGCTGAGTAACCTCAGTGTGAGATTTAGTGAGACTATATGTGTACCATAGATTCAAAAAGATTAAGAAATGTTGACCTAAAGGCCAGAATTAGAGCCTTTTGGTTTAAGGTGGTAGATTGAAAAAGAATTTTTCACTGTTCAATACTTTAAATTAGCCATAATAAAAATAAAAATATTATCTCACATTCATTAAGTATTTACTATATGCCAAGACATTTCTAAAAGTTTTACATTTATTAACTGATTTAATCTTAATAAAAACCCTTTGGGAAAGACACTTGACAGAGTGAGAAACTAAAACCATGGAAATTGAATATTTGACCTCAGAGTAAGCAAGTGGCAGAGACCTGAAGTCAGGCAGTGTGGCTCTAGAGTTCATGCCTTTGTCCATTCTACTAACACTCACTTTGATAGTTTAAAAAATGTAAAACCCAACACAAGAAAAATTTATCAAACCACCAAGGAAGGAAAGAAGCACAACCTATTGCAATAAGAAACAGCTGATTTTGGAATAAAGTGGCGATGAAAGACATATCTTGGTCAGAATCCAGCCTTCAACTTTCCAAAAACCCTGATGGTGGATTTGCAAAAATCTGAGAATTCCCACAAAAACTTCCAAATATGGAGGAAAGGAAATTGAGTTTATGTTATTATCCAATTTCTCTTCAGACTGAGGAATAGTGAAAAAGGGCTGAAGGGGGAAATGGGTGAAACAGAAAGCCATCCAAAGCCCAAGGGACCTCCTCAGTGTGAATGGGATTGAGTCCTCATTAGCTGGAGTGAACTCTTGTACAGGATATGTAATAAAACCTCAGAAAAAAAAAGTGCAGGATTCCAGGTCATTTAACACAGCTTGCACACTACTCTCATTCCCAGCCCCCACCATTTCTTTAAGTTACAGAAAAAAGGATAAGAACACATAGAACTCAAGCTGTAGGTGGGAAGTGAAAAAAAACTAACCCTCAGATATTGTGGAAAGAGTTCAGAAATCACTCACACATTATCAGAGTAATAGAGTGAAGAGAGTCACCCCAGCATGAACAGCACAAGAAGAAACAGCATAGCCAACTCTGCAATGTATGTACAAACATTAAAATGACAAAAAACAAGAACCCACTAACAAAATGAAGCAAAAAGACAGGAACAAACCATCCAAAACACAAAATAAAACCAAACAAACAAAACTCCAGCCAGAAAAAAATCAAATTCAAACCACAGAAGATTTCTCCTAAGTGCTTTGCATAGTCTCCCTTAATACCAAAACAATAATAAAATTTAAAAATAGCTTAAAGATGTGATGCTTTCTTATACAACCGATTGAGATACAAAGAAATATGGAAGCTAGAATGAAACAAAGTTAATAGCTTAAGAAAACAAAATCAATTCTAAAATAAGGGTAACTGAGTTCTCTGACGCAAAGAGCCCATGAAAAGAAGATAGATTCAAAGATAGCATAGGAAAATTTCTCTAAAATGAAGGAAAAAATATTTGCAGGATACAAACTATATTTCAGAAAAGTGCGATGCAGAAATCTTAAACCTGACACATATCTAATTAAGTTATTAAGCTTCAGGTCATAGACCGCCACTCCCCACCAACTCCACAAAAAAAAAAAAAAAAAATCTACTCAGAGAGAAAATCAGTCTAGACTCTCAATCTACTTTAGAGCCAAATACAACTCTAGAATCGATGAACCAATGTTTGCCAAGTTCTGAGGAAAAGAAAAGCGTGACCCATAATTATTATAGCCAGCCAAGATATTCAAATATAAATGCAACTGGCAGAACTCTCAGATAAAGGAACATAAGAATACAATCTTATTAGCCCTTCTGAAAAAAAAATTACTTGACAATTAAATCCAGCCTTTAAGAGCTGAATCACAATACAGAGTATAGAAATAAGGATGTGATAGGAAATGATGGTAGCGCTAAGTAAATTTAAACATAGAATTAATAAGAACAGACATGTGTTCTACAGGACCGGATGCTAATATTATAAACCTGGGCAATATAAAGACAATGATATCAATAAAATCAGGATGTGAAGGAAGAAAAGTAGGTAATATGAGGGCACTCATTTTAGCTTTAATAATCAAGCATTGATTTCTACAGTTTAAAAATCATTTTTTAAAAAAATCATGACAATACTAATGTTAAAAGTTATTCAGAATTATATTTTAGCATTAGTGTAGTCGTTGAGAAAATAATATCTCCTGAGGTGTGTATGTATATTATATGTGTGTATATGCATATGAGCCTGCATGTTAAACTATTCATTCTGTTCCACTAGAGCTTTTCCTTTTTCTTAACATTCAAGTAAAATTAACTTTAATAATTTTATATTAAAAGCAGCATATATAATATGATTCCAGTTTTATAAAATAATTTCTACATATCTACATGCATAAAAAACATTGCAACTGATATTTACCTAATGTTAATGATAGTTATTTGTGGATGTGGAATTTGGTTTTTTTTCTTTCATTTTTATATTTTTCTGCAGTGTTTGAATTGTTTATGATCAATATGTATCACTTTTTAAAAAACAAAAGAGTGATTAAAATGAAGGAAGGAAAATAGGAATGAAAAAAGGAAATATATTAAGATTGGTTAGTTTTGAGATGTAGAAATATGAAACAATATGTTGTTTGTATGAATTTATCTTTTTTAAACTTCCAATGAAAAGTAAAAGAAAAAAGAAATATAATGGTAGGTAGGACTGAGGTTTCTCACATATATGCAAAAATCAAAGGATTATGTGTAAAATTTACTTGGTTGGAATTGACTGATTATCTTTAGTGTCAGGGACTGAAGACCTAATTCAATTCCTGTGCTCTACGTCTTGTGCATTGAGACTAACCACCCCCGCATGACTGCTTACTTATCCTACCACCTACTACCCTTTTATGGTACTCATATCCCTAGAAAGTACTGAAACTTTGACCCTACGAAATCCTTCCCTTTCATTCACTCAGAATGAAACAAGACCATGAAACACTCAGTTCGTTTGCAATGTGAACTGAGTCAATAGACCAATACAAACTAACAAGAAGATGTTTAATCTATTATATTAAAATCAAACCCATAAATAAAACAAAAAACAAATTAAAAAAAAAAAAACCATAAGACTCATCAGCAACTTCTTTCCCCAGCTTGGGTTATTTCGAGAGTCACAAGTGGTGTTGAGAAAACCACATTTTTAGCTCCATTCTCCCTTCCTGGAGATTTATAAGAAGCACCTCAGTGTCCGCTCATGTAAGCTGTTATAAACACAGTTGTTTTTATGTCTTTTGGAAAATTCTTGAAAAAACTCAGCAGGCAAAGCAATTATCTAAAGCTAATGGTTACTCTCTAGTAGAGAGTCACAGAGTAAGGGTATAGATTGAGTGAAATGCTTCTGGCTTCATAACATTTATTTCTTTATGACTATTCATCATGTGTCCAATATTCCTGCAATGCCTGGAATATTTGACAATTATAGATGCACGACTAGCATTGTCATGATCAGAGGGTTGAACTTGGACAAAAATACTCAATTTTATTTTCTACTAAATGTATGTCCTTCATACAACTGTCCTCATTATCTGTTTAGTAGAAGTTACCCCACTGCCTGAAAATAGAAATAGTCATCCTAAACACATGAAGAGAAACTAAATTGTATTTCAAAGATCCACATCCTGAGAATCAATAGAGTCCCTCTGAAGAATGGAGCTCATATTAAATAAGAGTGAAGTTTGCTAACTACTCCTTTTGCTTGTTTAGGAGTAGAAAAGATGAGGAATAAATTCTTCCACTCATTCATTCAATAAGCATATACTGAGCACTAGTGAACCCCTGGGTTTTTTCTCTCTTCTTATAGTAGCTGTACCTACATATTCCTTTGGGGGATAAACCATTTCCTTTTTCCTACAGGCAGCCTACTTGGTTCCACTGATGTCATTTCCTTTATGGGCACATGCCCCAGGATTGGTCCATTATAATTTCTATCCCTTTAGTCATAATGATTGGTTCAATGATGGTGTGCAACCAAAGACAGGCCCTTGGGACTCAACTCTGGACTTTTTTACTGCAAATATTGGCAAAGAGAACCTTTTCTCCACTGGATTGGCTAGGTTGAAAAAAATGTGAATCTGAGGCCACTAGCAGCCATTTTTCTACCTCAATTTCATTCAGTTGGCAGCTGAGATCCCTTGAACTTATAAGTTAGGCCATTCCTCTAGCTCTAAGGGGTCATGATTGGTGTTTTAGGTAGTAGTTTTCAACTACAGCTGCATATTAGAATTGCCTGAGAAACAAACAAATCTGATGTGTGAGCCACAACCCAGAACAATTTCATCGGAATCTCTGGAAGTGAGACTCAGGCATCAGTACTTTTTAAGGCTCCAAAGGTAATTTTGATGCGTAGCAAAAGTGAGGCATGCTAGCTATGTCAATCATAGTAATCTCTTTATTTTGCTAGTGATTAGGCGTGGGACCCAGTTTGAGCTAATGTATGAACTCGATTCTAGTCAAAGGGCTGTTAGAGATAGCATGTTGCTTCTGGAAAACAAGTTTTCTTCCCAGGTGAAAAGACTGAACCTCCTGAGTCAAATGCCTTCTACTATCATCTTTCTACCTGCTTTGAATCCACTGTGTAAGGAACAGTGATAGCCAAATTATTACCATAATAAAAGATAGGAGAATAGAAAAGGAGAAAAAAACAGGATCCTTGGTGATGTTGCTGTTTCTTTATGAAACCTGCAACTGCCTACCTTCACCTTTCCTGTTGTGTAAATAATCAAATGTTTTTATTGCTTAAGCTGCAGCTCATTGAATGCTGCTCTGTTATTTCTTATAGAAAGTATTTCTAACAAAACTAATTGATGACTTATTTAAGAAATCAATTTCTAAGAGAACTATGTCTTGGAAACAATCAAAAAAGGCTCGGGACATAGTCTTCATATATATCAAGTATTTACAACATGTAAAGGTTAGAAATGAGCGCAAGTTCAAAGGTATTTATGGAGTGCAATGCTAAGAAACATAAAGGAGTGTGTGCAAGAGAATGGAATCATCAAAGCGGGACTTTTCTGACTCTCACTTTCAATACCTCTGGCTTTCTTAGCCCCTACACTGAGAGTGTGCCCATTTCACACTCGGTTCTGAGATCAATCCTGGTTTGAAGCAGACAGTAAATTCTTAAACGCCTTTAGCCATAATCTGCCTCCCCCTTCCGGTGAAACTCTATTAAGGTACTTCCCTTTACTTATTTTATTTTATCTTTTTTAGATGAAGCAGAATCAGTGCTCTCAGATCAGAGCTTTATACCCAACTTCTTCCTATGGTGTGCAGATTGTGTTTTTTTGACTCTCCACTTTCATGACTCTTTGCCAAATAAAGTTATCAAAAATGTAACCTCTTTTGGCTAATATTTTATCACATTGTTCAATCTCTCACGCGCCTACCATTATTTCTGTGTCTGGATTTCCTGGTCTCAGTTTTCCTTCCTGTGCATTCTTTAGTTCGCATAACTGGGGTTTTCTTATGGTCCTTCTTTTTAAGAAATTTCTAATGCCCTAACATGGTATTCTAGCACACTTCTAGGACCAAAGTCCTATCTTGATCTTATCAATCACCTTTCCTAGGACAAAATTCTGTCCTTATTCCTCTGACCAGGGTCTGATTTCCTCCTTATAATTGGCCCACTTTTATATAAATTGCCTTAATGTCAAGAACCCACTATCTTGGGTTCTCTGTTACTGGGAACTCACCTCCTACAATATCCTAGTTCTTATTGGGTCTGTACTATTCACAATACAGTTCTTTAGTAAGTATAACCGTCTTGTCAAGAACTGTGAAGGGTCTGTTATTTTATCCTTTTTGCGGTCTACCAAGTTAGCCTGCATCAGTTTGATGAATGCTAGCAAAGACATGACAATTTCAAGTTAGAGACAAAGCAGTTTACTACTCAGTAGCTATTGCCAGAGTGTCAGCATTTTCTTACACCAATTCATCGAGCCCCAATTCCCACAGGACTATGCAAAGAGGGCCAGGTAACACTTGTATGCACAGTGGGTTGATTTCCAGGAGAGGAACCTTGAACTTGGAGAACTCTAATTTGTTATAATGGCCAGTAAGCATGCCTTCCCTTTGCTCCAGAGTAAGACAGTATCTCTGTTCTCAAAACTTATTTCCTATCCAGAGAGATATAGTCCAGAAAAGATGGTTTAGAACAAAAATCATCAGTGCCTCTTCTTGCAATACATGCAAAAATATGACAGACCTGTAGATAAATATTTCTTAATACTCCCACCATAAATCAGATATCCAAGTATTTATATTTTTTCCTACCTTAAACAGTACTACTATCATCTCTCACTGAGACTACTTCAATATGATTCTAAATGGTCTTTCTGTTTCCACTATCATTTCCTTACAATCCATTCCTATACACAGCATAGTTAGAATGCAATTCTTAAAATGTAATTCAGACTTTGTCCTAAAATCTCTTCTCCAGTGGCTCCCATCACACTTTTTATAATATTCAACTCTATACGGCAAGAAGTCCTCCGAGCACAAGAAGTCTTATGTGTTTGACCTTCACCTCCTTCTTTGACCTCAACTTCTACCATTTTCTCTCTTATTTACTATGCTCCAGACCCCTGGACTTCTTTCTGTCTCCTAATACATAAGTGTATTCCCTTCTCAGGTTCTCTGCACTTCTATTCCCTCTGCCTGAAATACCCTAGCCCTAAATCTTTACAAATTCTGGTTCTTAATAAGGCCTTTATTGATCCCTAGCTAACTTCGATAATTTTGTCTTCAGTTGTCATTGCAGTTAAAGTTATCTGTTGCACTTTTTAGTCTAGTTGTTTTTTTCATTGTAAAATCTGCTAAGACTTTTTAAAAATGGTTTTGTGTTTCCTGCAGGTATTTTTAAGTTTGTCTTTTCTTTCCTTCAACATGATTTGTTTTAAACATATAAATTTATACTTATATTTACACTAAAATCTGTCTTATGACATCAACATTTGAAATTTACATAGGCCTTGTTTGTTGCCTGTTATTTCTGCGGGTTCTTGTCCATGGTACCTATCTCCTTGTGTGCTTAAGTATCATTGACTGTGAGCTACTCTATTCCCTTGAAAAAGTCTATATGGAAAAAATTTGAAGCCTAAGATGTAGGTGGGTTACTCCATAGGGGATCTGTGTTTACTTCTGCCAGGTATACAGAGGTACTATCAGTCCTGGAACACTTCAGCTTAAATTTAAGTCTTGAACTTTTGAGCACCTCTCAGAAGATGTGAATTTTGCCTATAAAATATTTTTAGGACAGACTTGTGGTTGCAGCTTCTCAGGGATTGCTTTATTCGTTTTTCCCCAGACCCTGCTTTGCCCAATAACTTGCCTTGCAATTCTTGCAATGCCTTGAGGCTGGGGAAGTAGGAGAAGCCAAGAGAGTTGATTATTAGTTCACTCTTACATCCTTACATATGTGGCATAACCCTTTGAGGTCCCAGTTATATTAGGAATTTACTGGTTAGATTGCCCGACTACATTAGAAGGGCTCTGTCTTCTGCCCTCACACTCCCCAAGGCCTTGGTAAATTAAGCTAGGTTCAGGATAACAGTTCTGCTTACTTTTTGGGTTATTGCCTTTTACGTGGATTTTGGCCTGCTATTTCCTACTTTTTTTAAAGCATTTTGGAACTTAAAGAAAATACACACATGCACAGCATTTGTAGTAGTTCTTTGCAGTGAGAAAGTTAGTAGAAATACTTTGATAGCCATGTTACAGATATGGGACTCATAGAAGCTACTGTAGTTCCAAAATACATATGAAATCCCTTCTCTCCTCTCTATCCTATGGCTCCCACCCTTGCTGAAGTCATTACTTCTTTCTTGAATTGATGAAAGTCTTTTAAACTGTTTTCTCAGCCTCTAGTCATTTCCCATGTTTCTCATTTTCTACCTGCTGACAAATACTTTGTAAAATACTACCTATCATGTGACTCTTTTACTTACAAGTATTCAATGGCTCCCTGTTGCTTATACAGGTCAAACTCTAGTCTTGTCCCAAATTAACCGGACTTATGTTCAAACACTTTGTTTTCCACACACTAAAAGTATAATACTCATCCCTAAACCAACATGCACTTCTCTATTTCCATGCATTTGTTCAAGCAAATTCTTCTACCTAGTATGAGCTTTTCTCTGCTGGGTAAATTTCTTCTGATTCTCCATGGCCCAGGTCTCGTATCTGTGCTTCTCTGAGGCCAGCCTTCACTCGCACAGAGAGAACTACCCCTTTCTTCCACTACTCTACCATTTTACATAGTAGTAGTTTGTTTGCATGGTCCTCTGTCAAAAAAGAATGTGAGGTTGAAGTAAGTCAGGGAATGAGTACTATTTATTTAGTTTAAAAATTTCTGGACTTTAGTATAGTGCCTGCCACATATCCAACGTTAAATAAATAAATAAATAAATAAATAAATAAATACATACATACATACATACATACATACATACTTACATAAATACATAAATAGATAAATAGATTTTTAAAAGCAGTTGGGTCAGCCTTTCTACAAATCCAATGTGCAGTTATCTTTTTTTTTTTAATTCCCCACCTATGGCAGTGTAGTCATATCATCTGAGTTAAAAAGGCACTTCAGAAGTCATTAGTACAATCACTTTAATAACTACAAAAGACTAAGGCCCAAAATGGTTAAGTGTAAAACTGCATGAAAACTCTCAATGGATGTTTGTTGTAGAAATGAGTACTATTTATTCACTGTTTATGGAATGCCAGACAGCACTATGTATGTTTTATTTTATTTTCCCCTTGACCTTATAAATTAGGAATATTTACTTCATTTTATGCAAAGTGTTTATCAGTTATACCAACTAAACTTTGTGATCTGAAATAATGCCATGGGCTCAAGTTATTGAACCTTTTCATGGCCTCTGGCATCTTCTCCTTCAGCCAGTTCCTGGCTGCCATGTAGAGGAAAAGATTTTATTGCCTCCTTAACACCTTCTGGTTACTCTAGGCTCTTAATTTTTCTCCCCCAGGGCTGTTCCTGACTTAGTGGCTAGAGCTTGAAGCCTCTGTGCAGTTTTTACTTTTATCAAAATGGTGGCAAATTATTTCATAAAACTCTCCCCACACTTACTGAAAGCCACTTTTTTTTAGAACAGCTCCTACATTTGGCACTCTGGTTTCTGAAAGAGGCTATATATCCTTTTTATAACTATTTTACATATATTTTAAAATAATTCCTCCCAACTATGTCAACCAAGTCTGAACAGTTAACTGATTTAAACATCATCTGATTCAATCAGTATTCCTTCAGTCATAACAGTTTTCTAATTCTGTGGTTTTTTTAAATCTTATTATACCAAATAACCTAGCTATATGTCTTTTAAATGCCACAAAGAAGTTTTCCAATTTTCCTAGATGCTCTATGATTTTTTTTAAAAATTGGAATCTTATATGGCTAAAATAGTTGGAAACATACAGTAAATTAGTAGATTAGGTCCTAATTGGAAGTTGTTAATTGTAGGAAGCCTCGGTAAATCAACCTGGATTACAATAATTAAATTTTGTTGTTGTATTTAGTAAAAATATTATTTTCTTGAATATGGGTATCATTAACACACATCGATCAAATATTAAGAAATCTAGGAATTCTTAATAAATGGAAAAAAGGAGCAAGAAAAATAGAAAATCACCATTAAGCAAACATTGTTTTAAGGCAAGACCATTAGTAGATGTCAAAAGTATAATGAGAAAGAGCATATTTGCATCCTCTGAAAGCGTGTCCTCACAAGATATTTTTTAATAACAAAGAGAAGCATAGGAACTTTATAATAGAGGAGGCTGGCATGCACCACAGTAACCAAATGAACAAAGTTAAGATCATCATTAAGAAGCCAAATTGACGTTACTATAAACTCTAATGTGATTCACCTAGAAGGGCACACTGTCACTTCTGTGGTACACTTGTCAAAATGCATAACCTTGAGCTAATCCTTGAAAATATCAGACAAACTCAAATTGGGAGACATTCTACAGAGTAATCAATCAGTACTCTTCAAAGCATCAAGGTCATGAAAGACAAGGAAGGACTGAGAAACTTCGCAGACTGGAGGAGGCTAAGGAGACAGCGATTAATGCAATGTGGAATTCTGGATTGGATTCTGTGCAAGTAAAACACATCTGTGAGAACACTGGTGCAACCTGAATAAGGTCAGCCATTTATTTAATAATATCATATCAATGTAAATTTCCTGGTTTTGATCATTGCACTATGATTATACAAGATGCTAACATCAGGGGAAGAAGCTGGGAGAAAGGTATATAGGAACTCTGTGCTATTCTCATGACTTTTCTATAAGTCTACATTACTTCAAAACAAAAAGTTAGAAGAAATCATGAAATTCCTCCGTAAGATCTCTGAGCTGTTTCTTCTGTTCTATTTATTCCAGGCAGCGGAAATAAAAGCTCGGGCTGGGCCAGTGTTCTGTACTTCATGTGGGCTATAAAGACTCTTCAGTCATTCCTGCAACCAGATCTGATCCTTCAGCTTTTCCTTAGATCTTTGGGAGCTGTTCGGTATCTCTTTAATAAATGATTTTTTTTCTTCTCTTTTCCTTTAAATTGCTAGAGGTGTATTTCTTTTCACTTTGTTAAATCTAAGACTTTATTTAAATATTTAAAAATCATTATTGAGTACCTATCTGTACAAGGCAAATTAGATAGATAAAAATGGCTCCTGTTTTAGGAGTTTACAATGTGCTTGCCTTTCCCACATCACTTACAGATTCTTTCCTCTTGCTGTTTTTTTTTACACTCCATCCCCTCTCTGCTGCCTAATCCCCTCACCCAGTGCAACTACCAGAGTTTTCATTGTTTGTAACTAGAGAAGCTGCACATGGATGGTGTTAGAGCTCGCCGCACATTTCTGACTTGTCCATTTTTCCCCAAAATTTCCTCTTTTGTTTCATGTTGATCTTACTTTTCCTGTCATTCTTTCTTAACTAATACTTTTTTTGTGTGCTCATGATCTCTCTAACTCTCCCTCAAACTTCTAAGAATATAATATATCAAATGGCAGTTCATAGTGCAAATTAAAATACCCATCTTCGCACCTTAGATTTCTGCTTTTAAAAGTATATTTGTACACACTCTTTTATTTGACCCTGTGGAGTAGATGGACCTTTGTTATTTACCCGGTGTTCAAATAAGGAAATTGAGTCCCAGAGATGCTGACTGTTCAAAGGAACAAAATAAGATTGGAGGCTCCTGAGCATTCAGTCACTGTAGCTTTGCAACCCAGAGAGTTCTAATGGCACTGGGGGCGGGACCTAGAGGGTCATAGCACCAGCAAGGGGCCAGAGTTCCCAGTGTGATGGCAGACCCAGGAAGCACTGTGTATGACATGGCGAGACATCCTTCCAAGCCCTCCCAGAGCACTCCGTGCTGTGAGGACCCTCCTGAGAGACTCAGTGTTACAGGAATGGGAACCTGTGGATTCTTTTTCTTCCCTAATGAAAAAGGACAGCTTCAGAACCCTTCACGTAATCTTTCCAACATAGAAAATTCTCACAACTGTCATAGTACCTATTTTTGAAAATGTAAAAATAAAAGAAAAGGTTTTGTTATTCTAGTATATTTGCTCTCCAAATATACAGTGATTAGAGTGAGCTATGTCATTTGGCAGAATGCTAGACCACCCTTTGGTTTTGTCTGTTCCTTTCTTGAAGGCCATGGGAATTCTTGGTCCTCAGCTTTCTGTTTTCACAGCTTTGCCCCAGCACCTGTTCCAAAAGCAATTGGAAGGGCTTGACTGGATCCTGATTCTTAATTTTCAGCTCACAAGCAAGAATATTTAGGATTTAAGGTATAATACTATATTTTACAGTGTAAGAACTGAAGCTTTTATGTGGAATTATACCATAAAACACTTTTCACGAGTTAGTGAAAGCAGTACATTTAAAAGGAATTTCATAATTACTGCAAGAAGACAAACATGATAAACATGTAAGGAAGTGTTAAAAAACAAAATTCAACCAAGTAAATTTGAAGATCTAATTGACTTTAAGTGATTCATGAATCACGCAGGATGGTACCTAGAAACAAGGGCACTCTGATGAGTTGTACAAAATGGAAGGGTTTTATAGATAAAAAGAGGGTGGGACTAAGAATAGTTGAAAAAATGGATTAGAGTGAAACTAAAAAGTTAAAAGAGCTAGTTATTTCAGGCAAGAACATCTTCCCTAGGGGAAGGCTATGCATCTTATCAGGAAAATTACCTCACTAGTGTTGATCAGGAAATTTCAGACTAATTAAGATTGTGTTTCTGGGAGTGGTTAAACTGCTTAGATCAAGTATTAAATCTAAATATGGTATTATGGGCTTTCAGTACAAATGACACCATTTTGGGCCTGTGGTTTTCTCTTTAACACTTCCCCCTTTTGATAATACTCTTAGTCTAAATGAGAGATGTGATAAAAAATTAAGGCATTAACGTCACTCACAGCTACCTTTCTGCAGCTCTGCTGAACCTGGATGTGTCAGGACCTTTTTGTTTACTCGTTGCGACATTTACAGGTCATGGTTCAGGTTCTAGGTTTGTAATCTGTACACCGATTACTCTCTTTGTTCCCTGACAGTCCAGTCTTGGGGAGATCATTTACTTGGCATTAGCAGTGGTGAACACATGTTAAAAGCTTTTGAGAGAATGTAATGTGCCAGGGAGAATTTTATGAGAACCATAAGTAGGATAATTACCAATGTTTGGAGTGTATTTCAGAGTCATAGTCCCCAGGACCTAAACCAATCAAAGAAAGACCTCATTGTGAGGAGTCATTCTGTTAAGCCGAATGGCTTGCTCAGTAATCTTATGTGAGTTTCAACTTCCCCTGAAGTGTTGATCCAGGTACAGCAGGTAGTATTGGTCATACCACAGACACCTCCTTCCTTAGCAGAGAGTTTAAAGATCTTTGCTGGGCAGCTAATGCCTTAGCAAAAGAATCCACAACATCTCCAGGAGTTAAGGAGAGGTTTCTGATCACATTCCCACTGGTATCTATTCCTAACCAATAAAATATGGCCCTGCCAATGTTCGCAAACCCTGAATCATGGAAAACCTTGTGGTATGTCCTCTCTAGAACAATTAGGGACACAGTTAGGTAATCTATGAGACACTATTCAGCTTTGCATCAGCAATCTAGGCATTCATAGGCTCAAGGAGAATGATAATCATGACAGACAAGTATAAATCCTGTTGGGGCGCAACTACCTTTTCTGGCTAGGGATCAGTTAGGTTTTCTCCTAGACTGAAATAAAAAAAAGTTACTCTAAATTCCAGAGATTACCTCCCCCGCTTAACAATGGCCTGGGAGATATAGATGGGCATTATCTTTTCAGTCCAATGTCAGAGTAAAGGAAAGAAAGAAAAGAAGAAAGGGTTTTATGTTTAGCTGAGGTAGGAAGTCGATCCAGCATTTTGGGTGGAAGCAGTCTACACTGATGTCAGCTACTTCTTTTCCAAGTCAATTTGATTTAGAGGTCTCTGGCTGGTATAAAAATTCAGAAGGTGGAGCCTTCCTCAGCTGTGAGATATGTACCCAAGTTTCCATGCCTTCTAGTTTTGCAACAGTGTCAGTGATCAGGAGTCATTGATAAGGTCCCTTTCAATGGGCTTGTGGGCTATGCTTCTGATGGAGCTTTCAGAATACCCAATCACCAGGCTGTAGACTATAACCGACAGGATCCCTTAAACTGGGGTTTGCAAAATCTTCCTTAACCTATTAATAATAGGTTACAGAAGAAGACATTTAAGACTAACAACATCTAATTATACTAGCATGAGACAACAAGGGATCGACAAAAGGTAACATACCAATAGACAATGGTCTATTGATGACTATTTTGTGTGGAGTGGAAACACATTTTCTAACGGTTTCTTGCTACTGTGAGGGCATCAGCCTTATGGTAGGGGAAGACTTCAACTCACTAATAAAACACATGTACATACAATGATAACAGCATATTGATAATCCATTCTAAGTGGGAGTTGAAGGAAGCCCAGCTTAAATACACCATGGTGAATGAAGGAAAGCAAAAACAAACAACAACAAAAAAATGGAGTTTGCCAGGGAGCTTGGAAGAACCAAGCAGCTGTCTTGGGTTTCCCACTGCTCTATTTACTTCATTTACAGCCATTGTTTACCCATCTTAATTTATCTGATTTAGAAGCCGACTATTGCCATGTTTACAAGGACATTGAAATGGCAAATCTGGCAATGAGGCATCATTCTGCAGGAGCAGAATGAATTTCATTCCCATGTGCCACAATCTGATACTCAGGTTTAGTCATTTCAGTTTTGATGACAGACATCTTATACCAGGACATCTCAGACTTCCAGGAAGTTCACATAATTTTTGAAACACTTATAACATATACTTACACAAATACAACATAAAGAAAGCTCATGGTTACTTCTTATTTGACAATGCTTTCCTTGTAATTTAACATATCAAATAAACCTAATTAGTTCAACATCTCCCTTTTTAGAAGGATAGAGACAAATTCTTTGAGATTTTCTAGGGGCCCTCTGGGAATTCTCAAAATTAGTTTGAGTTTTTTAAAAAAAGATCTTTCAGAATTTGAAAAATTTGTCAAAGATATTAAAAGGTTTAGACACTTGATTAAATAAGAAACGTAAGTTATTATGAAGCAGTACTTAATTATCTATTTAACCAAAGTGACAATAAAAGATTTCTAAGACAAATACAGAAGGTTAGCTCTTACTATGAGAATATTTCATTTTCTTAAGTAAAATATCTGATTGAAACGACATAAAATAGAGAAGATTGTTTTGATAAATCGCAGAATCTTTGCTTTCTCAGCAGATTACCCAAAAAGATTACTCAGAAGCAGACTGACAGTCCAAGAAAACTGTCCTTTTAGCAGAAGAAGGAAAATTAAATGTCTTGGTTTTATATAAGTATGCCATTGATATGCAAGCTTAATTTTTTTTAAATCTTTATAATAATTCAATTTTAGCCAGCTTTATTACATAAGGTAAAATTCTGTTCCCATTCTAAAACAACTATAACAAAGTTACTTTCAGTTCTCATAATGAAAATGTATCTTCATTTTTACCTTTTCTTAGCCCAAAACACATCCTACTTTCCTTGTAAAGTCACCCCTTTTTTTTAATTCTAGTAGCTTCAATTACATATAATTTTAAACCTTTAAAACCTTAATTTCTAGTGAAAACTAAGAAATACACAGTTATGAACTGTCTTTTATATTAGCATTCTATGGCTTGGCAAATTTATAAATATTTTTTCATAATTTCTAAAAATATTTGTCATTTCATAAAAAAAATTCTCAGAGTGGCATAGAACATGTATACTAATAGACCAAGTTTATTTTTAGTTTTTTTAGTTTTTTTTGGTGTGTCAAATACAATAACGAATTGTTGCTAAGTGGCTACATCTTCTCCTTGTCATTTGTACACTCCACTCTTCAAATTTTTTTTACCTTCATAAATTTGAGTATAGTCAAGTTTTGTTGTACAAAGGAGTCATAAGCAGCCCTTGCATATTTGAGCCCTTATCCCTCAAACATGTAGATTATGATTCAAAATGAGATACAAAACTCAGTACCTTTTTAATTTAAAAAAAAGTGAAGAAACTTTTAGGAAAAAGAAAAAAAAGAAACTAAAATATCTTCCTAGCTGCCTTGGAAGTAGATCTTAATCTTCCCACATAAGCAGATGCCTTCATATGCACAGGAGGCCATTAGAACTAAAACCAAACTGAATCCATCACTCACTCCCTCTCCAGCTCTTCCTGTGGTTTTTCTTAGATCACTTTGAATGGCTCCTATGTCTGTGACTTTGGTAATGACCTGGGGACTTAGAGTGGGATCTGTGCTGTCTATCTCAGGACCTGCTGTGGTGACATCTTGGACTCTTGCTCTGATGCTTTCCTTGGTGAGGGGAAAGACTTCTGCTTTTGGGAGACTGACTCCGCCTTCTGGGAGACCCTTTCTCACTCTTCCTGTAGTGCGGTGTGGGAGAGCAACAGGGCTTCTCCAAGTCTCAGTAGCTTCTCCAGCAGTGATCAGACGATGGTACTCTCTCCATCTTCTAATCCTCCCCTTCCTCCTCTTTGCTGGACTGCATATCATTCATGTCCTCTTCTAGAGCACTAACCCAAGGCTCCAGTTGCTCAACTTCCTTTATCACATAGCATTTCTTTAGCTGGGGCAGAATGATACCACAGCCTCTCTCACTGTGCAGTAGTTCATCAATAAACTCATCTACATGCATTAGTTGCAACTCCCCGTTTCAGTTCTGGTTCCTGATCTTTCGATAGTCATTGCAAAGAGGCTCCAAGTACTTGTAGCAATCAATTGTAGTGTTTGTCAGCTCCATGTAAAATGCTCCCAACATGCAGACATACTAGAAATCTTCATTTCTGTTGAACTCCATGATGATATCCTTCTCAAACTGAAATTGAAGCATCTTCAAAGTAAAACACACAGAGGGAGTTGGCTTTACGTTGCCACCATAGACACCACCCACAAACCTTAACTCTATGGCTTTTATCAACTACAAGTTCAGCCATAAGTCAAAAACACTCCTCTTTCCAGTACTCTGACTCATAGATCCATGTCTGAACGGTCTTCTCCAACAGGTGTTGGTACCAGGCATACTGTATGCATCCTTCACCATACATTTGGCCATTTTAGAATGCCTTTAGTTCTATTGCCATCAGGTCCTTTAGTGTGTCACATCCAGGTTAAAGAAACCAGTGAGGAAGGGAGAAAGGTGGAAGAAGTCTTATTTAAGTAGCTTGAAATCAGAAATGCTGCAGCGTTAAGAACTTCCTTCACACACATGGCACCTTCAATTTAATCAAAGATGGCTGCTGCACCTTAAGCTTCAAACTGCTTCTGGACCCACACCTCTGGTCTTTTAAACACTACCTTTGTAAAACAAGGACAACTGTTTTTAATACGTCAAAGAATTGGGTTGCCATCCAAATGACATCATAGGTTGATGCATTTATCTAACTACATTATTTCTTTTTAAATAAAATTCCTTTTATATAGTTTCATTTTAGCTTGGGGTAAAAAAAAAAAAAATTACTAGCCTCTAATATCAACTTTCAATTTGGCCAAATTTCTGATCAAAAAAGTTATTAAATTCTTTCAACTATCGAATCAGTTTTCAGCTGGGACAATGAGTAAATATTTCTGGCAATGTTAAACAATCCCATGGACCCAAGATGCACAAAGATCACTACCATCCCAAGATCCAGAGTCACTTCCAAAGATAGTCAAAAAGAAAGGACAGACTGAAGCTAGAAGGCAAAAACTATTCTGAGAGAGAAAGAATCAATAACCAATTGGTCTGAAGTTGAACAGGAAGGGACAACATAAATTTTTATTTTCCTCTCATTGGCCCCAGGAGTTAATGCATTTACAAAAACTTTTGAGGATCCTCCCTGGGTTCAATCAATTCTAATATGGCACTTATGTCAGCCTTTGACCTAAGAGTGAAAGATACCAGAGAAGGATCACCTGTAGCCTCAAATTGGTTTATTTTTAAAAGATAACTGTTCTTCAATCTTTTAAGAGTGGAAAGGAGAAGATAGATAGGAAGGAGTAGTAGGAGTTACATCAGTCATCAAGTCTATCCTATCACCTTTTGTCTTTAGGGACCTCTTACTGCCTTTATTTTTCACTAGCCTTTTGCAATAAATCTTTCATTGAAGCTACTTTGAAATTTTGAAAACTTTTTGCAAGCTTCTGCATGCCAATTCTCATTCTGTTTGCTCAATTTGGAAACCCTTCAGGTGCACTTTTTAAATATTTTTTTCTAACCGGAACGCTCTTTGTAACAGTCAAGCAATTCTAGGCTGTCTCCAGTAAGATTTTACCTCTTTTGCAAATATTTGCAGCTTCCAGGACTATAGATATTAAACATAAAATAAGCAGGTATGTCAAAAGGTGGTGGATTTAATTCTTTGGACATAAAAGATCTTATTTCTTAATGTTTATATGAAGTCTCCTGCTAGATCCAGTCCAGTTCGAATTGGACCCAATCTAACCCCAGACCCAGTCTGGTACTTAGTTGGACCCAGTCCAACTCCTGCCACTCATCAACAATTCCTGAGGAATCTTGGATTGGGGAAAGGATTGAACACACTCCAAGGAATAGAGAGTATGGACTGATTCCAAGCGAACGGGAGAACTGCAGCTGCCACCAACAGTTCTCAATATGGAATTTAGGGGGCTGAGTCCAAATAGATGGGGAGTTGTACAATAAACTATTTGCAATTTCCATTGTGGAATCCAGGGACAACACTAAGAATGGGTGTTTTCATCCAGAGAATTGTGGTGTGAATGGCTAGGGCTCCTGGTCAGGGTAGACTCATCTGCCAGCTCAATTGGCTCTCAGAAGTCTTCACTATCAGCTAAATTGGCTTTGGGCCAACTCCTCTACCAGCTCAATTGTCTCAGGTAGACTTCTCTAGCAGCTCAAGATGGCCTACCTTGTAAAGGAAAGCCAATTAGTTTGGGAGCTCAAACATGAAGAAAAAGGAGCTCAAAGAGAGAGGAACTTTCCAATGACCTCTGGAAAGAGCAAAAAAGACAGTGAACTCAAAAATGGAGTTTAAGGGCACCAAGCCTGTGTTTCTTGTTGTCCCCAAGTACGACCAGAAGTTTGCTTGTCTCAATGCTGTCACCAAGCTGTTAAAAATAAAATTTCAACTACAAATTTGAAGATCTAATTAGCTTTAATTAAGCGATTCATGAATCAGGAGTGCCCTTCTAGTTGCTAGATGGGATGCTCCCGATTAATTGCTTAATTAAAGCTAATTCTTCAAACTAACTTCATGAATTTTATTTTTTAAGAGGTGAAAAATACATATGTGTATGAACTTTGATTATTTTGACCTGTTCATTAGATTGTTAACTTTTCCCTTATGGAATCCTGTAGAGCATAAATGCCTTATAAACAAGAGATCATTTCAATCCTACAACTATGTATAAATTATTCATTAAGGCAGTGGTTCCCAACCTTTTTAGCACCAGGGACTGGTGTTCCTATGAGAATCTAATGCCTGATGATCTGAGGCAGAGCTAAGGCAGTGATGCTAGCATTGGGAGTGGCTGCAAATATAGATGAAGCTTCCTTGCTGACCCGCTGCTCACCTCCTGTTGCATGGCCGAGTTCCTAATAGGCCACGGACCAGTACTGGTCTATGCCCCAGGGTTCGGGACCCCTACATTAAGGCATCAAGAATAAAAATAATAAATTGAATACGAATTAATTCAGTGTACACATAAGATAGGGTCCAAAACTATTACCTGAGCATTGACTGAGTTTATCCAAAGAAGACTTATATCACACATTCATGCAAGAGCAAGCTTTTAAGAGACATTAGCTGATGTGGAGATCAATGGGGTAAAGAAGAAGAAAATAATTTTGTAAATGTCTTCTGTCTTTCTTTGGACTAAAAGAATTCCAGCCTAAACCAAGATTGTTGCGCTGGAGGACGCTGAGATATTTTGGTTCTTTTCACCAATACAGTAAAGAATTACAGATCATTGAAATTTAGGAAAAGTAGGATTTATTAAAGTATGTTTCAAGAGAGAAACAGGCTATGCCAGAGATGGCCATAGACCTGCAGAATTAGGGAAACATGCCTTATATTGGCCCTAGATGGGTGGTTACAGGGTTACGGCTAGATGATTGGCATGTGAGGTCAATTAATTGGCATTTAGCTGTTATATAACCCTTTATTGTGCATGTGGTTACCCAGAATTCAGTCTGTTACAATTAGGTTCATGAATTTCTGGCATATGTATGATATTATAATGATGGTATAATGAGACTAAGGTTAAGGAAGGTCACTAACTGCACAAGTGATTATGGCTGGACTAAACCAGTGGTTCTTTTTGTGGCTTTTACTTCCTTGTATTCCAGGGTGTAATGGTAATTTTTAACCATAAAATGGGTGTTTCAGGGAGGTCCTAAGAGAGGTCTCTGGGTTGGGCCTTCATTCCTCCGCTCATGTCTATCTATCTGCCTAACACTGTGACTTTATAATCTCATTTTTCATTTAGAATTCACTCGACCATAATTATAAGTGGTGGTGATTTAGTGGCCACCGCACTCAGTGGAGACTCCTTTCTTGGGTAGGATGGAGCCAGAAGGGCAGGCAGGGGGCTGTCTCTGCAGGGGTCAGGTCAAGAGAAAGGCCTGGGTGAGGCAGGGCTAGGCTAAGGCTTCCTCTCTGGAGTAACACTCAGAAGAAAGCAGGAAGCAATAATGGGTCTGAAACAACCAGTGGGGAGGAGCAAGCACTGAAAACTTCAAGTTTTGCTAGAGATTGAGAACAAGAAAGGGGAAAAAGAGATTTATGAGTGAGAGCCTGGGTAGATTTCCCAGGTAACCAGCATAGGTGGAGGGAGCTGTTCCCAGAGGGAGGAAGCTGCTGAAAAGGCCTCCTGCTGGGAACGGCTGTGGGGCGCAGATGAAGGTTGGGGTTAGGTCACCAAAAGGGAAGTGCCCAAAGACATCAATGGATGCGGGTCCCAACTAGACTTCAGAGAGTCTGAACAAAAAAATAAAGTGGACATTCACACTCAGCTTTTCTGTAACACAACAACAGAGTGTCATTCTGTCTCTTAACAGTGAGTTCTAAATTATGCATGAAATGGCTTATCTAAAATCAACTAAGTTATGCAGTCAAGTTCCTTCAGAGCTCTTTCAAAAGGACAAGAGAAGAAATCGTAATGAACTTTCTTGTGCATGAAATTAAAATATATATATTTGCTTGTGCACTTTATACAAAGTCTAAGTACCACATTAAAATCTCTTACAATATCATCATTTAGGATTATTCTCATTTATAGTATGGACTTTTGAAAACTGCCTCTTTAAATGTTATTTATACTAAATCATTAATATAAACATCAATAGAAATGACACTGGTAAACAGACTAATGGAAAGTTTTTATAAATTGATCTGCAAAAATTGCTAACAAAGTTGCCTTCTAAGTTTATAATTTCTGTGCCTGTAAATTAAATAGCCACAAAGAACAAAATAGTCATTTCAAACAACTGAAAAAACCTTTATCCAGTCTCTTGTATGGATTTCCTTGTTTCATCAAGTAAACTGAACTATTCTGGAACTATAAAGTAATAATAATAATACATTTCACTCTTTTTCAGATGGTGTGTTCTGATTTTCATTTTGTAAGATTTTGTTTAAATATAAGTTAGACTTAAGAAATTTTGAAATCTCTGACCTAGTCCAAACTCAGGAGCACAGAACATCTAAATGAACAGCAGTGTTCTGACTAGAATCTGAATTTTCTGAATTTCTGCTATGGTGCCATTTCCAATATAACATACTTGAACAAATAAAACAAAGTTGATCAAACTGATGTTGAATTTTTAAAAATGATAATAAAATGTAGTTCCAGATTCTGCCAGTACATTTATAATAAATGGCAATCAAATAAAACTATAATCTTATTAGTTTTGTAAAGAAAAAGTTTTCTATATATAATAGTGATCCAAATATAAAACTCTATGGATTGAGGCCATGTTGCACTCTTAAGTTCATATTTTAGCCCCTAGAAATAAGAGTATAATGGAAGTATATATTATAACTGTGGAGGAAGAATTGTGCCAATGTCATAAAATTCAATACCATAAGTTTTCAATTTTACACCAAAAATATAAAAAAGTAAACAAATAAGAACACATTGAGAAATTATGCAGAAAACCTATTAAATGTTTAAGGGGCAATAAAACTGCCACCAACCCATTAAATATTTTCTTGTAACCATTAGATCAAGAGCCAATAGTACCAAAGTTTCCACAATTTAAAAAGAGAAAATCGTAAAGAATGGAGTTACTGAAAAATTACAAAAATGGCTTAGTTATAGATGAGAAAATAAAGGTATTGAATATTCTAAGCATCATACCTACTTGCACTATCGTGCACCACAAGCAAAATAATTATTGCAAGAAGATGAGGGTTGAAAGTAGGATGTTTTACTTGAGAATGAAATAAAGAACTGGGAAACCCTTAAAATTCCTTAACAGAAACCTAAGAATATGATGCATAGTTTATTTGCTTTAAACAAAGTTGAAAAAAAAAAAAAACCTCACAAATTATGTTCTTAATAAGCCAAAGAAAATAAAATTATTTCCAAATATAGCACGTTGTATAGAATATGAATGTACTTTGTGAATCAACAAAACAATATTGATTTATGCAATACATCTGCATAATGTTAAAGAGAACACATCATCATTTTGTTCAAATATTTACTGACACTATGAAAGAATTCTCTAATGATATTTTTTAATTGTTTTAGTAAGACTTGTTGAATTTGAAAGAAGAGAACTCAATCTAGGAGGTTTTTATTGTTAGAGCAGGTGTGAAATCTTTGTTTTCTACCAGGTATTTTTTAGAAGAGCACTTGGTAGATAGAAATACAACTAGTTTCTACCTGACTTACATAACTCTGGAGTCAGGCTGTCTGAATTTAAATCCTGAGCTTACCACATGCTAGTCATGTAATAATATGTTTATTACAAATTTATTTTATAGCTGTAATTGGAAAACATAGCACTTAAGTATATTCATTGCTTTTGTCTCTCTGTTATTCTTCTATTTCCAAATAAAACTCATAATTTAAATACCATAGAAGAATAAAATATACTTCAATATTTATATAGATTTAGTAATATGGCTGATGCCTCTTCCTCTAAGAGTTTCATATCTGCAAATGTATCCTTAATGGCCTTGACAGACAAACAAAACAGAAATCAGAGACCCGGGTCTACATAGGGTAAGGGATTATATATAGGAAATCCTTCCCACAACAAATTGAGGTGGAAATGAAACACACCTTCATGAGAAAGTTGAGAACCATAGATAAGCCAGCCCTTGCCTAGATTAGCAGTCCAAGTTCATACCACCTGGGTTGTATAGGAAAATAAAGGGGTCTCTATATTAGCAGTGTCCCCAGGATAATATAACCTCATTACACATTACACATTAAGGCGAAAAAAAAAAATAAATAAATAACGTTACTAGAAGTAGACATAAATACAGTTATTTAATAAAGACAAAATTCACTAAGAATATGACTATTTTAAATTGGTATGTACCTCAGAATATAGCCTCAAAATGCAAGAAGTAAGGGGATGTATCTTGACATAGAAAAGGCCATACATGAGAAGCCCAAGATAATATCATACCCAATGGTGAAAATCTGACGGCTTTTCCTCTAAGATCAGGAACAAGACAAGAATGGCTATTGTCATCTGTTTTATTCAACATGGTACTGGAAGTCCTCACCAAAGCAATTAGGCAAGGGGAAAAAAAAGTCACCCGAATCAGAAAGAAAAAGTTAAAACTGTCACTATTTACAAATTACTATGTATACTATCACTTTCCTGTGATAGTATACATAGGAAATGTTAATGACTCCACCAAAAAACTTTTTGAACTAACAAAAAATTTCAATTAAGTTGGAGAATGAAAAGTCAGTATGCAAAACTTCGTTGTCCCTTTATACACTAAAAATGAACTGAGAGAAATTAAGAAAACAACCAAATTTACAACTGCATCAAAAAGAATACAATACCTAGAAATAAATTTAACCAAGGAGGTGAAAAACTGGAAACCATAAGACTGATGAAAGAAATTGAAGATGACACAAATAAATGCAAAAATATTCCATACTCATGGATTGGAAGAATATTGTTAAAATGTCCATATTACCCAAAGCAATCTACAAATTTAATGCAATCAAATCTAATGGCATTTTTCACAGAAAAATGCAATCCTAAAGTTTGTATAAAACCACGAAAAAACACAAACAACCAAAAAAATCTTGGGAAAGAACAGCAAAGTTGGAGGCATCATGCTCCCTGGTTTCAAACTATATTACAAAACTATCGAAATCTAAATAGTACAGAATTGGTGTAAAAACAGATACACAGAGCCAAGAATATGCAATGGGGAAAGAACAAAGTCTTCAATAAATAGTATTGAGATAACTCCGCAGTCACATGCAAAAGACTGAAACTGAATCATTATCTTACATTGTACACAAAAACTAACTCAAAAAGAAATAAATACTTGATCCTAAGAGCTGAAACCATAAAACCTCTAGAAGAAAACACAGGCAGTAATCTCCTTGACATCAGTGATGGTGATGATTTTCTGAATTTGATACCAAAAGCAAAGGCAACAAAAGCAAAAATAAACAAGTTGGACTACAACAAACTAAAATGCTTCTGCATAGCAAAGGAAACCATCAACAAAATGAAAAGACAATCTACTGAATGGGAGAAAATATTTGCAAATCATGCATCAGATAGGTGTTAACATCCAAAATACATAAAGAACTCATACAACTCATTAGCAACAAAACAAATAATTCAAATTAAAAATGAGAAGAGGAACTGAATAGATAAGAAGAAATACAGATGGCCAACAGGTACATGAAAATGTGATCAGAATCACTAATCATCAGGGAAATGCAAATCAGAATTACACCTCACACCTGTTAGAATGGCTATTATAAAAAAGGCGAGAAATAATAAGTACTGACAAGGATTTAGAGAAAAAGGAACACTTGTGTAGTGTTGGTGGGAATGTAAATTGATGCAGCCACTATGGAAAAAAGTATGGAGTTTCCTCAAAATAATTAAAAATAGAACTATCACAATTGTTAGCAATTCCACTTCTGGGTATTTATCTAAAGAAAAAACACTAATTTGAACAAATATATGAATCCCCATGTTCATTGCAGTATTACTTATAATAGCCAAGATATAGAAACAATTTAGTGTCCATCAATGAATGGATTTAAAAATGATGATATATATACATGTATATCTCACAATTTCTTTATATATGTAATTTCTTTACATGCATATGAAATTTATATATATAAGAAGTAATATTCATCTATGAAAAGAAGGAAATCCTGCCATTCGCAAGAACAGGGATGGACCTTGAGGGCATTATGCTAAGTAAAATAAGTCGGATAGAGAAAGACAAATACTGTATAAGCTCATTTATACATGAAATCTAAAAACAACAACAAAAAAAGGAACACACTGTTACAAAGAACAGATTGGTGGTTGCCAGAGGCAGGGGCTGGGTGAAATAGGTGAATGTGGTCAAAGTACAAACTTTCAGTTGTAAAATAAATCCTGGAGATGTAACGTACAAAATGGTGACCACAGTTAATATTGTATTATAAATTTAAAAGTTGCTAAGGATAATTCTTAAAAGTTTTCATCACAATATGGCGATCATTTGGTAATATGTACAAATGTTGAATCATTATTTTGTATACCTTGAACTAATATATGTCAATTATGTCTCAATAAAAATGCACAAAGCAAAATGACAGGATTAAAAGAAGAAAAGGTAGTCAAAATGAAAGTTCTATGAGTAATTTGATAGAACAAATCAACAAAAATGCAGTAAAATTAAGAGTCTATACTGCTGGTTAATAAATTTGGCCTAATGGGCATATATATAAAAATGTAGGCCCAGATGGCTTCACCAGAAACATCTACCAAATATCTAAATAAAGAACTCATTCTATCTTATAAAAATCATTCTAGAAACAGAAAGGAAACACTACAAGCCACTTTGTCATTTTTCACCAGCAAAAAAGAGCAAGAAAATGTAATTTTTAAAACATAAAATAGTGATAATAAGTTCTAGGAATAAATGTAAAACAAGCTATACAGGGACTTTATACAGAAATCTATAAAACTTTATTGACAGAATTTTAAAGGGACTTTAATAGAGAGGTATACTATGTTCGTAGATTGAGTTGTATTGACCAAACACAGTAATATTAGTATGGGAAGATAAGTGATGAGAAATATACTGCAGTATAAATGGCTTGCCTCCATATACCACTTTTAGACCCAGTAAATACAAGAGAGAGAAGCTCAAATGAAATGCCTTACCTATGACCCCAGGACTCTTTTTGGAACTGAAAACTGGAATCTTAAGAGGCTCAACTATCTTTAGGTGATTTGCATCCGGAAGCCATTGCAGGAGAGTGGGTTAGGTCTACTCAACAGTTACCAGAAACATATCCAGCCAGGTTTCTTGCTGATTGCAGAGGACACCAACTCTTCTTGGAGTCTAGCACGGATAGTCTGTTCCCAAAGCCTATACTTTTTCTGCTGCTAAAAAAGGTTTAGTTTTGGCCCTTTGTGATAGGGAAAAGTCATCTTACATCATAAATAACAACTAAAATCTGCTTATTGATATTTTCAAAATTATGTTCCTCCTCACACTTCATATTTTAAGAAATTTTAACATAATTTTTTAAATAATGGATTAAGGAATTGGTTCACATGATTGTGGGGGCTGACAAGTCTGAAATCCACAGGGCAGGCCAGCAGGCTGGGAATTCTGGAGGAAGTTGATGTTATAGCCTTGAGTCGGAAGGCAGACTAGAGGTAGAACTCTTTCCTCTGCAAAGGATTTCAGTCTTTTCCCTTAAGGCTTTCAACTGATTAGATGAAGTCCATCCACATCGTGGATGTGGCTTACTCAAAGTCTGTTGATTTAAATAACAATCATATCTACTCATCTGATCTCAAAAGCTAAGCAAGGTCGGGCCTGGTTAGTACCTGGATGGGAGACCACCTAGGAATATGAGGTGCTGTAGGCATAAAAAATAAATAAGAAAGAAAGAAAAAAAAACCTTTACAGCAACACCTAGACCATTATTTGGCCAAATAACAAGGTATCCGAGCCTAGCCAACTGACACATAAATTTAAGTATCACAGTAAGTGGACATTTTCATTCACTTGAGATTGGGACCATCAGAGCCCACTGGAGCCTTCCCCCAGCACTTTCACTGACAAAAAAGTGTTCATGACATTCTAGAAAACTGCCCCTTCTTTTGTTAGAGCTGACTCATTTCTGTTTTATTGTAGAGATGTCTCACTTAAAAAAAAAAAAATGATTACACCATGAGAGATGAGGACAGGAGACTAAAAAATTTCTCAAAGAACATGGTCTACGGTCATCTCCTCTAGCCAGGAGTACAGAAAGAACTACTGTCTAATTTTTGGTATAGCACATAGATATTTCTTTGTATATGTCAGCAAATGGTGTCTTTCTGTGCAAGATAAATCAGTTCAGCTAATAATAATAAAGATCCTACTTCTGGGTGGGTCATGAAGAAATATGGCAATGAAGAGAGAAGCCCACTTCTGAACTGCTTTAGTGAATGGAGATGCACCAGTGGGGAACAGAAACACTAGTGACAAAGGGAGTCTTGGTGGCTTTGCTGAAGCAATATGTGAAGGCTGAGTTGTGCAGATCTTGTTTATTCAGATAGTCACTAGTTCCTAATTCAAACCTACATTTTGCTTCTTTGAACCAATCACACCAAATGTAGGGGATTTAAGATCAAGCATCAACTCACGGGCATCAGCTGATCAGAGTGAATGATAATGGTAGCTCAAGATCAAGGATCCAGAATACCCTGGCTGTGCCAGCCTTTAACCCTTAGGTTGCTGGATAGTGGGGAGTTTCACAGGGCCCATTGGAGCAGGGTAGCAGAGGGCACTGGAGTGGGGGTGGAAGTGGGGGGCAGGCCTAAGGGTAGTGATTATTTTCTAACCAGTATGAACTAATCACAATAATTTAGCAACTGGTGCCACCACTTGGGGTATGAGGTGAACCCAGGGGAGAATACGTGGAGGATAGAAGGCACATGGCACTTCCTTCATTCTTCATTATGTAGCGCACCTCATTAAATGGGCCTCTTTATCTTTTTGAAATGCCCACTGTTAAAAGAGCTCAATTTGATCGTTCATCTGAAGAAGTCAGAGAGGAGTAGGATAAATCATTATCCTTTGCCCTAATTTCTGGGGTCAACTCAGAAGTAATCTGAAATACGAACTTTTACAGAAAGCCCATCTATTAATTATTAGTTATTTAAAGTTAGAAAACACTACTTTTATAATTTTGTTTTACTTGATTTTTTTTAAATCAGAAATTTCAGTGTGTCTTAAGGCCCATCAGCAGTTAAGCAAAGAGAATAAGCCAAACTGAGCAAATAAATGTATTTAAGAAGACAACAGTATTTCATGGCTCTTAGTTCTTTCACTTAAAGATATCTCAGAGAAAAGCACAATGATGGGAGTTTATTTCCTAGAGTGACCAAAAGTCATTGAAAAAATAAAATTTACTGGATGTTTAATTGTAAGCAAATTACATTGTTTCAATTTTCATCTGTAAAGTGAAGATGTTAAAACAGTATCGATCTTATAGGTTTGTAAAAAAGATAATCCATATGAAGTTCTTAGCACAATGCCAAGCACATAGGAAATTATTTTAAAAGTCAATTTAATTATTAAAGACAAAACTGAATCAGTTTGATTCATCCATGTATTTAGAGATCAACAGGAAGGAAAGGATAAGGAAGTCTGTGTTGATAGAAATAATTTGAGCTTACCTGGATAAAACAAGGAAGAGGTAATAGCAACTACTAAAATTAATTTGTGATTTTTCTAAGTAATAAATTTGAATTAAATCTCAGTATTATGTTTCTCATAACCACAATTCAAAAATATTCATGTTTCACATGCAATGGAAAATAGCAACTGAACTTAATTTTCACTTAATTCATATATAATAAATCAATTCATAAAAAAATTAACATTTATGAGCTCCTTTAAAAATATTTAATCCCTAAAATTATATCTTTCTAGTATCATATACATGTTTCTTTTCTATTACATATCTACTATGTATAAAATAATATAATTTTTTCTAATTGATATATTGATTTATGTTTTGTAATATCTTTTCCCAGATTGTATCTTATCTTTTCACTTTTAAAAAATAGTCTTTGATGAATCTAGGTTTTATATTTTAATAAAAAATTAATCAACAGTTTCTTTGTTTGTGAGAGATTTTAAAACTTTTTTTCTGGCTTTATCGAAATATGATAGACAATTATTTGCTCATATTTACATCATACAATCAATGAGTTTTTTCAATTATAGTTGGCATACAGTATTAGTTTCAGTTGTATAGCATAGTGATTAGAGATCTATATAACTTGCAAAGTGAATCATTCCACTAAATCTAGTACCCTTCTTCTCCCTTACATATTTATAACAACATCATTAACTACTTTCCTTATGCTACACTTTATACCTCCATGTCTATTTTGTAACTACCCATTTGCACTTAATCCCTTTGCCCTTTTTCACTATCCCCCAAACCCCCGCCCACCTAGTAGTCCTCAAAATATTCTCTGTATCTATGAGTTTATTTCTGTTTTTGTTGTTGTTACTTGGTTCTTTAGATTCCACATGTACGTGCAATCATGTGATATATGTGTTTCTCTATCTGACTTATTTCATCCAGCACAATGCCCTCTAAGGTCCATCAAGGCAATATCTTTTCCCATCCCCTTCCCTTTAGTCTGTGTGTGCCTTTTAATCTGAGGTGAGTCTCTTTTAGGCAGCATATGTACGGGTTTTGTTTTCTTATCCATTCAGCCACCCTATTTTTTGTTAAGAGCACTTAATTCTTTTCCATTTGAGGTACTCATTGATAGGAATGTGGTTATTACCATTTTTTATTCATGGTTTTGATACATGTTTTATCTTTTTAAAGAAGTCTCTCCAACATTTCCTGTAATACTGGTTTGGTGTTGATAAATTCATTTCGCTTATTTTTGTCTGGCAAGCTCTTTATCTGTCCTTCAACTCTAAATGATAGCTTTGCTGGATAAAGTATTCTTGGTCGTAGATCCTGGGTTTTCATCACATTGAATATTTTGTGCCAAGCCCTTCTGTCCTGCATATTTCTTTTTGAGAAACCAGCTGCCAGTCTTATGGGTGTTCCCTTGTAAGCAACTAACTGCTTTTTCTCTGGCTGCCTTTAATATTCTTTCTTTGTATTTAAACTTTGGCATTTTAATTGTAATGTGTCTTGGTGTGGGCCTCTTTGGTTCATCTTTTTGGGAACTCAGAGCTTCCTGGGATTGTATGTCTATTTCCTTCACCAGGTTAGAGAAGTTTTCCATCATTATTTCTTCAAATAGTTCTTCAATTTCTTGTTTTCCTTCAGGTATTGCTATGACATGGATATGTTTACATTTAATTGTGTCTCATAGGCTCCTTAAGTTATTATTATAGTCTGGCTTCTTTTTTCTTGCCGTTCTGATTGAGTGTTCTCGGCTTTCCCATCCTCTATATCAGTGGTTCGATCCTCTTCTTTACCCACTCTGTTGATTCCCCCTAATATAGTCTTTATCTCAGATAATGTGTTCTTCATTTCTGACTGGTTCCCTTTTATAATTTTCATTTCCATTTTTACATTTTTTTTATCTCTTTGTTAAAGTTCTAAGTTCATCTACTCTTCTCCTAAACTCACTGAGCATCTTTATAACCAATGTTTTGAACTCTGCATCTGCTAGATTGCTTGACTCTTATTATTCCTAGATCTGTGTTCCGTTATCTCATATGGTTTCTGCTTCTTTCTCTTCTCATTTTAGCTGCCTTTCTGTTCTGTTTCTATGTACTAAGCAAAGCTTCTAAGTCTCCTGATCTTACTAGCATGGCTTTGTGCGGTAGATGTCCAAAGGTTCAGCTGCAGGCCAAGTTTATCCCCAGCCTGTCCCCCTCCGGGGCCACTTGTTAAGATTCAGCAAGCAATCTACAGATGCAATGCTTGTAGTTGCCTCAAGAGGCCATGCCAGAAATCGAGGCCAGCTGCCACCAGGGTGAGTCTTGGAGTTGGCTCAGCAAGGAGCACAAGACTCACCGAGGACACAACTGGATATGGCTTGGGTAAGGCCGTGAGTTAGGGGAGGCAGAGTTTCAGGGAATCCTCTGGGCGAAGTGGCCTCTGCAATCCAGTTTGATGATGTCTCAGCTACAGCAGCGCTGAGTCTGCACACTGGGAGAGGGGAGGGCTCAACAGAGGAACAATGGATTCTGCCAGCACTTCTGCCCAGGTGAGAGACTCACCTCTGGCCCTCGCTCCAACAATTCAGTGTCCCCCTGTAAGTCCCTGGTGCTCCCCAAATAGCCAACCTGGCACTGGTACTCAGAGAGAGCAGGTCCGTCACCGCAAAAGTCCATTTGCAGACAAGGCTCTTTTAAGAGTCATTTGCAGCCAATGGCTGGACTACAGCTGCCACGGACTCTGTCCCACTTAGCCACTTGGGACCGGGCAGCCTTGTGTTTTCTCCCAGCTCCTATCTTCTATCATTGCAGGGTGATTTCTTATTTCTTTCCCTAGTTGTAGTGCTTCTGTTCATCTAGATACCAGGAGACCTTGCTTGTTCTTTGCTTGGTGCTTCCATCACAACTTTGATTTTGTCATAAGAGGGATGAACAAAGCTTCTGTTATCAATTCCATTTTTCCCCTCCTCAAGATTCTCAAATTTTTATGCTACCTATAGGTAATAAAACATTTTTCCTACATTTTATTCTCCTGACGTTTAATGTTTACTTTTCATATTTCCATCTTTATACACTTGAAGTAAGTTTTTGTGTATAATATATAGTATAAATCCAATTTTCTCTCTATAGGGGAAACCAATAATAGCAACACCATTTATTGAAAAGATGACTTTCTAAGGCTGATGTGCAAAGCAACCTCTGATATAGATCAAATTTTCATGTGTTCATGGATTTGAATCTGGATCTTCTGTTCATTTCCATTGATCTGTTTGTTTATTCTATGTCAATACTACTTCAATTGCTATTTTAGAACATATTGGTTATTTAAAAAGATTTACTGCAAGGAGGCTTAAAAAGGTTAAATCCTTTAGGGTGTTAATAACAATTTAACTATAAAAAATCCAACTCACATAATATTTCAGAAACCATCTATTCTGTAAAAGCAATAAGCTACATTTTATATGTGATCATAGGGTTTAACGTTTACTTCTCATGGATAAGAACTCTGATCGCTTAATAATATTGACTGAATTTAATACCCCAAAATGTAATGAACGAATGGATGATTGACAATCATTGGATGTAGAATTTCTGGCATGTTGTTAGAAACCAACTTAATAACTCAATAATCTACTTTAGTTTTATAATTCTTATGGCAAAGATGTATAAGCCAGGAATTGTCCTTGTCTAAAGCTCAGAGCTTCTAGGAGTTGTCTCAATAAAGGCATTATTCCTTTTGCCCCAGCAAGTTTTTCAAAATATGTACACAGACAGACCTAAGTGTTTATGTTGAGACACCCAGTGCCAGTTGTCAGCGAGAACAGAGCTCTTACTGCAGCAGGCGAACCTGGTCTCCAATAAGGAGAAAGGAAATGAAAGTATAATAGAACCTTGCCTTAAGGCAAGTTCAGGCAGCTGTTGAAGATCTTTTTTAAATTTTTATGGCAAATTGGCATCTCATTTTGAATTTATAGGAAACTGATTATCCACAAGTCAGTTGGAAAAGAAGCAGCAGGAAATGAGTCTTATTCTATGGGTATTTCACTTTAGAGAGGAGAGTAGGCTGTGCACAGTCTAATTTACAATGCAAGCCCTTAACATGTCATGATGATTTCTAGTAAGAGTCCGGAAGCAATTTCTGCCACGTCTCAGAGAGAGAAAGTAGGCTCTGAGAAAGACCACAAGCACCAAAGGCTGAGGGGATCCTTGAACCCACTGAAATTGGAGCAATGTACTTTAAAAATATTTCTGAGGGCATATCCAGCTTTCAAATTAAATAAAACTCTTTCTGGAAGTAAGAGGCTGTTTTTGAAAACTTGTAGTGACTATTTCTAAACTTACGTTTATTATTTTATAACTTCCTTTTATGAAAACTATAAAAGTTTAAGTTAACCAAAATCTTTGTTAAGAAAATAGTGAAATATCATGGCAAACCTCTGAAAATCTCCACAACTCAAAGAGAATCATGTGCTATCAGGGATGCTGATCAAGGAAAAGGAATTAGCAACAATAATATCTAACATTTTAAAGTGTTTACTAGGTGCAAGCAATGATGTACTATAGTCTATAAACTTCATATCTTTATGAGGTAAGGCAATATTTTTCATATTTGACAGAGGAGAAAATTGAGGCTTAGATAAATTAAGTAACTTTCCTAAGGTTGTATTTCTAGAAAGTAGTGGAGATATACTGGAACTAGGCCGAATTTGAGTCTAAAATTCATACCATTTTTTCTAAACCAATTGGGTAGAAGCACCATATAGCAGCTGAGATGACAGATAATGGCCCCCAAGGAAGTTCACATTCTAATTCTCAGAATCCGGGAACATGGTATCTCCATGGCAAAAGGGAACTTGAAGATGTGATTAAATTAAAAACCTTAAGATGGAGAGAGTATCCTGGATTATGAAGCCTAATCACAAGGGTCCTTATGCATGAAAGAGGGAGAGTCAGAGGAGACATGATGATGGAAGCACAGGTCACAGTGATGCAGCTATTGGAAGGGGCTGAGAGCCAAGGAAATGCAAACAGACGCCAGAAGCTGGAAAGGCATGAAATAAATTTGTCCCCAGAGCCTTCAGCAGTGTAACACAGCCCTACCACAGCCTTGTTTTTAGCCCCTTGAGATCCATCTTGGACCTCTACAATCATGATACCAATTCCAGTTTCCACATATATTTTTTTTCCAGCATCGGGTAATTCCCTGACACTAACTGGGTGTGCTGCAATTCAACTCATTCTGACACTGTCTACCTGGAAATAGTGTCAGATCCTACAGGTTAAGGGCTCAGTCCCACAAGACTTCACCCCTCCCCCCACATCATATGTCAATCATAAGTCCAGGTTGTCACCTATGCTTTGACCAACATTTGGAGATTTCAACAACCCTTTCCTTAGATTTGATTAACTTGCTAGAGTGCCTCACAGAACTTGGATAGCAGTTTATGTAATTTGTAAGTAAAAGAAACTAGGTTTATTATAAAAGGATATAACTCAGGAACAGACAGATGGAAGAGATGTATAGGGTAAGGTATAGGGAAAGAGGTTGGAGCTTCCATGTGCTCTCCAGACACTCCACTCCCCCAGCACCTCCACAAGTTCAGCAACCCAGAAGCTCTCTGAACCCTACCCTTTGGGGTTTTTAAGGAGGCTTCATTACTGTATGAATGATTAAATCATTGGCCAATTCTGATCAAATACAATCTCTAGCCCCACTCACCTTCCCTGGGGTCAGGGGATAAGGCTGAAAGTTACAACCCTCCAATCACTTGGTTGGTTCCTTGGCAACAAGCCCGCTCAGGTGTTTTCCAAAAGTCATTTCATTAATGTAACAAAAGACACCTTTATTATTCTCATCATTTAGGAAATTTAAAGGGTTTTAGAAGATCCTTGCCAGGAATGAGAACCAAGACCAAATATATATTTCTTATTATAAATAACAACATAACAACTTCTGACCTCCAGAACTGTAAGATAACAAAACTGTGCTATTTTAAGCCACTAAGTTTGTGATAATTTGTTAGGACAGAAATAGGAAACTAATATAGTGGCTAAAGATTAACTCAGATTAATTAATGCTTCTGATTAATTCAGAACCTGACTCAATGACTAGAAATACAAGTAAAAGTCTGTTGAACTAAATTGACAGGGTCCAATGTACGATTCAGTTTGTAACCAAAAACACAAGCCATAAATAGATGTTAAGTTACTATGGGTTTGTGAATACTTATCAGTTCTAGGGTATTCTCAAACTTAGGACGGTATTGAGAGTCTCTCTGCCAAAGTAGCCAAAGCCTTAGTTTTCAGTGACTGGCAAGTATCTCCAACCATTTCTACTTCATTCACGATGAGGTCATAAATGGGCACAGACTCCCTAAGAGGAAATACAACAATAATGTTGTAATGTCAACCTCAGGAAAGTCTGCATGAAACACAATTTTAACTGTGTATTACCTGAAAGCCTGTTCTAACTCTCATTCAGTGGCAGGGAGTTTCTAACTCATGCCTCAGGTGCCAGCTTCTGAGGACCGTCAGCTGTGGAGCTGCTAGATATCAAGGAGAACATGGCTACTCGCTGTGGGACATTCATTCATTTGTTTAAAAATATTTGTTGAATATTACTATGGAGTAAACGAGATAGACAAGGCCCCTGTACTACAGAGCTTTTTTCAAATTGGTGAAACAGGAAACATACAAAGCATTGCGAAAGTAAATAAATAAAGGACAGTGGTGGGTCAAATCTGGTCTGGAGACCAGAGTAAGTGGGGAACCTTTGGGGGAAGATTAGAAAATATTTTTGAAAATGTTATGAAATTATTAAAAAATCAGATAAGATCTTGTTATACAATGTGACTATAAAGGAAAGACAAAGTTCTAAAGTCATATGTAAACACGACTACATGAGCATACATGATTATTATTTTAGAAGACATACATTTCTGAAAGGTAAACCCGAGAGCCAGGTTTCTGCTTAAAACTATTCCATGCTTTCCCTCAGCTCCAGAACAACATCCAAACTCCTTGTTGTGGCACATGAGGTCTTTGTGTTCTGTGCCCTCCATAGCCCACCTCCTGTGCCCTCACCTTTCTCCTGGTGAGCTCCTATTCTTCCTTCTACAGTTATCAGCTTAGCCAAGGCTGCCCCTGGAAGTCTTCTCTGTTGCCCAGTCCGGCTCAGGTGCCCCTCCCTGTGTGTTGGTGGCTCCTTTTATGTTCCCTCTATTACCACTCACCATCATGGATGTCAGCTGCCTATTTAAGTGCTTATGAAATTGTGATGTCTTGAGTACATGAGTTCTGTGAAGGCAGGGTCCATGCTGCCTCATTCACTGGGGATATAAATGCACAAGGCCTAGGTATCCTGAATGGCAGAGGGAAGGAGAAGGAAGAAAGGAAGAAATAGTGCTGTAGTCCTCTGCACATGTGATAGATACACCTGCCCATTGGGCTGAACTGAGTATTAAAGATGAGGGAGGTTATAGAGAATCATGTCTAAGCATGTATCTCCAGGGTCACACTGCCTGGGATTGGCTTCCAGGCCCTCTACTTGCCATGTGGCAGGCCTAGGACAGTTGATGTTATCCATCTAAGCTGCAGGGGGTGAGGGTGTGTAGGTAAGACTGGAATTTAAACTCAGCTTCCTGCTCACCAAGCCTTATGCCCTGGAGCAGGGCTGTGTCTGCTCTGAGAAAGAGGCAGTTAGTTCCTCCTTGTTGCAAAGATGGTATCTACACCCAAGACGTCTTGGCTGAATCTTCCTTGGGAGACTATATGGTCACTGAGGAGCAGGGACCTTTTTATAACTCCTTTGCCCAGTGGGGCAACTCTCTATAATTTGTCAACCCTTAGATAGTGCCTTTTAAAATTTTTGGTACCAGGGCCACATATAGCCTAGCCTACCAGGTGGAAATCTTGGGCAAGTTACCAACCTCTCAGTAAAACTCAGTTTCATCACTATCTACATCTCCTGGGGCTCTTTCAAAGCTGGTTAGATGATCCACGTAAGACACTTAGCGCAAAGTAAGTGTTCAGTACTGGCAGCAATTTTAATGTTTAAAACATTCAAGACCCCACGCCACCATTTTGTCTTAAAAAAAAAAAAAAGAGCTTTAGAAACTGTGCCCTTTTCCAAATGCCTTATAGGAGGCGCCAGAAGTTTCAGAGATGCCTTCTTATTTGCCTGTTCTACTTACATTTCTTGTTAAATCTTTCTCTGTGCATTATACCCTTCTAGGCCCACTTGTAAAACTGCAGGATGCTGATTTTCTTACACATAATATAATTCTCACAATGGATATTTAAAATTTATGACCAAATCTCCCACATGAAGGTGGTCTGGCAGCCATAATTTTTTCCTTCTGTGCATAAATGACTATTAACTTGTTGGCGTTTTGCAGACAGGTTTTGATGAACTATATTTTGCTTAAAATCATTCCAAGAATAATGTCAGACTTCGTAATTGCCTTACCCATGACCACCAGCAAGCAAAATTCACCTCCACTGCACCACTTATATTAAAAGGAATCAAACTACAACCACAGACAGAACTGTGAATTCGAGAATACAAGGCAGACAGGTCCTTTTGTACAAGATTTTGGGAATGTGCTCAGAAGTAGCACAGAGTTCAGACTATAAATATAAGTCATTTTTCTACAAGCTTAAAAATATGCTGTGAGAATGGCTTTCATGATTAAAATTTTTTAAAAAAAAGAAAAAAAAAACCTTGGCAGATGTTTAACATGAAAACAAAGCAATAATCAAAATTCAGTCACAGTGGCAATAAAAATATTTCAGTTTGTAGCTGGTTGCTGCTTAGAACAAATGTTCCCAAATATCAGATCATATTAAAATATTCACTCATTCAGAGCAAGATCAAATTTATATCTGTGAAAACAAATGCATAAATTTATGTCAAAGCTAGATTGTCAACAATAGTTACTTAGGAACAATTGTCAGTTATTCTGAGATTTTTTTCCTTTCAACTTCTTTGATATTAAAAGTTCTTTCTTTATGTAATGTTTTCCATAGCAAATGATAGTTGTCAATCTATGGAAAATTTAAAAATTGACAGCTTTCAAGTTTGGTTTTTTTGGAAATGTTAACGCTACATAAAATTTGAAAGCCTCAGAACCAAAAACTGACTATATTTTCTAGGCCACTGGTTTGCTCTCATATATACTAGGCTCACTTACCCTCTGTCAAAGAATGGGGCGTGGGGAGAGGGTGCCTACATTTTCAACATGTGCTCCAACCCAACCTCAGGACAAACAAGTTCACATAGGAAGCCACATACCATTAGGAATGAACTTTCTGACACATATTCAGCAGAGAACAGCTCTTGCACCATGCAATCTTGGGCAAAATCACTCTTCCTAGGTGGGCCTTTCTGTAAAACAAGAGCTGGACTCAGTTGCTAAAGGACCTCTCAAAAGTAATGCTGCACACTTATTGGCTCCTTGAGCTTACAGACAATACTTTACTCCCTGGAGCAGCTTGCTTAGTGGAAAGATTTGAATGGAGGTTAGTGAATATTAAGAATCAATAAGAAGTGCATTAAGAGCCGTTTACAGCAAATTTAAATATCTATTTTCATGTATCACTTGGTCCTTTTACATGTTTCTTAAAACTTTTCTTTAATCGTGTTACTCTCCTACTGAGAGCCCTCCATAGGTCTTCAATATTAAATCAGGGGCCTCGCACTCAAGTGTTTGCCAGGCCAGGAAGGGGATGAAGATGAGTGAAGGACCTGTAGTGACACGAGAACAAATGGATAAGCCTGTGTGTATAAAAAGAGACAGCAGCCAGTCAGCTTCAGCACCTCAAGGCCAACCAGGACCGCCAAATGCTGCCAAATCCTTTTTCTGAGACAAGATAGAAAACTGATTTTTTGGATATATGATGATTAGAATTTTTATAGTTGGCAACTATGTTTAAAATTGTGTAAACCTGATGGCCACATAAAGATTGCAAATGGCAGGTAGACAAGTTGCTTATTTCCAGTTTCTGAGATAACAAAAATTCTAATCATAAAGACTTATTTTAGGGTTCCAACACATATTCTTTTCTTTCCATTATGTTCTTGAAATCAGCAGTTAAGTCTAATACTCCTGATTTATGAATAAAGGCATAAAACATGGGCTTTGAAGATGGATCCTGATGTGAGTTCTAATTCTGCTATTTGCTCCCTTGTGAAATCCTCCATAAGCATTTGTTTATGCCCTCACCAAAAATCTTTGCCATTTCTTTGTCTCATTCTGAATTTCAAAGAATGTATTGAAAATTATCAACTCACATTGACAAATTCTAACCTCAGTGAGACAGAGTGACATAATTTGAAATTTGAAAACACTCACGGAAATTGTATAGGTTTCAAATTTTTATTAGTATCAACATCATTCTATACATAAAACTATACAATACCCCTGCAGTGATATCAGATTTCTATGCAGGATAATTTAGAGACTTGAAAAAGAGGTATCTTTTTAATAGTTGCCTTTTCAATACCAACAAGGACCAATTTCAAAAGCCACAACCAGGAACCTCTTTTACCCTTCCGGTTAAATTACAACAACCATATCTATAATAAGAATAGTTAGAATGTATTGTCACAGTGGCTTCCTCTTCTATCCCAAGACATGGCCCTAGTTCTGAGCTTCTAATAAGATCCTGCTCTGATTTTGCTCTGGGTTATGTCCAGACTTGATGGTGAAGTGCTTTGGATATACCAAGGTACATGGAAGCCCCAGGAGTGTTTTCCGTCAAAGCCTCACTTCAGTGATAAACCCTGCTCTCTATGGAGATAAGTAATGCCCTCCTGCAGCAATCCATTTCAATATCTGTCCAGCGTGGGTTTCTCTGGAGATTTATTTGCACTAAGTTCCCATGATGTCACATAGAGGTGGTGATCTGGAAGCAGAATTAGAGAGATGTGTTTCGGGGAATTATTGTGATGAATGATTGGTTAAGGCGGGTGTAAGGGAGGACACAACACTGATGAGCCTTTCTTCCTTGGGATAAATGGTCAACTGTCAACTATTTATAACCTTCTAAAGCTCATAAAAACTAGCCCCACAAATTGGCAAATGCTCAAACGTACTTGGGAGTCCAAGAGGAAGAAACACTGTCATGAGTATAAAACATTCTTACATGTGCTCAGAGGGAATTCTCTGTGAAACCTAAAACTTTGTTATGTGGCCAGAAAGCATTGTGAAGAACAAGGTGAGTATTTTTCAGCTGGACGGTAATTCAAGAAGATAAGTAAAGGGCAGGAGGGAAGAAGGTAGCCAAGAAAGCCATTTATAGATGGTGCCAAACAGTGTCTGAGGGGCCCACCCACACCACCAGGTCATATCCTCCACCACTGCCAAGTGAGCTTCCAACACGAAGACAAAGGCTTTGTGTCATCACAGACTCTCTCAACCTGCACACAGTCATGTGTTTTGGAGGCTTCCTTTTACCTTTAAACTACTCCTGATAGTTATTTTTCCTGGACAAAAATGATTTGGTGGGGATTACAATGCAAGTCTCTAGAAAAGTGGTCGGAATCACTTTAAGACAATGAATGAAACAAACAAAATACAAGAGTCTTTATTTTTAATTTCAAGTGAAGTTCTACAACATGTCTCAGGGGCTCATGGAAGATGACAGGTTATTCCCTTCACCTATGGATGCAGGTCCACCTACTGAATCTCCTGAGCCTCCAGCAACTTACTCGACATCTGGTTATTTCACTTACTCCCCAGTCATCCCAGGCCTTAACAATTCTATGGGAAGCCCCTTCCCAGGGCCCAAGAGATGATTTGAGGAGGGAGTCATCACAGGCTCATCTCATAGTATGGCAGCCCTATGAGAATGAACTTTTTCCAGGCACAAAAACAGCAAGAAACAAGAAAAGGAAAATTGGAGACTACTAAATTTTGTATTACGGAAATTAGAGAGTCCAGACTTGTGAAATTTCATCAAGATGAGAACTACATAATTTCTCTTACAAGCCAGAAATAGAGTTTTCAGGAAGCCCTGCCCTGTGAGCAAATCACAGTAAAAGTCAAAGGTGGTTAGTTACTCTGCAGACACATTCGGGCCTTCATTCATTCAGACATTGGAATGTGGTCCATCAGTTGCCAAAGGCCTGCCTCACAAGTAGGGAGAGAGGGAGAACTGGAGAGAAAGAGAGAGAGAGAATGAATAACATATACCAAGCTAAAGGATTTGTTAAATATTTATTATTAAAGTAAAAGCCTAAGTCCTTAAAATGGCCTACCAGGCACTCTGGGGCCTTCCCAATCCCCTCCACCACCACCACCACCACCACCAAATCTCCTCCCTTTCTCTCTCTCCTGCTCACTCCAGCCACATTGACTCTTTGCTGTTCCTTGATCATGCCAAGATTTTTCCTTTGCCTGGAACAACCTTCTTTCAAATTTCCACGTGGCTCCCTCCCTTTCTCCCTCCTTCCCTTCCTGTCTGGTTCACCCACACTTATACTCCCTTTCCCTCGCCTTTCTTTATTTCTCCTCATTTACCATCTGATATTCTGTGTATCGGTTACTACCTTGTTTATTGTGTCTCTTCTGACTGGAATGTAAGCTTTTGGAGGGAAGAGACTTATGCTGAATCCCCAGGGACTAAAATAGCAGGTGGCAAATCCTAGGTGCTCCAATACATACTTGTTCAATAAACGAATGTACGAAAGCATGGATGAGGCACCGACACACATGGACCATGTTCTCTCATCTCTTTCAGAAATGTTTTCTGAGATGAAATTTAATAGTTTGCTCTTAGAAAGAACTGATATAAAAAATGACTCGACATAAATGATAGTCTTTCCTACCCATTCGGAGTTTGAAAACATGAGCCATTTTGTTACCCAAAGTGTCTCACACGAGGATCAGCACATAGATTACTTCAGGAATCCAGGGCCAGGAGGTTTCCCCAGAGTGACGCTTGTTTGCGACTCCTCAGTCTGGCTGTGCAGACCACATCGCATCTCTCTCTTAGCTGCCAGGAAAACAAGTGGATGCTTCTGTTGTTACTACTACATGGAAAGTGGGTGCACGCATGTGCAAGAGGCTGTTCTAATTAAAATTTGCACTTTTTGTCGGTTTTATAATTTTTCCCTCGCTTCTTATCTTTATATTGATACAAGAATATATATGTATTTTCTAGCTTCTTATTGTTACATGGAATTAGAGGTAATGTTATTTTATTGTTTTTTAGAAGATCTGCCAGTCTTAAAAATTGCTCTGAGTTCTCTGAGATGGAGGAAACTCAAAAATAGGGCTAAATATCATTGTGCTAGAATAAACCAAAAGGAGCGCATCTCCCAGAATGTGATGAGAGAGAAAATTGAAAGAGGACACGCCCTGAGAAGAGGGGGAATACTGTGCTCTGTTGCCTCCAAACTAACCTAAAGGGACCCTGGAATCTCCATTACTGTTGAGTATAGCATTCACGTTGGCCTTGGTCCAAGCTGGTTTAGTGGGAAAAGTATTAACGCCTGCAAGGTGGTCCCACAGCAGGTCCCCGAAGACAGAGGTTGCAGTATAGCTGGGGAAAAGCCAGGGAACAGGCCGATTCCAACCCCATGGCGTCTGCTGCTAAGTGACAAGGCACTATATCATATAACAAACTGCAGCTTTAGAATGGGAATGGTAGAGGGATGATTGAAACCCATATGTCCCATGTAAAATGAATGAGCAATGCGGTCCTCGAAGAACATAATCTACATAGCAGAACAGGCATAGGTTTGTTTAGGTCTAAGCCATGGCAACAAATTTTAGCTTTGCAGCTCTCAGAACAGCTGTACCAAGATGCTTTGGGCAAGACCCGCAATGGCGTTCCTGGACTCCCTACTCTGGGGTCTGTTGTATTATATCTTCAAAGGTACCTAAGTGTTAAACCTTCAGTTCATTTGCACAGCACAGCTAAGAAAACAAAGCAACTCCCAGACCTCCCTGTGTGGCTGCAGACAACCTTTCTTCTTAGCTGCCCCTCCAAAACTGAAGCCGTTTTTCAATAGTTGAAAGAAAAAAAAAAAAAAAAACACCTGCTTGTTAGTTTTATTGAAGTATGGAGAAAGCATTGAAGAAATGAATTATGATTAAAAACAGAAACAAAAAAAACAAACTATTCCTTAGGAGAAACCAAAGTCATTTGCAGGGAAGGTGAATTGCATGTGTATCAATCAGAGCAGACCCACAAATCCCCATAGGTGGTTTAATGTTAGACTGGAAAAAATTCAGGCAGCTTTCCAGTAAAGTGGTTACAAGTCTTGTTCCTGAGAACCTGGGGAATCCAGAGTTTCCTTAGTGTTTTTGCAAATCAAAAGCATCTTCTGCAAAACAACTAAGAAACTCAAGTGACAAATGCTAACCTCTTGACTCTTGTATATGTTATGTTCTTAAGATGTTTCAAAAGAGTTACTAAAACAAACAAAGTGAAGAAGCCACTGATCTAGTTAATTTTTATGGAGAAAGAAGGTTTGGTCAGGATTGGTTAACTGCCATTTTCAGGGTCAGAGAAAGAGTGATCAACCAGGCCAAACACCCAAAACTAATACTCCTGGTTCTTCTATAATTTACTGCTCCTCCCTCCCCATCCTGCCCTGCCTGTGAAGTTTATCTTTAAAGGTTAAGAAAATTAACACTCCTAATCTAGATTGATGAAAACAAAACAAAGCAAAAAAAGCCTACCCTTTGTAGGGCTGCACATCCACTGCTGGCATTTAGTGCTCCAGTTCAGCTCAGGCAACAGCTTGATTGCAGTGGGAACTGTTGTACCTGCTATTTTCCATGAGTGCCACAGAAATCTTGGAAAGAAGACAAGTGTGAAAGAAAGTTGCAAAAGTCCCAAAGTGGATCATATTTTTCTATGTATCTAATTTTCAGAAATCAAAGCATGAGTCTCTGGTTGCAGATACAAGAGGAAGAGAGAAAATGTTGGTTTCTACCTATAGTCTCTGAAGGCTCGTCACCATTTCGTTTCAGGACATCCTCCAAGTGTGGCCTGTGGACCCCTAGCAGCATCACCAGGAACTCATCAGAAATGCAATTTATTGGCTCTATCCCACTTCTACCAAATCAGAGTCTCTGGGGATGGGCCCAGGAATGCCTCTTAACAAGAGTCCGGGTCATTTGCATATTAAACTGAGAAGCATTGGTCTGGATCTAGAACAGGCTCTTCCTGGAGGGGTCTCCAGACCAGCAGGATCAGCTTCACCTGGGAACTTGGTAGAAAGGCAGATTTTCATCTTCTCTAAATCTATGAAATCAGAAGCTCTGAGGGTAGGGCTCAACGGTCTAGTTTTAATAAGTTTTCCAGAAGATTCTGACGCACAACAAAGTTTAAGAACCACCAGCTTAAAATGTGAAGACAGGCATGACTTAGGACATTCACACTAAAAAAAGGGAAAGGATAAACTTGGATTTCCCACGTCGTATTATGTGGACTAAGGTACTAATAGTTGTTCTTTAAATAAAGGGGTTTGTGGTCAAATATATTTGAGAAATACATAGTTAAAACAACTATTTTTATTTTTCACGGCAAGGCTACCCAGCTTAAATAGGCATTATAAATCTCTGAGATAGCTGGTGGCAATTCCCAAATTTATTTGGGAACACTTAAGATATAAGCTATAGCAGTCATTCGCATATTACATAATATGTCTCATTTTATGAACAACTTGAATTTGTTTTTTGAGTACTATCTCTCACTATCTCCTCAAAAAAAAAAGAAGGCTGAATAGTTTGTTTGTAACTCTGGTATGTTTACATATGCTATCTCATTTAAGTGTCACAACAATTCTCCAAGACATTAAAGAATGTCTTGTTTTAATAAGTTTTCCAGACTTATTAAAACTGTGGAGACACATTAGTGAAAAAAAGACACAGGCTCAACCAAGTTCTGTAGATTTTCCAAGGTCAGAAGATTTCTAAGTGAGGGAATTCCAGTTAAAGAAGCTGGCCCATTGGTCAATTGCCCTGGGTGCCAATCCACGAGAAGCTCTAAAAACATCACTGGAAACTTTATGAGATACTAGGGTGATTCTTGGGGAATCACTCCTCCTTTCTCTCAACAAAGTGCTCAGCCTTCCCTCTACATAAATGTGGAGAACAAAAAGAAAGCAACACCATTAATTGGGTGATCCAAATTATTAGCCTGCCCATGGCAATCCTATAAATAAATCCAATCTGGGTGTAATCAAGATTCACAGTTCCATCAAGCTTCAGTGCCTGTGTCCTTCCTAAACAAGGTCTTCTCCTTTAGACACTTGCATGTTTACATGTAATTACTCTATTCGGTGTAACCAGTAAAGCTCTGCTTTCACAAGTCAGTCTTGAGATAAACTGAGCTGTATTCTTGAACATAGCCCAATGGCTCCTCATGATTTCATGTGAGAATGAATTTATTAGTGTGAGAGTTAACTTAATTACAATCCTTTTAGGAGATTCTTTAGTAATTTTTCCCTCTTTTCATTTTCAGAACATTCCACCACAACTTGAAACTCAAGCAAGCACTATAAGTCTTGGATCTTGAAGACTCTGACAGTAAAGTCAAGTCACACAGGTTTCTGATGTATAATAAACATAATCATTAGAAGTCTAAAGGACAACATTTTAACATTATTTTAGTTTGAACCAACGTAAGAACCTAAACACTTAAGACGTAAGCCATAGCAGTCCATTCACATATTTCATATGTGTCATTTTCTGAACAAAGGATTAACAAGTTGAATGTAAGAAGCAGGTGTGAGCACTCTTGATAGGTCAAAACCTTAACACCACCCAGACAAGTCTATAATTTCTGGGCATACTACATGGCATGCGTGAATTTTGTTTCAATATGTTTTCCATAGTGATAGCTTAGAAAGTCACATAACCATATCCTACCCAGACTTCCATTCCTAGTGGCAGAAGTATTTGCTGATGATCGAAAGGTCATGCAAAACAGATGTGAGGGCAGCTGGATTTTCCAACTATGCTTCAGCAGACTTAGCAGTGGTGCCTGCCATTACCAAATAATGGAGAGATTTTATTTCAACTGAGTAAAAAAAAAAAAGAATCTTAGGCAACGTTGTCAGTATAACTGGACATATATGCAGTTTCATCTATGCCGAGGTCTTACTTTTTCCATCTTTCAATCTTTGGAGTCACAGTATGGAACTAACTTTATCAAAATACTGCAAAGTGACAACGAACTGAGCGTCAGCCATCCTAATGGTTTTCCAACATCTTGTAAATAGGCCCTATTAGCCTCCAAGTGTAGAAAAGATTTTAATTTCATTTCCTATAGCCTTCTCATTTGTTTGGTATCACATTTATTTGGTGTTACCTCCACTTCAAATCAACTTACTCTTATTATTCCTGTGATTTTTTTTTTGAAATTTGGCAAAAGCACAAAGAACAGCAAATGGTGAATTACAAAGAGGACTACCACGTCACAAATACCCTTGAAGAACAGAGGGTCCAATTGCAAACTTCCCAAATATTGACATTTGCGTGGCAAGCAACTGTATAAGTCAGATAGATAAAGCTTTCAAGTTTTACATATTCTATCAAAATGATTCCTAAACCTGTCCTTTACTAACTAAAAATATGGGAATTTTCCCTTATTAATAAGAGGGGCTCTAAGAGTATGTGGATAAAATAATACATTTTCTCCCTAACCTATTAGAAAATTTAAGTCTCAGGTTTGCCAGTTAATAACTGTATTAGAGAATTATTTTTCTGAGTTTTCATTTTCTCATCTTTAATATGTGGATTAAAAATACCTGACTCTAAGTTTCTCCAATTATTAGATCTTTACTATGTACTAGTTAGTATATCCTAGTATAATTAATGAGTTAATATACCACACAAATTACAAAGACTATACAACAAATATGTTATTATTATAGACCCATTGGGCTTGATCCTTCATAGTTTACTTTATTGTGAAGAGGAAGTTGTTAATTTCTTTGCTATTACTAAATATGAAAATAATCCATTTTTATATGATAGGGGTTTAGGTTTATACAGAAAAACTTCTATTAACCAAAATCCTGATTAACTAACACAGACCTTAAATAAAGAATGCTTTACTCATTTTAACTGTAGAAAATCATTACAGTATAATAAAATAAACTCATTAAAATCCTTTGATTATATCTTTGTATAGATCCAACTAAATCTCTTAAATATTCAGAACTGTTCAATTATACTCGATGTTTAGAGGCTAGACCTTGAAAGACACAATCAATGCAACAATTATGTTTACTTTGCATATTTAAGGTATATTAATTATTAGAGAATTTTTGACAATAAAAACAAAATTAAAGGAATTATTATTTGACTTTCCAGTTCCTTAAGAATATACATTGGTGTTCTGGATAATGGAAGTTTCAATATCTACAGTTGAAAATCTATGGGTTCTGTTTTGTACCCCGATATGCCAATTACCAATTTATTGGTTTTCAGTTCCAAGTTTACCCGTCACTGCCTGCTCTGTTGATAGTGAACTGGACTCTGTAAGCATTTCTCCATTACAGTGAGCAGCGTTAAGCTTTGTCAGCCATCAGTCGAGGGAGCTGAAGGAATATTTCAGAAGTAAGGGCCTTCTCTTCCTGGTTCCAGGTGCTGCATTTTGCTTTTTCTTGCTCCAGCTGCATGGTCCATTCGTGGTGCATGTGTGTGGTGACATCTGGTGGACCTCTGCCTCAGCTGTGCATCTAGAGAGCACCGACCCTTAGCGATTTCACATTCCTGGGCCCGGTGGCTGCCTTGCTGCAGCCCTCTCGATGCAGATACCCTGTATTCCAGGCCTCCTACCCACAGCAGCACCTCAACTCCCTGTACACACACACTCACCAGCTTTGGCTTACTTGTATTCTGGAGGGGTCATTCCTTTGTTCCTGGCAACTGGAGACCAGCTCTGGCCTCAGCAACCAGAAAACTTCTCTGAATTCCGTGGACCACAACCATACTTTCTCTAGCAAGGTCTGACCTCCAGCCCAAGGTTACCCTTTTGAGTTCTTTTTATATTTTCATAGTTACTCTCTTATCATAGCTTAATAATTCTTTAAACTTCTGTTAAGTTACTGTGTGATTTCTGTCTCCCAATTGAACCCAGTCTGATCCACCAAGAGTAATCAAATACATTTTTCCCCCTAAGCTCTGCTTCACTCTCAACATCTATACTATATTGATACTGTTAAAGATCATCTAGGACATCCTGGATATTCAGGCATAAACAAACTATAAAGAATTCACACTGATGATTTATATCTTTTCTTAAGGCAGAAGTACTGGGTTCAGTGTTGCTTATTAAGTTCATATTTTATTTGAAGCATTGATAATGGTACCAGAAAAATTATTAAGCAGTAGCATAATTTAATCAGTGATAAAAAATGATTAAAATGATTTAGTTTAATTTAAATAAATGAATGTTTCAGTTGATAATGCCAGAATTAAATTAACTTATAGTTCAAAGTTTATACTTGATACATTCCATGGATTTTCCTACTCTCCATTTCATTCAACTAAGGAGGCTTGAGATCATCAGGATTCTCAGGCAAACAGGGATAGAAAAAGTTTCTGGGGTCAGATGACATCAATATAGAGTCACCTAAGCAAAGACTATGCAAAAACTAGTATTAGTAGGATAAGTCACTGGAGTTCAATTTACTTTCCTATTTACCAAGGAAATAGTTTGGCATATCAGTGATACACTAAGGGAAAAAAATGTCAAGACACCTCCGAAGATATTATATTCTGCAAAAATACTTTAAACAATGGTATTTTTGAGTAAGTGCTTAGCATAGCAGCAGCCGCGTGTGCTTTACAAACAGAAGAAAAAAGAAAAAGAAAAAAAGAAAAAAACGAATCTAAGTATATTTGAACTAGAGAGCAAATGTGACAGTTCAGAACATGATGATGAAAAACTAATTTGAAACCTAATTATTAAAGAGAAACTTTGTTCTTTGAAACATGGATGCATTAGAGATCGTGTCAATCAATTCATGGAGCTGGCACAGAAGTCATTTTCCTTGGGAACCATATTCGCCTTGAGAGAAATTGAAAAATTATACTCTCTGTGAATTCTAAATTGTTTTATTTTTTTCCCCCGAGGCCAGTGATCAGTGGTTTTCTGACACGGAAATGTTTTATTCTTCTACAATAAGCAATGGCTCCAAGCTTTATTGTATGTGATTACATGCAATTCCAAACACAGGGAAAAACTGCCTTCTTGGCAAACTTTCATTTATGAGGGCTCCTCCAGTGCTCTGTCATTAGTGATAATCACTAAACACACCTTGCTTTCCCCCAACTCTGTGTTCAAGGTGTGGAAGCCACACCTTTCTTTTTAATCATTGATGCAATCTTGCCACCTACTCAGATAGCTTCTAAATCATGGAATAAAGAGTAAAAGTTCAGAAACGTAATAGCACAAATGATTTGTTCTAAATTCTTGTCACAAAACAAAGTTTAGTAAATCAGACACTCGCCACATTCAAAACACTATGTGTATCTCCTGAGTATGATAAATACATCGCCTATTTCTGATTTTTGCAAGGGAAGGGGTTTTTTCCACAAACTTTTGGGCTTGGTGCTTCCTGAGTTAAAAGGTCTCATTCATAAGTACAACACAAAACTGTATCAGTCTGAGATTCCTGTTGGGTAGCCATGTGTCCTAACCCCTTTCCTCTTTTAAATTTTAAATACTGCAAAGGAACCATTTTCCCTGTGAGGCTCCCACACTTGGGATGAAACCTTCTCTGCGGAATTTTGGCACCCTATTAATTAGTGGTTATGAGTGGGAGCTGCTCTCTCTCAGCAACTCCTATTCTGCCATCAGTCAAGTGTGATTCTGCAATAAATTCCCACGAAGCAAACTATTTCTGGTAATTCTCCCTAATTAACACCAGGCCTGCTAATAATACATCAGTACCTATGTGTTTCTGATATAATCAAGATCTTGTCTGAGACTACTCAAAAAGGGAAACCGCCAACCTAAATTAAGCTTTTGTGGGCAAAATGGATTTTACATGTAGTTCTGTAAGAAAACCTTTGATAATCTTATATTGGGGACATTTTGACCAGAAAACATTGAACGACTGGGAGGCTTGTTCTGGTTTGAGCACTGAATGGGGATTTATTGTGAACACACACTGTTGAGTCTTAAGCCTATAAATCTTGTACTGGATTACTGTTTCTTAACGAAGAAATGACAGATCTCTTATTTTGTCGGTGCATTTTAATGTGCAATGACGTGATTGATAGAAACCAAACAGCAGCTATTAAAATGTCAGATGTAGACTTGATGCCCTTATAAGTTTGGCTTCTGGAGTTTAATATACTGTGAGCAAATAGACTTGAATTTGTCTTTTATTCCCAATATACAGCCTGCAACAGAAACATTACCCTTAACTTTATACAGTTGGAAAAAAAATCTTATTCAAACCAATAAACAAACGAGGAATAGGTGAGCCTACCTAGTTATAGAATAAAGTTAGCTAATGAGATCAGACGTGTTATGCATGAAGTAACGGACCCAGGTCAATGAAAAATGTGAAAATATAGATGACGACTTAAGTCGTTTGAATACGATATATAATACAATATAACGCTTGATACAACAGGATACTCCTGCCATAAGTAATTTCAATAATGAAAATTTTTAAAAGACAATAGAGGTTATTCATCAATTCACAAACATTTGTATGTACACTATATGCGGAGAATAAAAACGGATTAAAGTAGAATAAATGTGACCATATTTCCAAATGTTTTATTTCTGGACATTTTGATAGGCAAATAGCATAAGAAAGAGATTCTCCTGAGAATTAATACACCTCTTCCTGTTCTGTGAACTCAGTTTTTTCCCACGATAACTTACTAGCAACCACTTGCCACCCCAAAAGAAAAACCAAGAGAGCTTGTCTACATCACTGCAGCCATTTATTTATTATGTGCTCATTAAGGTATTACTATACTGATTACACTTCTCACATGGTTTTTAATTAGAAAATACATCCAAAAGCAAAAGCAAAACAGCATAGACGTATATAAAATTAAAAACGTAAAGAAACAGAAAGTAGAGATTAATAGATAAGGCAAATGATACATTGAGAATTCAAACCCAATACCTTAAAACATTAGGGGATGAAGAGTGACAAACTGAAGCCACGTTAGATCTGTGTGAAATTATTCAGTATGTTTTCCCTTCCCTATGTCTGAAAAGCCTCTCCTTTGAATCATCACAAAAATGTTAACATACTACGAGATTCGGAGGCCGAGGAATTATTTTCTATAAAAGTGGTCCTAATATAGTACCCCTTGAAAATAGTATCATTAACACATTTTGTCGTAGGTAATTTTTAAACATAATGCTGCACTAATAATTTGAAGATTAAAACTATTTGTCTTAATACTGACCAGACAATTAAGTTTTAGTTTTAGATTCTTAATGTAACCTGAATCAATAGAAATGTGTAAGCTACTATAAGCATAAGCACAGAAGACCAGTTTTAGGCTGCTATTATGGCGGGCAACGTTCTGTCCTTGTAAGTCTAGAGAAATATGAACCTATCACTAGCATTTTGAAACAGGGAAATCCAAATAAGGGATGTTTTAAAGTTATGTACTATGATTTTAATCTATATTATGCTAAGTACAGCATTTCAAAATATACATCTAAAGAGACTAAAAGTAAATGCTCTACAGTAAAGATGTAATAATTTAAAAAATGCTACTGACACAGAATATTTATAATCAGAAAAATAAATATTCAGGGAGCTCGCCAGAAGAATAAAGTGCTCTGCCAGTTATTAAAAGATTAATGCTGGTATGTTAAATATGGCATTCCCCACTGGAAAATAGAGATTCTTCTGGGTTATGATCAATATTTATTTCACAGGATTAACTGTTTTAGTTATAGATATAAAGCTCTGCCACAGAAGAGAAGGACAAAGCACAAAGACAGAATGATAAATTAGGATGTAATGTTACCTTTTTAGAGATAAAATTTAGAGAAATGCAACATTATGCTCCATGAATAATATGCAGAAAGAAAAGTCTATAAAAACGATATTGTTAATATAACTTTATAAGAAACCCAGGTCAAATAAAATTCTTTGAAGGAACTACCACTGACTTACCAAATACAATTTTTGTATATAATCCATAAATGCAAAACTAAATAACAACAAAAAAAACTTCTACCACATCAAAACAAAACCACCAACTTATTTTATGCTGTGTGAAGCAAAAGGCTGACATCAAGATATGTGACAAGGCACATTAGCCAGCATGTCTTCTATAGGTAGTTTCAGCAGCAATGAAAAATAATGCATGATTCAGTTACAGCACTTAAAAAACAAAAAACAAAACAAAAAAACTTCCTGCCTCCCTGCAAGATGCAAGGTGAGGAGGTGGTTTGGGGTTACTATAAGTGAAGTATTCAGTTTGCCACTTTGTGTCATCCTTCTCATTCTTTTATCCCCAGTTAATTATTATCTGTATATAATTTAAATCTGCTAGACCATATATTAACAACTTTCAGGACAGATGCCTTGAAAAGTTCTTAGGGAGGTTAAACAAATATTGTAGCTTAAAACCTCCCTCTATAACAAACATGTACACAATGGAAGTGAAGTAATTAGTAAGTGATGATGGGGCAAGAAGGACTTGGGGTTCGGCCTCAACTTTAAAAGCATCTTGCTCCAAATGAATTTAAATTATAACTTAGTGGGATCATGGGCTTTCATCATATCTGAAAACAAAGAGAAAAACTATCAAATGCCATAATTGCTTTTCTCACTGGGCAAATATCAATAGGATCTACAATTTTACCACAATTGTTTCTCTGTCTTCATGTGGTATCCACATAATTTTCCCCAAATGAAGAAAACAAATAATGGGCTAGTCTGAGTAATTAATCATATGCCCTCCTATACTACCAAACCTCTGTGAATAAAAGTTTCCAAACTTCATGATCACCTTTAGAAGTGGTTCATTTATTACTGAAAGAGAATGATCAAAAGAAAAAAACAATCTAGATTTTATCACATCCCCAAGCCAATCTTTTATTTTTCTAATGTAGAATTAAAGAAAAAAATACTCTGCAAAGAGAGTTCTCAAACCTTCACTTGTCAGTAGTACAACTCTGAAACCGATTCATGATCTGAATTGGGGAGGAGAATATTTTGGATACAACCACATTCTTTCCTACTTATTGTCTTTATATAGAGAGAAAACTGTCACAGTCCAAAGTTATCCAATTAGCTCTTTACCTCAGCATGAAGGAGCGGGGGTAAAAAGAGTTTGACTGATATAGGCGATAAAACATACACAATGAATAGGAATGGCCATATTTTAATAAAAGGCAAAAATTTGAGATTTATAAGCCATAGGGTAGGTAGCTTTTGAAAGGGATGAAGAAAAATATAGCATCTCTTATTGGCATGATGCATTTTGATGAAAAATCTCATTGATCTTTCCTACTGGAATGATCGATTGTAAGACAAAAAAAATGTACACAGTTTGTAAAAATTGACACCTACTGATAAAATGCTCTGTTTAAACTCCTATTTACTGTTTTAAAGATAAACATTATTCTTAAAAAAATACAATGTTTCATTTAATGATAAAAGTATAAGGCACTTTCATTGCCTTTTACAGATTTACTCATAACAAGGAAAGAAACCATAATTATTTCAGCACAGAGGTTTGAGTTTTTCTAAAATTTAATTCTTTGCTAATTTATTCTAAGATGAATTTAATAGTCAACCAGGAAATTGATTTTTATGAAAGTTATTTTATGGGCAGAAAATACAGGGAAAAAAGTAATAATAAATGCCAAACTGTCTCTTTACGTTATGAAGCCAAATATTTCTTCAAAGACTCGGTTTTTAAAGCTGGAATTTATCCCTTCAGGGCCACTATTATTTTTCAAACTCCATATAAATATTAAATCTAAAAATTAATTGGTAATTTTAATTCTCCTCTTTCTTTACAAATTTCTTCTCTTCTCCTGAACTGTTGACTTTCAAAAATTCACAGCATGAGCATGTTTCTTGCAAAGAGGCTTGTCCTTCTTGGAGAAAAAGGTCTGACCTTCCAAACTTTCACAACATACCTGAAAAAGAAAGTGTTGTATAAGAGAATATCATTATTTTATCAAGTATGTAAGGAGGGAAAACTGAATTTTAACCCAATGGATAACATGACAAAGCACTCTAGTTGGTTGTGTTAGATACACTGACTGACATTTCATAATTACTACATTTCATGTAATCTTTCAAAGGCAATGAAGAATAACTTTTTCCTGGAATGCATTCTAATTTATTTAAATCACTGACAATTATTTATCTTTATTGGCAGTTAAGCACTTAGCCCAAACAAAAAATTAACACATAAAGAAGTCACATTAAATATAGTTTCTCTTCCCAAATTCTAATCAATGCTTTTAATCTGTGTCCTGTTGCAGAGAACCAAAGCATTCAATAAGAAAGCTCAACACAACTGCTTTGCCAAACATTTCCAAGTCTCCAAATACCCAGGCACAGAGTACCTGAGCATTTTTCCTAATGCATTTCTCTGTTTCTTGAAGTGAAACTCTGGTCAACATCTGGCTACTGGATAATTAGACAGTCAGTTAACTAATCACATTTCCTATTGCCTTTGTTCATTACAATGTTCGTGAGCAGCTCTACCAGAGAACAGAAGAAAACTAATCTGCTAAAGGTTTTTTTTTTTAATATAGATTTTCTGAACTCTAAGAGATGGATGAGGTAAACTAGACAGGACTCAATGGTAACATTTCGAAAAATCATTCGACTTCAATTAATATGACTTTTCTCCCTTCATACAATGGGTATTGAAAACTATTAGATATATTGAACCTAATTTAAAAAAAAAATCAAACATCTGAACAGAGTACCTTTACTGAATATTTGCTTTCTAAATTTAAAAGTGTATATATATCTTAGGTTAACGTTAATCTCTGAATCTATACTCATCAAAAATAAAATTAAAAATATTAAATTATCAAATGCAATAAATATATTACTACATGTTTATTATAGTCTCAAAAATAAAATAATATTCACAGACTATTGTTAAGGAAGGAAACAAATCAACATATAGTTTATGTCCACTGTTAATTCAATAATAGATTTTTATAATAATTTTTCTATTTTAAGTAACTTTGTTTCCAATAATTACTCAAATGCTACAATAAAAGTTATTTTTTAAAAAGGTAAAGGCCTCTTACTGTTTTAATAAATGTAGAGCTTCTCCTTATAAACAAAAATGTGTCAAAAATAGGATTGTCTCTAAAGAAGCAAGCATCTTATTGCGCCAAATAATTTTTTAGTGCCAAAAATTATAATAAACAACTTTCAAAATCACTGTAAAAATATTTTTAGATTTGAAGGACTAAAAGATACAAGAACTATTATTTTCATTTAGGGCTTAGGCTAGAATTGGCCACATGCGCTCCTTTAATTCAGAAATAAATACTTACTGAGCATACGAAGCAAGTGTCATGCCAGGTATAGCCCAGAGCCTCCAGAAACATGTCGCCAGCTTCTATGGGAAATTCACATCCACGGCATATAGTACCAAAGAGGGCATAATAATCTGTATTGTGGACGGGAGACATAATTTTAACATGACAAAGCTTTAGAATGATAAAGTTACTAAAATTGGAAAATTTTCAGATGGCATAGTATTTGGCTTGAGATATATGTAAAGCGTTGTTTCTCATTATCCTTGGTAAATGTTATTTACACAGTTTAACATTCTTTATTATATTTTTCCATGTAACATTTTTCATTTCTCTCCGACTTCTTTGATGAATAAAATATGAATAAAAAAGAACACACAAGTTATCAACTGACATGATTGTTTCAATAAAATATAAAAGAACTTCCAATAACAAGCAACAATAAGACAATGAACTTAAATCAAGAAGAAGTACCTGGTATTAGCAAAATTTACAGCATATCTGACTAACGTAAGAAAGAAAAAGATGCCATAGGAAACTTCCGTGAAAAAGTGCCATGACTGAGTTTTCTCCCTGGACAACCATATTAGCCACTATTTCTTTTGCTGTATTTTCCTTTCAATTTTATGACTTTATATTTAAAATCATGAGCCAGAGAACACCATTTATTTGACACAGATTGTAGTTATAAAATACTAATAGGATTTCCTTGGGAAGAAAGTGGTTTGATCAGATGTTCCTTTATTATTACTAAATTAGAATTTAACAGCATTTTAATTTTCTGTTATGCAGTTATTCTCGCTACTCATGTTTACTCATGTTGAAAATTTCTAAGAAAGGTAAATCAAGTAGCAAAAGACAGCCTACTTTCTCCTTCAGCCCAAGTTGGATTGAAAATGTCAGAGGCCATGAAGGAAAGATAATAGTGATGCCATATAAAATAACCGGGGGAGATGTATAACACTACATTACACAGAGGAGTTAGGTAGGAAAGGCCTCTATGAGGAGGTAATAGTTGTGCTGAGACTTGAAAGAGAAAGGTGGAGTCACTACAGAAAAGCTGGGGAAGAACATTCCACCTAGGAGAAATAGCAAGTACAAAAGCCCTAAGGCAGGAACAATCTTAGCATGTTTAGAAACAGCAAAAGGGGCTGGGTATGGCTAGAATCCAGGTGGTAGAGATAAGGTCCTAGTAAGGAGTACAGTTTTTGCTGAAGAGGAAGCCATGAAGGGTATCAAGCACAATCTGATTCACATTTAAACAAATATTACCATAACTGCTTTTAAAGGGCTGGGGAAAAGATTTACCATCTAGTTGGTGATTATTATGTCCAGGCAGAGGGTGAAAGTGAATGGATTTAGTGGTGACAGCTGAGGTTAGAGGTTCTGAGATAGCAGAAAGTGAGCCATTTATTGAAATGGAGAAGACTGGTTTAAGAATAAGTCTGGAAAGTTAAAGAAAAAGAACAAAAATAGAGCAAGGTGATCAGAAGTGACAGTTAAATAAGTCTTCAATAATGTGTCTCCCTTCTGTAAACAATTTTTGGGTTTTAAAAATGACCACTTAGACTGCATTAAATATGATATTAAGGCTAATTGTATACGTGTTTTGACTAGAGAGGGACTGTGCCAGTTAGTCAAATGTCTTACAAAACTTTTAAAACAAGCAAACAGCTCTTTCTTCAGAAGAATTAAGTGGAATTACAAAACGTGAAATATTGTGGTTGAATGAGGGCAAGCAGCTTGCAGCTTAACTGTCCCAAAACGGCCCATAGGGTAGTTCACTGAATTTCCACAGGACTTCCTGGGGGACAGTCTAGCACAGTTCTAGACTGGTCCTAAAACATTTAAAAAAAAAAAAAAAAGGTGAAAATAAAACAGTACTGAGTGGGCAAAGAAGGGTTCAGTGATGTTGACCAGACTCCAGCTAGAAGCGGACTGCTCCTTTAATGTGACTACTGTGGAATATTCCCTTCTTTCAGCACCACAGTGTGAATTTCAAAGGAGAACCATAATAAAACTCTGTAGTGGAAATGCAGAATAGTGAGTGAAAGCAGGATAAAGGACAAATATTTTCTGAAAAATGTACGTGTTTTATTAATATCTAGGTAAGGGTAATAATAGTAAATAAATGTTATGGAAGTTCACTTACAGACTTTGGGAAGGAAAAGGAAGTGTCCAGAATTCAGGTAATAAGACAAATTTAGCAGATTGGTCCTCAGAGTGTAGTTTATTATAAATAATTTTACCAAGGGAACAATCCAAGCTAGGATTACCCTGTCATTTAGTAAAAGTAACAAAGGATTTCCAATTTACCTTAAAGAGCAAATCAGTGTCATACTCAAAAGTTGAACATTTATCATGTTTATAACCATTCAAAATCCACTTACTAAAGTGTAAGAGGTGTCTTTAAGCTCCACAATTTGACAGAATTTATATCCACAAATTACTGGGGATTCAAGCTAAATATTTTTCTACCATTTTATGCTTACATCTCAATTAAGTTGAAAATATGTTTTGACAAACATTAAAAATTTACAGGTTTTTTTTGCTATACATTTGAGTAACATCAAATGTTCTTAAAATAATAAGGAAAACTATTTTGTTTTCCTTATTACAGTTCCTTTTGACTTTACAGCAATGTAAGAGTTCATATTTTATCTTCATTCAAAACTCAAAAAACTAGTGACTTTAGGATCTTACCTGTCTCACAGTAGGGTTCACCATCCTCCAAGTGAAAAACATTATTACGAATGGGTTTTCCACAGGCCACACACACAAAACAGGAAACATGCCAAGTTTGTTTCAAAGCATTGATGACTTCCTGTTATAGAAAGGTAATTGTATATAAAAAAAAGATGATAATACACAAATGCTCAACTAATATGGCCCTTTTAAACTAACCCAAAGTAGACAGACATGCTTTGTCTGTGCCTTGAGCTTTTTATCTAACGAGATAAAGACAGACTCACAAATCATCTAAACTGATACACTATATAACACCTGTATTTTTCACAAATATGTATCAATAAACTTATTTAAAGAATGATTACTGAGTAAAACATTATACATGCAATGAATAAAAGTAAGCATTTCATAAGTTTGCTACTATACCTTCTGCTTTCTCTCAAAGGGTGTCAGGAAACATTAACTTATAAAGGTTTCAGAGTATTATCTTGAAAATGTCACGGAGGAAGGGCAAACATTTAAAAACTAAAACAAACCTATACTTTGGTGCATTACGGAAGCAATAACTTAATCAGTATAATCCAATCAATTTAACACATGTTTAGGATTCTGGAAATCAGCTGTGACTCTACTAAGTACACACTCAAATGAGTGTCTAAAATTCGAACCACAAAGCATGGATTCTAGTCAACAATGGACCTACAGTTAAAAATACCAAGTATCAAAAACTTGGGCCAGATTTTGATTAGTAAAAGACATTTTGGGAAGTTGGTTTTGAAAGAAATCATTTCTTCAGACTGAGAGAAAGAGATGGAGCCATTAAAAATCATCGTTGAGAAATAGTTAATAACATGGAAATTTACTCTTTCCATAATATTTATCACAAAAAAGAGGATGTTATACATAAAGCATGGTTATGATTTTGTAAATAAATGATTTATAAGGAGCAAATGAGAAGAAAATACATCCTAAGGTTAACAGAAATTAATCTGGGATTGGTAAATATACAGGTTATTTTCATTTTATTGTTTACATTTTTTATATTTTCTAATTGTTGTAGAGTGAAATATTTTCTTTTATAATAAAAAATACTGTCAAACTAAAAAAATGACAGAATAAATTCTTAGCCATAGAAAATGCCATAGTTCACTACTGAAGGACAACGGGAAGAAATGGCAGTTAAGATCCAAAAAAAAATCACCATGAACATGTAAAACAAAGGTACATTGAACCAAATCATTTCCCAAGGCTTCCAGCATATACTTCCTTTTCTATACTTGAAACACACTATTCCTTCTTTAATAGGTAATCAATCAACTAAAACACAACCCAGAGAATCTGTCCTTTTAGCAAAGATCTGGTCCATCTCTGAAGCAAGGAGTATAAGATTTCCATTTCCTACAACCTCATTTGATTCTAAGACTCTTACTTGATTTTGTTCTACTAATTATTCTAGAACCCACAGAATACATTTACTAAAATAGTATTTATATACTCTACTTTTTATCTGTCATTTGGGAAGGTACGGCCTGAATTATTCTGTTCTTTTGTTCCCAACATGTTGTACAAATTAATAATACAGAAATATTTCATGAGGTGTATTTATAATTTTTAAGTGTCCTCAAAGTTTTTGACATATTTAAAGATATAGCATAAAATTAAGACTACTCAATAATTCATGTTAACTTTTCTCTTAATTGATATGAATTTAGAGTTTCATTATTATATTTTCGTACTGAGAATATTAGAATTCAGCAATGCCATTTCCAAATTCTGTATGAGTTGTATGAATTTCATATGAGATCAGGCACCGTGGCTGCTTCTATGTAAAATTCCAACTCCTGGTCACCCAAAGAAAATGTCTGACCCTAACTCTGTAATTGCAAACTGGGTATTCTGGAGTAGGAAATTCATTCATTCATTATTATTTATTATATATCTGACTCCTAAATTACTCCCTTTTTACAAAAATACTTTTAAAATGTGGTTTTATTATTTGTCTATACATGTACACTCTCATAAAACTGAGGTTATATTTTTAAACATCATATGCATTCAAGAAAAATATATTTATAAGCCTCATGTTTTATATTCTTCATGAGATCTGTGCCCTGTGCTTGAACCTTGACAAATAGGGAAATGCAGCTCTTATAAAAGCTATGGAATTTAATTTAAAACAGTTAAGGTGTCAGTTTTGAGAACTTTGATGTGTGTGGTCCTGTGCGACCTCTTCGTTCCTGAGCAAACAGGGTCCTGTTGAGGTAGCACACCCACAGTAAATTATTTTTCCCGCACAGTGGCTAGACTTTCACCAGACAAACCAGCACTCAGTAAGACAAAACCAAAGACAACTTAACCCCATGAGTCTGATCCACAGAGGTCTATTTAGTTTTGCTTTACAATAATAAACAGTGATGAAAGCAGGGAGAGGATATCAAGGAGAAAGAAAATAAAAAGTCAAAGTGACAGATTTTGTAACAAAAATTATTCTGCTTCAACATTTATTCAGAATAATAAGATTTCTAATACTTACTCCAAGGATCTTCCTTTGGCATCGACCACATTCAGGAGCAAAGAATTTCTCATAGCAGAGCTCACAATACAGGGCCCCCTTTTCCTCCACAAATCCAATGTAGGCCATTGTATTTTTGCAGTGAGCACAGTTAAATTCTTCTGGGTGCCAAGATTTCCCCAGTGCCACTAGAAATGGTCCCCTGCCAAAAGCAAAGAGATCAAGTTGGCTCAAGAATAAAAGTTTCTGAAGTTTGCCTGGATAGAACCTCTTTTATATAACGTCGAAACAATTAAAAACTTGCCTAATTATCCTTCTCAAGGACTGAACACATGGATGCTGTAAATTTCCAAAGGAACTCTGTGTATTTATATGAAAAGGGGTTGGGGGGGCGGTGAGTAAGAGCACTGAAAGGCTATATCCCTTCCTTTTTTCTGTTTTCAAGAGATTTGGTAGTTATGTTTTTTAAGTTGCAACAAGTGAGTCTGTCATGATTATGATTGAGAATGAGGACAACTGTGACAGAAAATAAAAACGGCCAGAAAAAAAATATGGTTTAGGCAGAGATGAGAGTATGACATTCCTAAAAAATAAACAAAAGAAAAAAAATCTCAATTTGGTAATGTCAGACTTAAAAATAATAACTATTACCTGAGAAAACATTCTAGTCGATTTCTTTCGCACATATTTGTTTCATATATTTATTTCTCAACTTTATTAAAACACGTCAAATTCTCATCCTCCAAAATGACTACAGAAACTGTAAACTGGATATTAGAGATTGTTTGAAGCTACTTAGAAAGGTTTTATTTAATTCGAACATGACTTATTTTAACACACATTTGTATCAAGGTAACGAACATTTATAAAGAGATTTTTTCCCCCCATTAAATACCGTACAGTCATGAACTGATTAAGATGGGTTTGGTTTGCTTGACAGGAATCCATTATGAAGCCTTATCTAGTCATGAAGGCTGCAGAGATTAACCATTCTAGCCTCTGCAACATAGTTTTTAGTAGCTACATCACACTCATTTTTATTCACAGAGTGGCTTTACCTCCAAGGCACTTTTACACTTATCTAATTTGTCCATGCAACATTCCTGTGAGATAGACCAGGGCGGTTATTACAAATTCAGTTTAACAGATGGAAAAGCTGAGATACGGAATGTTCACAAGATATGACAAATGTCATAAAATCACTGATTGAGTCAAGGCCAGAAGCTGAATTTCCTGATTTCTAGTATACTGTTCTAGTCAATTGATATTCTGTCGTTGATCTCATTACCACCAATTATCATCACTGAGCTACTACAGGATAATTGTTATTAAGTGTCAGATACCTGACTTCCAGGCAGGTTATTAATAGAAAACATCACAGTAATAAGCATCATAATTCGAAGCAATTTTTAGCCTTTGATAATAATATAAACCTTGATATTCGGTAACTATCTCCCACTGGGAAAGTCTTTGCAAATACACTGATGTTTACTCAGAAGCAGCACCTAATTCTGCTAGAGTCAAGAAAGAAGAAAGGCTCTTGATGAATGATTAAAATGTGTTCTGTGGTAAGAGGGTGTTTTCTAGCCCCACTTTTTGTTGCCTTGTGTTTTATCAATAATACGTAATTGTATATAAGCTAGTGCAGGCAGCTCTCTTAGCATTTGCGACAAGTAGTTCATTATTATTATTTTTAAACTTTAGGGTACTATAGTTTTGTTATCACTAAAAAGGAATGCCTTTGTTAACTAAGTCCTACTGGGGGAGAAAAGGGGCTACAGATCACCTCTGCAACCAAATATGTTACTTTGGGCAGGCTGTCCCTCAATTTGTAACTGGTTTATAAGTAACAGTCCTACTCAACAAGTTCCTTTATTTCATTTTTTCAATATGTATTTGACAAATAGTTTTCCTTCAATGATAAACCAAGGAGTCACAATGCTCAAAACTAGACAGTTTTGAGTGCTCTGAGCCTTTCCCCAGGTGGATATCTGGTTATATATGCTTTAAAATCTGCCAGGCTAAATTTACTGTGACCATAACATAAGAGTATGGTAGAACTTGGGGGTTTTAAGCTACCATTGGCCCGGACATTAAAGTAGTTCGAAAGAACTTACTAGGGTGATTTTTTTGTTAGGGCACATCTTCAGCTCACCCATAAACCTGGATGGCCCCTTCATATAACGATATTATCGAGGTTAATATCCTTAGGCTCCTCAGTTTGTAAAAGAAGTCAGTCAACCTCAAACTCCACATTGTGTTAGAGTGTTAAGTGCTGGTATGCGCTTGGAATAAAGAGCTTTACTCCTGGAACATGTCTATCAGTGCTACCAAATAGTCGACAAAGCGAATCTGAGGGAAAAAAAGGCATTTAAGAACAACTGATTGAGGATCCATTTTCTAGATTTCCTAAAATATGTGTTGAGATCAACTTCGGACCATCAGAGAACCGGAAATCAGGGCCTGACCCATTCCCCAGATTCCTGAAATGACCAGTGTTGTGTGTGATACCATCAGTCTGCAGTAACACTTGTTACAGGAAATAGCTCTCTGAAATCCACCTTTGCTCTTCCTACAAGATGCTGTTGAAAGCGTTGTTAGATCACACGGCCATTATCATATGGACTCCTTGAAAAAATTCCTTTCAGATTTTTTGAACAAGAACAGTTTTGGTCTTCTAAGCAATAGATTTATTTTTTTACCTGTCTAGTTAATTTACAAAATTAACTTCCTTTTCTTGTTGACTGCTCGAAGGCTTAAAACCAAATTTAGTCTAACCACAGGCAAGTATGTATACTATTGTTTTAGGCTTTGTCTAGTCTCAATGACAAATTTGTCCAGTGTTCACTTTTAATAGTCCCATTCAAGATTTTCTTTTGCTTCTTTTTGTAATTTAGAAAGTTTTCTTATATTTCTTGTATTGTTAAAAGTCTCTTTGAAAGCTTTTTGGAATAGAGTCCACGACCAAAAAATAAATAATATTCTCTATCAAAAGGGTACTTTTGCAGATATTTCCATTGTTTCTTTATCAAATTTGAATAATGAAAAATCTTAACCACAATAAAGAAGCATCCTCTGCACCTTTAAAAAGTGAGCTGAAAATGACCCTTGCTCCTGCCAGACCTCCTTTCTTAAACAAACACGCTCAGCGCAGATACTGGCCTAACCTGATACTCCTTGACTGTGCTGAAAGAGCATCTTTCTCTATCAATGCCCTTGAAATTATGTACAGATTAAACAATAAAATCTTTTACACATAACAAAGTACTCTCTTCTCTGTATCAGCAGAGACTAATTTAACAAATTAATTAACATAGGATTAACAATGAAGTTTCTCTTGTTCCAGGTAGGATTGGGTTTCCGTTTGTAAACTGGAACAACAAGCTTGGATAACTGCAAAGTGGAATTAAGTGTATTCAGCTACCTCATAGTAGTCCACACCTTGCGTGCCCTTACTAAATACTTGTTGACTGAAAAATGAAGGGAGGGGAGAGAGTTAGAGCATTGATTGGCTGTGAGAAGGGAACACCTGCACAAAACTTTTCATCCCATTTATCTTCTGTGAGACTTATGCCAAAAAGGAAAGAAAAAAAAATAAGAGAGACAGGGAAGGATGCTAAGGTTAAAGTTCAGAGGAAAAGAAAAAGCTTACAAATAGGAAAGGACTAGCAAATTTCCACAGGCACAATCTAACAAGGACTTAACTTCAAAATCAAATGCTTACTTCTTGCTCTTCTTTGTTATTTAACTCTCACAACAACTCTCAGTGACAGACATTAACGCTATAAATAGATGAAGAAAACACAGAGGAAATTAGCCAACTTTTTAAGATCATGAGGGATGGTGAACTGTAAACCTGGAATCTTCTTCCAAGTCCCAGCCACTATAGATTAAAATTTTTATTTGACAAAACCTTACCACATTAATAGACGTTAAAAACAACAAAAGTTAAAAAAAATCAAAAAAGTTAATCAATAAACGTGAAAAACAAGGCCACATTAAAAAAAAAACTTACATGTTCAATAATAAATATGGAATCTGATATTCTACTTAACTAGATATAATAAACAATAAAAATGTATAAGCCAGTTTTATGTCATGCTCAATTTTAAGCAAGAGCCTAGCATGAGCAGTCTTAAGAACAACACAGCTAGAAGGAGAGAATGAAATAGAAAAGATTATTGGGAGAAACCGCAAAACACAGGCACAACACACAGTCACAAATAATACACAAAGACACATGAGGGAAGAGAAGAGAGTAAAAGAGAATGAAACACAGTGACTATCTTTCAAGATTTGCAATACCTCGAATTAGAAATATTAATGATCCTTCCTAAAATTTAAAAATAACATATTTTTGACACCCTTAATTCTTCATTTCCAGTGGATTATGCCCAAACTTTCGTATTTGGAACATTAAAAATATACAGTTCTTCTTTCATTGATCTTCTTTAATCTTTAATTCATAGCCACCTAAAATATTGCATTTAAAAGGCTGTAAGGCCAACTACAGCTTTTAATTTTAAAGACATAAAGGACATGCTCCTTAAGAATAAATGCACAGGTAAAATGAGCCATAACATAATAGTAAATAAAAAGAATAACTTCTAAAAAAGGCTATAACAATGACAATTTTTTAAAAAGTGTACTGGAGACGGTTATAGTCTATATACTGAGGTTATTATAAAATCAGAAAAGCAGGAGAAATGTGATTGATTCTATATATTAAGACAAGTAGGATATAATTTCAACTTGGCAAGACTAATATCATACATTCTTCCAAATATTTTTAAATAGTTCATTCATCGACTGAATATTTACTAAATGAAATGATAAGTGCTAGGCACTGTTCTAGGATCAGAGACTATAGCAAAAAACAAAGCCAGAAAAAAACCCTGCTTGCATGAACTTACATACTAGTATGGGGGAAAAAGACGACAAAAAAGATAAATGAAATACATGGTATGTTAGATTTTAAATGCTGAGGAGAAAAATGAAGCAGGGAGGGGAGACAGGGAGATTGTGTGTGTCTGTGTGTGTGTGGTGGGGGCGGGGCAGCGGGGAGTGGGAGAATTTAAATAGGGTGACCAGGAATACTCTGCTATTTGAGTAAAGACCTCAAGGAAGAGAAGGTAAGCCATGCAAATATCCAGAAGAAGAAAATCTAGGCAAAGAAAACAGCAATTCACTACAGTAAACCTCAACGCTCAGTCTATGTCTTGCTCATAAATCTTGGTCTGTGTATTTGGTTGTTTCCTTAAATTCAGGGGCTACCACATTAAGCCAAGAAACCTTTTATTTTCAAGAAAAGCTTACCCAGAAGGGAAAAGAAACAAAATCTACTCGTAAAAGAGTACGCAGAAATTGAAATGGGTGGTGAGACAGACAAAACACTGTTGGCCTCTCCTTGGGGTAACTGATATGGCTCTCCTCAGGAGAAAAGTAGGAAAATCACTGAGCAAGAAATAATTTGGTAATGTTAAAATTCTCTCTCTGGAATAAACAATGGGTTGACTGAGTGTGACCATTCTGGTGCTGTACTGCAGGCAAACATAAAACAATAGTGGCTTTTTTTTAAAAAAAAACATTCTATATCTAAGAAGTTCAAGCACCATCAACCCCTTGCTTCTTTCACAAAAATGCTAAGCTAAATATGAATGGTCCATTTAACCCCATGTAATACAAATGGTCAATAGGTTAATGCCACTAGATGTAACAGTCAAGAAATAAGCTAGAGGTTTCATAAACCCTTTCTACCAGGGAAACTAAAATGTGGTTTTGGCTACCTCAGTCTGATTTTCTGTTTCCCTATTATATCAGCACTCCAACAGTCAATCTATTCATGAATGGAAAAGTGGAAGCAATGTATTATACTAAATTATACTGTGGAAAATAAACAATATAAATTATAAAACAACCTTAAACTTTTCAGAGTTTGCCAGGTTGCAATATTCTATATTGAAAGTATCAAGCTGCAACTGCTACTTGTTTTTAAAACAGGTGTCCAAGAGAATGTCACCTGATCTAATGCCTCCTTGCTTTGGTAAGTGATACTGAACCGAGGCCAAGAACTAGAATAATGCTTTGACTAGGTCTCTGAACAGACCACAATCTATTCAAGCTGCTTTAGCATTTGAGCACCAAGCAAATATGCTATGTTAATTACTGTCATAAGATATTGACATGAACTAATCCCTGTTCTTATTAACTTCTCTAGTAAATGAAGCTTTAATGCCTAACCAATAACAAGTGCTGGGATAATCCAGAGCAACGTAAAATTTAATAGATGAGGAAGCAATAAGTGATGGCCATTCGTTTTATTAACATAATATATATTTACTTCACATGGCAAGAAGGTTGTGCATTAAAATTACATCCTGGTCTAACATTAAAACTGAAACCAAGGCAGTAGGAATAGGGAATGTATTTTCTATTTTGATCTTCATATTTTCTCCATACTAAGTTTTTCAGATGTGCTAGTAGTGGTAATTACAAGATGTCACAGAATTTGATAATCGAACAACATAAATCAGCAACTGATATGATTTGACATTTTGTTAACCCATCCAATCATTTGCTTACAACAGCACACAAATAGCAGTGACTTCAATCTCCATAAAGGGTGTTTTTACCCAGAATATAGAATCCCTAAATACTAGTCTATAAAACCAAAATATCATAACTTATAGAAACAATATGACATGTCGGAATTTATTTTTATTTTATTAATATTAGACCTAAAAAATATAACAACTAAATACAGTTAGTAACTAAGCACAGGGTTTTATTTACTGGGATAAAGCAGTACCACACTAGAGTTTTATGACAGTTTAAACATTTCCATAAGGCAGTAACCCTAGACTAGTACTTTTAGGAAAATGACTCTAACCAAATCGGTATCACAGCTTGAACGACGAGTGGGTCTAGAGCCATGTTTGAGCTGCTCAGGTCCAGCACTCACTGACTGCCTGTGTGCTGGACACTGTGCTGGAAAACACAAGGTAAGGGGAAAATAACAGCTTACAAAAATTAGATTAAGGTGCCACTTCTGTAAACAACATCCATCCTCGTGTGTGTTTTAAAAGTGTGAACTGAAAAAAAAAAAAGTGTGGCTATCTTAGGAAATGGAATTATATATGAATCTGAATTTTTATTTTTACTTTCTGTTTTCCTATAGTTTTGAAAAGTCACAATGAACGGACTACCTTTAAAATATAAAGGCTATTTTATTTTTAATCATGCACTGTGTGCTATGTTCTTGACACATTTATTATTTACAAAGTGAGTTTAAGAAAAAGAGTATTTATATTTGGTTCTTAAATAAAGTATTGAGGCTTCTTGGGCTCCATTTTAAGTATTAACTAGACATATTATCCTAAGCAACAATTATGTAATAGAGCAGGAGAAAATGCAGGTAAGTCTTAACATTATTCAACTTTGGAGAAGCCACTGTTTCTCCAAGATAAATTTCAAAACAGGATAAATGAAAAACGAAGAGAAAGCTTGAGTAGTCATTTCAACTGATCGTTTGTAACTGCCCACAAGGCAACTCGCAAAGAACCAACGAGTCCTGCTGGTGGGTCCTGAATTCAACACTCATGCCTGTATCTCCTAGCATTCTAAAAGGCACTTGTTATGAAATGCTCAGAGTATAAGCATAGTATACTCACTTAAAATCTCTGAGCCTTTTTTTCTACTTGGAATTTAAGAGACAATAAAATAAGATTTGGATAAAAATAATGTAAAGAAGCAGGTTATAACCTAATCTAAAATTGAAAGCACTTAAAGAGCTGTAAAATTATATCTCGCAGTGCTTAGGCATTCAAAAATCCAATCTTCTTTCCTCTAGGACTCAAAGTTCTTTATTTTATGTCACTAGTTATTTTTCATCTAAATGAAAGTCCTCACTTCTATAATTTGTAAAATAATGAAGTTCAGATAAATGATCTCCAGGGTCTCTTCTAGTCTTAAAATTTTATTATTATCTGAAAGGCCATATTAATCATTATTTTTCCTTAATTCTCATAGAAATTAATAACCGACAAATTGGTATTTTTAGTTTTAATTTCAAGGGACCAGAATTATTTTTCATTAAAATAGATTCTAACAAATATATATTCATACTTATGGACTTCAATAATAACCATTACATAGAAATATGCAAGAATATTTTCCCTAATAAAATTTTGAATCTTTCAGAATATAAACAAATCAAAATTGATATTAAATACTTCCAAGAAATTTCATAAACAACCAACCTGATGACCTGGTTACAGTGGGCACACATTGGAGTTCGTTTTCCTGCTGGAATGTGCTCAGCTCGTTGCACTAAAGTGTCCTGGTCACTTGGCTGGGGCTGCCCCACAGAGGAGGCAGCTGGTCCCACTGCTCCTGAGGAAGCTGCACTATTTGAGATTCTTCCAGTGTAAGGTGCTAGGAGTTAAAACACAGGAGATTCAGAATGAGAATAAGCCAAATATAAACTTTTTCTAATAAATAATAATATTACTTTTAAAAATAATCTATTCACTCACATTTAAGGAGAGGTTATGTGAACACTAGACTGTGACTACAGAGATAAATAGAAAAGAAAATCAAGGATTACAATACAGTGAAAGAGATATGACAGATGCATGCATAGCATACTGTAGGAGAAGGAGAGTTGTTTTTACTTCCAAGAGGAGATACGGTTAAAGTGAATATTGATGGTGAGGTATTACTAGTCATCTAGACAGCTCTACTAACCAATAATTAGATTTAACTCCAATATACCACAGGCACATTTAAAAAATCTCAGGGTGCTGAAGATACCAAAAACACAAATGAACTTACTATATTTTCTTTCTTCTTGTATTCTCTAAGAAGACTGTGCAATCAGTCACTCAGTCATATAAAGTAACTATGAAAGACTCTTCCTAGAGCCTCCCTTTTCTTTCTCTCTGCTGATTTTATAACACAATAGTTCTGAGTTTTGCCCTCTCGTTCCATTCCTACAATACTGTCCTGGTTTAGGACTTCGATGTCTCCCCCCTAGGCTAGCCATCAAAATGTCTTGTCTTCCACAAATTCATCCTCTCAAGTGCCACCGAAGAGTGAAATCTGGCCTGAACTCAACCCCATGTAGACCATTTCCACGATCTCCTTGTTCTTTGACCACTGGATGTAGTCTATACTTCAAAGCACTGCTGACAGGTCCTGCCAGTGGTCTCTGCCTGCCCCACAGTCTCATTGTTTACCCGTCTCTGCCTTTCACCTTATGCTACAGCAATACTAACTGCCTCACTTTTTCTTGTGAATGGGTCTTCAATGTCATTTCTCTATCTTTCTTCCTATTTACCTCATAACCATTACTTATTGTTTAAGATTCAGTCCAAAAGTCAACTGCTCCAAAAGTCCTCCCTGAATGACCTCTCCCCAGTGCCCCCACCACATAATCCTTATTAAATGTTTCTCTTCCATGTTCCTATAATTTTCTGGGAATGTTTATTATTGCTTCTACTATACATATCTGTGTCTTCTCTAACTAGATAACAAGCTCCCTGAGGGCAGGAACTATGTCTTATTTATTACTTTTGCAACTAATACAATGTCTGGAATGAATAAATTGAATGAATGAATAAACTGGAATCAATACAGAAATGAATGAATCCAGAAATCATGAGGGACTGAAACCAACAGAAGGCCAGCTCCTTACCCACAGGCAATTAAAATGTAATGGAAGAGAAAAACGCACACATCAAAAAGGTTTAAAAGAAACAACTTTTAAGAAAAGAACACACATACTACAATTAACGAGGAGTGTGTATGTATGTACATATGTATGTGTGTGTGTGTATTGACAGGATACATATTAAAGGTGTGGTCGGAACTGGATACGATTAATTAGGATAACTGAAAGGATAATTCTTCCTTGCCACAATAAAGCACATTTGCAATGATCTGCAAGTACAGATCCAGAAACCAAGCATTTATAAACACTTAGCACATTTCCTATGGTGCTCTGCCTGGCACTCAAGCTGTGAAATGGCACTTTACAGGCCAGGGGGCTCTACTACTGCCCATGTTTCAAATGAACAAACTGGACTAGGAACACGTTTTCATTCTCTTAAACTCGTACTTTCTTTTATAGAAATGCGAAGGAAAATCCCTGTAATATTCACTTTGCACACGCCCTTCCTTGTTACCTCACTCACTCACACAGCACAACTCTCTCTTCTGTGGGTCTTCAATTTCTATGTCCAGGCCTGATTCTTCTAGGACCACCAGATACGCACTTTCCAAGCCAAATCTTGTTTTTGTCTTTAAGTGCAAGACATGCAAAATATACTTCGCCTTCTTGTACACATTACCAGCTCTTTCTAAGAACTCCTCTATGGTTGAATTCTCCCACTTAATCCAGGCATGGCCCTCTGCCTCCTACGTCCCTGACACTCAGTGCCCAGACACTGAAAACAGTTTCATTTTAAGTGTTTCTAAGGTCTGTCCCCTCTCTCTAATCTGAACCCGTCTCCTGCCACCTGGTCTGGACCATTACAAGTCTCCTAAGCAGCCTCCGGGCTGCCAGTTTCTTCTTCAACCTCTTCTGCTAAATTCCTTTTTCAAATACACTACTCTGATCATATTTTCTTTTTTATAAAGCATCCTGTAAGTCCCCACTGCAAAATATATGCAATCTTGACAGTCCAGTACCCCCAATGAGCTCGCTCCAATCTTCTTTAAAACCTTGTCTTTTATGCTCACCCACATCGCTGCCATCATCATCATACTCGATTATACTCAATATTTAAGTTGTGCAGCAGTATTCTCAAATCCTGTAACAGCCCTATGATTTAGGCATGATCACTACGACTTTTTTACTCTATCTGAAGCAAAGAGAGGTTTAAAAACCTGCCCAAGGTCAAACACCAAATAAAGGGCAGTCCTGAATCCAGGTAGTCTGGCTCAAGTCTGTGCTCTTAACACTATGTGATATATCTATTCATTGTCTCTTGAACATGCCATGTTACCCCCTGTTCTATGACCCTCCGCCCATGAAATGTCTCTTTCTCCTCTGCTGCTCAGTTTTCCCATTCTGCAAGACTCATGAAAGTGCCATCTTCGTCCGCAGTGTGCCCTGACTATCCCAGCTAAAAGTGTTCTCATGCTCCTCTTAACATCTATAACACCCTACTCATATAATTTATTTGCTATTCATCAGTATCCTGCAGTATGTTTTCCTTTCTGAGTAAATGATAAACTCTCCCCAACCACCAGAAAACTGTCTTACAAACAGAAGGCAAAAAATTAATATTTAGTCAAATAAATGAAAAAGGGAAGTCTCCAATCACTTTCATTTTGCCTTTTTAAAGGATACTATAAAGACAGAGATTCTTAAAATGTGGATTAGGTTCAGGATTTCAAACAGTGGGAAAATTACCAATTGAAAAATCTAAAAATCAGACCTCAAAGAGAGTCAACCCCTTTCATCTACCATATGCCTTTATTTTATCACATTATCTATGCATAAGCCCTAAAGTACTGAGTCACTAAGACATTTTTAGCAATAAAAGAGTGTAGTAATTCTGCATCAGTCATTGTAAAACGGAACATAATCCATCTGGCCCATGCCTCAAGCAGAAGGTACATGGGGAACTAACATATTTAACATGAGAAACCATTCTTAAACGTGAAACATCTGACAGTCTTAAACACACATAAAAAGGCACTAAGCTCACCGCTGTTTCTTTCTTGGGAAGAAAAGACTTGCTTTCTGTTACTGCCCCATCTTAACTACTTTGGATAAGATCGAAGTTCTCACACCTCCGTTTTGTTACTGTGTTGCTAGCACACTGGCCAGCACACAAGGCTACACAAGCCTGTTAATTACCAAGCCCTGAACATTTCCAAGGCCCAGTTAGTTACTTCCATATGAATAAAATGACGTTTCATTTCTTCAGAATGAATTTCTCACTACTCTAGCAAAGGTACTGGCAACTTTTGAGCCAACTGCCAACCTTCTGGCCTCTGCTCACTTGGATTCTTGGGGAAGGAAGCACCACAAAATGAGTCCTGCTTTTTTTTAGAATTCTGTAGAGAACTGTACGACCATATAGAGAAAATGTCTTCCATGGGTAGTGGTGACTAAAAATACTTCAAATTTATTGAACCCATCCTTCAAATCATCTACTTTCAGGCAGAAAAAATATGCAACTCTTTAGAGATAGCAGCTTAAAGATGATAATCTATTTATTTGTAATAAAAAGTTTTTTTTCTCCCTCTTAAGTCCTACTAGTCCTACTAGAACTATTAAATAAGAACACTGAATTAGCCCATTTCATAAGCAAGGAATCTAAGTCACAAAAAAATTTAAGTTAACTTAAACTAAATAATGAGTGAGTCAGTGAAGTGTCACAATAGGAACATGAGAAAATTAGTCTTTGACTCATTTTCTTTTTTAACCTTAATCTTGAGCAAATCCATTAAATATGGCTTCTTTTGTGGCTAATCTCTACTCTACTTGGATCATGTTTTAAAATTATTTTTTTCTTTTGTATCAAATACATTTCAGCACCACAAAACTCATAGAAATTTAGAGCCACTAACTACTTTCCAAACCTTTGGTGAGAATATATTTTATTAACTTTAGAATAATTAATTATGAGGTCTTCTAAGATTCTGAAACGACATACATTCATATTTAGTCAATGTTTTTGTTTTCCAGCACTATGACAGTCAAACCTAAAATTACACAGATTATCACTTACTAAGTAAACATAAATTTATGGGAAAACCTAGCAGCATAATAGAATACTTTCTCAGTACATAATATGTAAAGTTATCAAATTAATCAAGTAAAATATACCCACGATATGCTGCGTTGCTAGTTTTTAAAAGATTTTAAGATTTAAAAACTAGCAACGCAGTTTTTAAAAACCAGTCATAGTGCTATATTTGAGGATTATAAGGTATGATACATATTTTAAAAAGCAAACAGACCTCTGACTTACTAAACACGAAATTTAATTTACTATAAAGAAATAAAAAATAATCTCTTTGAACAACAGATTAACTGGTGATAAAGAATTTTACAAAATTGAACCACATAATATTTGTTAATTTAGTAGGATACCTACTTCCTGTTATTAGATAAATCTTTGTGATATGTTATTTGGAAAGACAAAGTGAAATTTCTTTACTTTAGAAAGATCTTAATTGCATTCTCCCCCCAAGCAGATGATTCAGGTTTATATTATTTAGCAAATTAGTTAACACACGTTTTAAGCAATCTTATCCTGAGATTTATTTCTTTTCTAATCATTGTAAGGGCCCAATTAAGTGATTATCAAGCTTATCCAAGTAACTTCTACACTATGGGCTACAAAAGTATATTATTGGAGGTCTGCTTATATAATATGTAATATATGTTATAAAATATTATGTAATATGTAATTATGAATTATCTAATTATTTACTATGTATTTCAAAAAAAGCTGAACTCATTAAAAGGCACTTGTTTCTATAAATAAGGAGTTTACAGAGAGAAAACACAAATTAAGAGCAATAGAACTCCTGGTAGTACAATGTGTGAATTTTCTGCAAACAGAATAATTGATATTTTTGCTTTCTGTCCTGTTGAAAAAGGGCTGTTAACTCTAAACTAATACACTTAAAAGTAAAAGTAGTGAAGATTATAATGTATACATTAAACACCTGGCCAGAATGTACTTGAATTGGCAAGAAAATCAGTAGTTAACCCTTTTGTTTCAAGTCAAACTATTCAAACTATTCAGTTAAACCCTTTTGTTTGAAGTCAAACTATCCAAACTACCAATAAAATGTTCTTATTACTGATATATACTAGGTATGTCAGATATTACTTAGAAACTTAACATAAGTCAATTGGGGTTGGGCAGGGAGGTGACAGCCCAAAAAACAAACTTAAGAAGTAACAGATGTTGCTAGTATCTTTTTCTAAGGCATGTTATTCATACTAGATGTAGTGCCTTTGAATTGCTGAACAATTCAGTAGAACAAGTTTGGTGTTAGAAAATGAACTGCTCACAACAGTACAAAAAATATATAACCTGATGACATTATCAGCTCCACAGAACACCCTGATCCAAGCCACCATCCTCTTGTTTGGCTTACTGCAGTTACTACTCACAGATCTTGCTTCTACACTTGCCAATGACATAGAGGCCAGTAAAAACTAAATCAGATCATGCTGCTACTCTCCTCAAAAATCCTCCAAAAGCTCCCTTCTAAGTCAGAACTAAAACCAAAGGTCCTACATAATCTGACTCCTGCTCCCTCCCTGACCTGGTCTGCCATTCTCCCTTTGCCTACATTTATATAAGCCACACCGGCTTCCTTACTATTCCTCTAAATGGCCAGCATCCTTCTGATTCAAAACCTCTGTACTTCCTATTCCCTCTGCCCAGAAATCATTTCCCCTGATGTTTGCAAGGCTTGTTCCCTTCAGGTCTCTGCTCAAAGGCCATTTTATCGATGTAGCTTACTCTTATAAAACAGCAACCCCTCCCCCACAACCCAGTATTCCCTATACTCCTTAACTGGTTTATTTTTCTTCATAGGCTAATCTAACATAACATATTTTATATTCTTTTCATTGCTTTTTACTATCCATCTCTTCACACCGTGAGGCCAGGGACACTGTATTTTGTTTGCTGCCAATGTCTCTAGCACCTAGAACGGTCTCTGGCATATTGCTTAATAATCTTTGTTTAGAAAATAAATGACTCCAGCACCAAAATTAATGTCTTCCCACGAAAAGGAACCAGACTTCTTAAAGAAACTGATTCTTGGACTGGGACAAAAAATGAACAATGAATGTCTAGAATATCTTGTCAAATTAGAAAGCAAGGAAGCTATCAAAGACTAATACAGTTCTATCAAATAGACTTGACAAAGCAGATAAGACAGTTTGAGCATTAATAAGTATAACAACTATAAAGGATTAAAATACTTCGAATATGTTTAAACCCGTGAGCTCACAATAATTCTGGAATTGTTTAAAAACTGCATTGATTATCTTTACAGGATGCTAAGGAAACAATTCATTATTTTAAAAACTAGTAAAATTTAATAAAGGGAAAGAATCAAGCTTTAAAAATGTATTACCTCATAAATGATCATTTCATCTATATCCCATTCACTGCCTTGCTATCTCTGAACTATTCGGAAGCAAATTCAGTATCTATTATTTAATCCATAATATTTCAGTATGATCCCTAAGACTACTCTTTTAAAAAACATAACCATAATACCATTATTGCACCTAAAGTAACATCAATCAATTTTTAATTTTTTTCTGATTATCTACTGGATCTGAGCTAGAAGAACTGATTCCAGAGTCTTCAGCATATTGATGATGTTTGAGGCTGTGGGAGTTAATGAGACTACTCAGGTAAAAAGTGGTATGAAATAGAAGAGCTCTTAAGGCATAAGGCAAATAAGATAAATACTTTGGGGACAGAGAGAGAGAGGCAGGAAAAAGACTAGTAGAGTGCATCATGGCAGCCAAAATTAGAAAGTGGACAATTTGGGATCCAATACCACATCTGTCTGACTCCAAAGCCTATGTCTCTATGCAATCACCCTTCAAATATTTATTATGTGCCTACTATGAGCCAAGCTCTTTGCCAATCACTGCCTTGACCCCGGAAATATGAAGGAAGATCTCAAATATGATCTAAACCTGGATGTACTAACTTCTGGGCCTGTTTAGGAGGGGATAGTGATAATCGAGGTGATAAATTTCTTCTACTTTAATGTCCTGAATGAGGCTGGCAGGATAGATTTAGGAATAATGTATGAAATCATTGTTTTTTAATTGCCCTGATGTGCCTAACAGCTTAGATTATCACTGTAAAACCCTTCCTGTATTCTGCAGAAGATTAGTTTAGTTTCCCTCAGAGATACTGCTTTCTTTTCCTAAACTTGGCTGCCCATACTTTTCAGCCAGTATAATAATGGCTATAAAGTTTCTGAAATAAAACATATGAATATAAGGCTAGATTCTTCATGTTTTGAGAACATATAAGAGGATTTATATCAACTGCTTCAGAAAGGGAAATATAATTGTAGATCTAATACTTTGCTAAGGACAAATGGGCTTGAAGCAGAATGCTGAATCTATTTTGTTCTACAACTCTATATTGGTATAAATATTTCAACTACATTTGAATTAAGATAGATCAGGAGAGAAAGTTATGAAAAGTTATGAAGCAGTAAATTTAGGGAAAACCATACTATGTATTTTTTAAAATCCTGTAATATTTCATTATTAAGTCAGAAATAAGGCTATCAAGAATAATATGTTCCCACCCTCCAAAAGAAAAAAGACAAATAGTTACAGCCCTGACAAGACAGAAGTCATATGTGAGGTTTTATGGTATGAAAAACAACTGGCTCAACTGTCAGAGCCGTTGCTGTTATAAACAATGAAGCTAATGCTGTGCTCACATAAATAACTGGGCTACATCAAAGTGACATTCTGGCACCCTTGGGGAGATAAAGTATTGTAATTCAACATCTCGGAGAATGTGTTCTCAAAGGCATGAAAGAAATTTTACACATACTAAATTAGGTGGCAGTGATGGCAACACACTTGCATATTATTGTGTCAGCGAGCGCTTTCTTCTCTGCCCTGTCCCCAACTATCTCAAACAGATGGTGGCCACGAGAAGCACAAAATCTGTGCATTTTGTCTGTCAAGCTCTTTATGTTGAAAGCATAAACAACAGTCTACTCTCCATAATCCAGGCATGAAATCATATCCAGTACAAATAGAAAAGGTTTAAAGTTAAGCCAAGATCTAAGATCAGAGGAAAAGTACATTCTGGAGAGGTTTCTGCAAAGTTTATTAAATGGAATCAAGGATTTTTTAAATTCAATGATTAAAAGCAAAATTGGATAGATTAAACTATTATCATTTCTCTGGGCTGTGGCGAATGCTGGTATGTATGCCATAAAGAAATGGAACAGGTGTGCCCAAGGCTAAGTATCAAGTATTTCCGCAACTTCAGGAGGTTAGTTTCTTCCATTAGCAACTAGCCTTTCAACTTTAAGAACTCAGATTAAACTGGATCTAGAGTGTCTTAATTAAAGTGAGTGCGGGACTTGGATAAGGTTCAGTTCTCTTCTTTTTAATTTGTTGCATCACACATCATCAAAATTCAGGATACACAGACTTTTCCCTCCCTACTAACTGGCCTTACAGAGAAAACTTCCATTTGGTCAGAGTGACTAGTAAAAAACCCAGTCTGTACCTTGCAGATAAAGACATAAGATTTAAAATATCTGGTTTCACCACTGCTTAATGAAACATCAATAAATTATTTTTCACTTATATGTAGGATTTTCTAAATAATCTCGGTATCGCTGTTCCGATTTCATATTTTGTAACAGGAAGACAAATCCATGACCTAATTGTGGGTGATCAACGAGCTTTGTGTTAAAAAGTGTGTGTGTAGGTATGGTGGGGTGGGCAGGGGGGAAGGGGTATATGAAGAAAAAAGGAAAAGAAACAAAAAAGAAAAAAAGGAAAAAAACAAAATATTTTAAAAAACAAAAACAAATCTGATACATGATTCACAGTCTCAGGAATACTAAAGAGGATCACTGTTAAACTCATACAGACTCTGTAAACTAAGAAGTTATTTAACATATTAAGTTTGCAGAATTTTGCTTATATTTGGATGAGAAAAGTGTAAGGATATATATATTAAAATTATTTATACTCACATTATATCAAGTTCTGATCTACCCTATTTTCAAGTAACACGAAACCAAGTGGGTTTGGCTTTTACCATTTTCTCACCAATCTTCATCTATAGAAGTGAGAAAGCAACCTAATCTCAGAAATAAAGAAGAACGATACCTCGGGTTTGAGTTGTTCATACAAATAGAATTCTTTTCATGTAAGCAAAAAAAAAAAACCTCCTGAAGCTGAAAAGGAAAAAAGTTTAAGGACATTTCCCATGTCAAGCAATATCAACAACTGCAAAATTTAAAACCTGGGATACTTTTTACATTTAGATTTCTATTACTACTATTAATTCTCTATGCTATCTCTCTCAAAGTCATTAGATCTCTAAAATAAATGAAAATTACCATTATCCAAAGTTATGCTTGAATTCTACATCTTTTAAAAGTGGAGAACATTGGTGAGCTATTTTATGCTGGAGGAAGCAGTATATCTAGCATAATGACAGATATTAAGATAAATTTGGGCTCCTAGTTCTGCTAATTTGTGTGAACTTAGAAATGTCATCATTCTAGGTCTTGTCTTCCTCAACGGTAATAAAGCAATAATAACAACTATTTCAGATGTGAGAGGGTTAAATGAGGTAATATAAGTATACAGTCCCTTGGATGTGTAAAAAAATGTTTCATAAATGTTAATTATTATTACACTCCCTTACATGGTTAAAAGAAATAAAAGTATCCATTCATTCAACAACTATTTAGAGAATACATACAATGCTTTAGATCTAGAAACTCTTGTGGTATGAAAGATACACCCAAGAATAAGATTTTTGCCCCAAAAGAGTTTCTTATGGGTGTTGTTCACAGGCAAATAGGCAACACAGTACCTTACGATTAGTGCCATCAGGGGTGTTCATGGCCCCCAATAAAGTCTGCATCCACTGTGCAGAATTATCAAACAAAAATTTTCTTATTCCTATGATTTAAACCAGGGGTCCCCATCTCCCAGGCCATGGACCGATACCAGTCCATGACAGGTTAGGAACCAGGCCACACAGCATGAGGTGAGTGGTGGCAGGCAAGTAAGCGAAGCTTCATCTGTATTTGCAGCCACTTCCCTAAGCTAGCAACACTGCCTCAGCTCCATCTCAGATCATCGGGCATTAGATTCTCACAGGAGCACTGGTCCCCGGTGCCAAAAAGGAACCACTGCTTTAAACCTAGGGTTGGCAATTTTGTTTTCTATAAACGACCAAAGAGTAAACATTTTAGGTTTTGTGGGCCATGTGGTTTAGGTTGCAACTACTCAGCTCTGCTATTGTAGCACGACAATATGACAAAATACTGACAACATGTATACAAATGAGCATGGCTATGTGCCAATAAAACTTTATTTACAAAGACAGGTAGTGAGCCAGATGTGACCAAGGGCCACAGTTTGCCAACCTCTGGTTTAAACCACATACATCAATTAGCAAAAAGTAGTAATTCTTCATGAAAAGCATATATGAATAAATCCAGGTATCTTCCCATATAAAAGATTTATTTTTTCATCTCAGGATGAAAGGAAAATGGGAAGAAAGAAGAGTTTTCACAACCATGCACTTGCATCGACACTGGAAAGCTTCTAACATGAAAATAAATTTCAATAAGAGGACATTTAGAAGAAAAGAAAGAAGGCAGTTAATGGTTGTTACTTTGATTCTAAATAAAAATTTACTTGTTATCCAAAGAGAAAGAACATCTACACACTTCACACCATAGTTTTGACAATGGACAGCTCCAGCCAGGCCTTTACAGCAAGTGGACTATTTAGTTTAATGATGTTAAATAACAGGGGAGCAGATGGCAATAAAACATTATTAGAAGAGATAAACATATACAACTGGTAGCAGCTTACTTATTCATATAAAAATTTAAAAATGAAACCAATAAATCTATCCATCTTAGCTAGGCAAATCTAGTTATCTCGATTTATTACTGTAGCGTAAAGCCTACAATGAAATTTGGGGTGGCTGTAGAAACAGTCATTTCCTTTCTCACCCCTATCTCCTTTAGACTTCGAATAAAAGATAGAATTTATATCCACTTATAACTGAGATGCACATCATTCAGTCTTTGATCTAATCAGATCTCACAAATATATCTGAGTCTTCCTTGAAAAAAAAAATAACCAATCTTCCCAAAGTTCTGTCCATAATGAATAAATAAGCTTTTCTTTAAATTGCTAAAATGCAGCACATACTAGAGACAAGGTATGATAAAGAATCTCAGCAAAATTTTAAAAATGGAGTTTAGATGCAAAGAAAATATTACTTGAAACATCTTAGTAGTTGCTAGTCACTAGTTTATCTTCCTTATGCAAGGCAAGAATCTTTTCTACACTATCCTTAAGAGAGGTAGTCCTTCTTAAATATATTCACTGCTGTTATCTTATGATACAGAAAAATGCACTATTTAGACAAAATAATTGGGTTCAAATCACTATAGCGCTCTGGACAATTCTTCTGACTTCTCTCAGACTCTGTTACCTCACTAGTAAGATATCCATTTAAAATTTTAATGACATTATCTTATTGTACACTCTGAATAAAAAGATAGTTTCAAAACTGAAAGAGTTATACAATGTCTAATGTCTAATGTTAAACGATAAAATACTACTAGTATATTAGTAATTATTATTACTAATCAAAGATACCGACCATTTTACCATGAAATGGGGTTGTGTGCTCCCTTCAAAGCTACCTATTATATTTCTGAGTTTCAAATGCCCAAATGAGAATGATGAGTATTTCCCAAGACAGGATGCAACAACAAAAAAAAGCTAAAATTAATTATTCGTTTTGTCTTTTTCCCTTTTTGATTTGAACATAAGGATCTTCAAATGATCCCAATTTTTCTATTTACAGCTTACTGTGTTTCTTCAAAACACGATTATATTTTTTAAAAAAAAATCACCCATTTTTACAAATCTCACTTTCAATTATGAACTCTTTACTATATAATTTAAAACTGTTTCATAAAGAAAAAAGTAATTCACTAAAAAAAAGTTTATATACATATTACATGATACATATTAAAAAAATAATGCCATAAGTTGAATACAGGGAAATTAATGCTTGTTCAATAGGGAGTATCAGATTAACAATGTCTAATATTAAATGATAAAATACTACTAATGTATTGAATATGTCACCATCATATCCACTAAATGCCTTTACTTTCTTTGGTAGAACGTCCGCCTCCATGGACACATTTAACAACGACAAAAAAAAAAAAAAGAAAGAAAGAAATCCATTACTTTCTTACCAACTTCATGGGACGAAATAATAAACAGAGTTGTGTGTACATACAATTAAAGAAAGTGTGAAGGTAGCATTATTTTAACATGCTATAAGAACTGCTTATGAAAATAACAAAAGGAAAGATTTTAGCACAGCTAGACAACACTAACTATTGTGAAAGAAAACAACAAAGCTTTTTATTTTCAACGGCTCTATGAAATAAAGTCACTTCTCTATAGAAAACAGCAATTATAGTATTAACCAATACTGTATAGCTCAATGATTTTCTGAGTAAGGAATTATAAGTTATTTCTTAAATACTTATCATAATGTTAATACATTTAAGTATCATTATAAATGCTCTCAAAATCAAAATATTTTAAAAGTGAAAAGGAAGAAAAAAATCTGTAATAAATGAAAAAAAATTAAAAGCCTATCTATGGACTTAAAGCTTTCTGCACTACATACATAAGTATGTATGTAGTGGACAACATAAGTACTTAATTTTTGACCAATGAGGCTCTATAGAATTTTTCTTTTGTCTTAGAAGAAACCCCTTTTTTATCTCATGTTTATTTCCGTGACAACATATAGCACAAGTGCTTCTTGCAAAGGCAAACAGTGCAGTGAGGATCATGCCAAAGCTACTAATGTCATATTTGCAGGTATAAGGAATTGAAACTCAGTACATAAAAAAATGCTAATTTGGGGGAAATGCACTAGCCTGAGGAAATGCTACAAAAATAGACGTTATGTTATAAAAATAAATTTTAACTTGTTTCTCAAGTATAAGATGTAATCTACTCAGATTTATATTTCGTAACTAGACACATTACATACAAATCCTAAAGATATATTCAACCAATTTTCTCTGCCATAACCCGACTTACTCAGAACCAAGTATAGCCAAGTATAGTTTCTCCAAAGCGAATACGATCCTCTACCAGCATTTTAGCAGAGGATAAACAATACTCTAGAGAGAATTAGGCCTGTGGGAAGAGCAATGGTTAGAACTTGCATCCCAATCAGTGTAAGTGCTCTGCGTTCTCCTGCCCTTAGAATTCTCTCCACTCACTGCCACTGCTCAAAGTATATTCATTAGCATCCTGTCTATACTGTATTATCTCAACAACCTCTTAAAAAGAGTCTCTAAGACTCCACTCTTAATCTTTTACACTGTGGTCATAATGATCTTTTAAACACATTAACACTAGATTGAGCTTTTAACAATGCAGATCTGACTGTGTTACTTTCCAGTTTCCAAATCTTTTAACAGCTTCCTTTCCACATTAATCCACACTCCTTACTTTCAAAACCCTTTCTGACCAGACCCCCATTAACCCATCCCACTTGCCTTCTGACCACTCTCCAGTCCTGAACATATTGAGCTACTTGCCCTTCTTCCAAGAGGCCAAGTTCTCTGAGAGCTTTTGCATATGCTGTTCCCTCTCCAACTTGGCCTCTTCCTAAAAATATTCAATGAGTATTGATGTCATGTGATTTTACTTTAGGCGCAAACATTAACACCTTATTCCTGCATAAAATACGACTCCATTATAAACAAATACATATTCTACCTCAAGACCGTATCACTGAAACTTTATTGGTCTCTTTCTCTCCTTTTCAACGACCCAGACCCCCACGCCTCTGACCTGGACCTTGTATTTTGATTTAACCCTTTGCACCTTTTTTGCTGATTTCTGTTATTTACTGGCACTTTGCATCCAAGTTAATTTGTTCACAGTGACAAAATGGGTGAATATCCCTAATATTTGCTTTGCACTCTATTGCTTGGTTCCTTATTTGCCATAAATTCTCACATTATTTGAGGGGGAAAATGCTATCATCAGGTTTCAGATTTATTATTAAATTTTTAATCACTGGAAATTAATATAGTACCAGTTACAGCACTTATGTTCACAGCTTTTAAGTCGTACAGGAGTTTATGCTTCAGGGAGAGTGGAGTCCCCTTCTCCTTAAACAGTATATGCAGTTTTTAGTGGCAGCCTTTGACAGACAGCACGTCCACTTTTCTACAATGACTGTTGTGGGCATTTCAAGTCTAAAAGGAGGAAATAACATTGTCTTGTGAATCCCTCAAATTATATAAAGATGTACAAAGTAAGACAAACTGACCTATCCACCTACTCATTTACTCACTCACTGACCTTTACTTAGGGCCAAGAAACTGTGCCAGGTGTTAGTTAGATGTTATAAAACCAAGATTAGTAAGATTTAGTCCCTGTCTTTAAAGGGATCTAAAAACAATGGTAAAAGACATATGTAAACAATTATGTCAATGCTATAATAAATCCATCATCAAAATTGTGTAGGAACATAAAAGAATAAGCAACTATTTAAGAGGGCTCAAGAAACATTCACAAAGGAGATGACATCTAGTCTTAAAAAGTGAATAGAAATTTTTCAGGGGTAGAGGGTATAAAACCATTTCAAATAAAAGGAGCAGCTTGTACAAAGTGCAGAGGCGTGTGCCCAAGGAATGGTAGGAGCTTATGAACTTTGGTGGGACTGGACTATAGGGACCATGAGGAACGACACTACAAAATGAAGCTGGAAAAGGCTGGCATGAGGCTGTAAAGGGACCATAGCCCTGTTAAGAAGCCAAACATTTAATGTGTGGGCAGCAGACAGCCAAAAACATTTTCAAGCAGGAAAGTCACATGAGAACTGTTTTGTTGGATAGTAACAGTGTAAGTTATTAATGCTAGCACTAAAAATAAAAGGGGTGAAAACTTAACCTCTCTTGAGTACCCTCTATGTATCAAGCATCTTGCTATATTATTTGACTTTCACAACAATGCTATAAAGGACTTTTTTAGACCCTTATTTTAATAGTAAAAGAAATTAAAGGCGCAAAATGCTCCATTGGGGGAATATCTCTGGATGTCTGAACTTCAGCGCCATGGGGCAGATATTCTTGTTCTCCAGGAGCCACCACCAGTTAGCAAACTGGGTTCGATGAACAATAGGCCTAATTTAGCAAAGCACTGTTTTATTCAAACGAATTAGTTATCCTCATTGTGTATACAATTAAACTAAAGTTAGAAAACATGTGCTTCTACCATGTAATGGCTCTTCATGCCTCTAATACTGGATTTGTGTAAAACAGCTGACTGTATTTGGTAAGATAGCAATATTTTATACATATACTTGCATCGGATGAACTAAATTTACCTAATCTGGTGTCCACAGCCTAAACAGAATCTTAGGAAAAACATTACATAGCAAATTAGGTCACCTACATAAACATAGGAACATATTTTTAAAATTATACCATTAAATTTACAAAGATTTTGAAAATATCTAACCACTTATTATATACAATATGAAGGTTTCAAACATAAAATCTGTCAGACATACAAATATAGTGAATTAAAAGTTTAAAAAAATACAAATCCCCAATTCTGAAAAATAACAAGAAGGATCTCAGCTTTTATGTGTTTTCTAGATCAAGTCAACATTTCTAAAGGGACTATTGCATCTGAATTATTAAAGTCTAACCAAAGATACAGGGCAAGGAGGAAGTAGTTTTGCAAGCTTACATAAAACGCGAGCTTACATAAAATGCAAGCTTGGAGTCTTACTTTTTTGTGTCTTAATACTTTCATGCAGACTATGAACTTTTGAACATTTTGCATCCTAAAATATTTAGTTCTTTGTCAGTCACTGGCAAGCTTGTGTATGCGTGGTGGTATGTGCTAAAAAAATATGCCTGAGAAAAAGATGATCCAACCTACGCTATAATGCGGTTACACAAGTAGTTTCAACTGGTATATCATTCCTGTCTTCTTGAAAGATTTTTGGAAAACATAGGCAATATAACACCACAAATGAAATGATCTAAGATTTAAAGTCAGAATTTCAGTGGACATGACAGATTCAGAATACCCTAGTAAGCCTTAAAATTTCAATTAGCCCTTTTAACAGTCTTTTTCTTTAAAGCTATTATTTCGCAACTACACTAGTCATCACCCAATAGAAAAAAGTATGTCTAAAATACTTATTTAAATAAATGACTTTCAAATCTTTTAATTACAAAATACAGCATAAAATATACTTTACATGCTGACCCCAAATATGTGTTTGTATGTATATATATAAACACACTTACATACACAAGTATAAACTAAACTCACATTTTCATAACATGATACCTACCCTTAATATATTAAAATATTCTTATATTTTCTATTCTATTTCATCTGTATGAAAATACTAGCTATGACCCATTAAACTGATTTCAGGATCAACTAAGTGGGTCACAGATGACAATTTAGTGATTTTGATCTTACCCGTCCCACCCAACTATAGAAATTATTTTTAAATAACATCACTGGTAATAGCCACTCTTTGGCAATGGGGGAAGAAGGAGATAATTTTTTTTTCTTTTTTTACGTACACTAGAGCAAAGCTGTGAATTATCAAGAGAGAGAAGCCTGAAGTTCTCTTGGTGAGAGAAGTAACGCCACCGGCCTTAATGCTTTACCCAAGCCCACACTGGCCCAACAACTTGGCTTTCTAGCTTTTGCATCCCTTTGGTTGACACTGCGGTTTCCACAAGTGAATTGTGAAGAACATAACAGCCCATAAAGAGACAGCTATTACCTTCTAAATCAAAAGAACTTTTTATTTGCATTATGAAGCCCTTGAAACTAATTATAAGACTAAGAGTAGATTCTGAGATTTTTCTTTTTTTAAATATGGCAAACTGTTAAGTAGAGTAGAATAAAAGAATTTGAGGGGTTGGGATTTATTTTACAATTTTTACAAAATAGTGTAAAATAAGTAATTTTTATATAACATAATAACTTATTAAATGTCAGTTGTAGCACCCAGAGCAAGATAAACAGCAGGAGTTCTGCAAATGTTTTCTGATTTGAGCCAAGCATCCTGATGTAATTCAATTATGACCTCACAATGGAAAATATATTTTCTTTTTATAATAGTAATGCTTTATAATGTTATATAATGTATAATGTTTTATACTGTTAGTTTTGCTCAAATTAAATTCACTTACATGTTTTGTAAAGAGCATAGTATTTTAAATACTAACCAGGTGAATCATGATTATACTTGCACTATTTGCCTGCTTCAATTATTGTAACAAATTAGACTCAGAGAATAAAGGATTTTGTCGCCCTCTTGTGGTAATTTTGCCGTAACGTATTCTCCAGGCATTCTACATAGATTGGAATTTCCTCTTTACAGTCTAATAGGCAGAGTGCTATTTTGACTATGGTTTCTGAATTTCCAAAAGCAGCACATATATTTTCTGTCCTCCACAGTACATATACTTTGTGTCCTCCCTTCAGTTTCTACCTCAGAAATTTTGTCTTTTCCTCTCTCTTTTAGGAAACATTCTGTTCCTTTCCAATTACCATATCAGAAATTTTTCTGAAAGATACTTTTGGTATTCCAATGTACATAGAAAATAATTACAGCAAATCTCCATCATCATGGGTAAGATTTAAGTAAATGGAAATAATTTAAAATGTACAAGCTGAGCTGTCAGAATTTTTCCCAAGGAAACAGGTCTTGCTAGGTTAATTAACAGTCCAGAAATTTCAGAGACTAACGATATTAGTCTAAATATTTTAAGTATTCAAAAGTAATAAAGTTGTCTTTTCTTTAAAATCGTCTAGGTCATATCCAATTGGGAGCAGCAGGAGATGAAACTGTGAAGTTAGTTGGGGCCAGAATGAAAGAGCTCTTATAAATGATAAATTAAATAGAACATCTACAGCAGTAGAGTGACATGAGCAAATTAGTTTTAGAAAGATAACTTGCTGTAATATGGAGGATGGACTGGGTGACAAGGAGGTAGGGAAATTAGTTACAAGTTGTTTGCAATGACAAGGGCCTGAACTAAGGTGATGGAGAGGAGACAAATTTGAGAAATACTAAAAGTGGAATCATTAGGCATTAAGTACTGTGAGGCCAGGGGGTGAGGGTGGGAGGTCTTAAGCTTCAATTACAGTTTTGGTGACTGGGTGGATGTACCATTCCAGAGCTAGGTCATGATATTTTCGGACATATTGCCTTTGAGGTGCCACCTGAAAACAGCAAGTACGTCAACAGGGTTTGCGGATGTAAAGTTCAGGAGAGAAAGGACTATTATCAGTGGCTAGATAGTAAAAGAAATATTGTTGAGAGATCATCCAAGGAGAGGGTGAAGCATGGGAAGAGGTGAAGGCTAAGTGTGGGACTGACACCATTTAAGAATAGTCCTCTTAAGAGAGGTACTTTAGTCCTATCATTGTAAACTTTGTTTTCACACTGGAAGAAACAGATCATTCGGTCTCCTTACATTCTGCAGAGCAGAAAACTGAGGGTCAAAGAGGTTCTCTAACTTTACTTAAAGCTATTTATCTGTAGAAGTGAATGAAAACCCAGGTTTCCAGACTGTCCCCAAGTTGTTCCACCCTAATCATTTAAAAGTTCTCTTTCTAGTACTGTGTCCTCTTCCTGCTTCTGACTTGTAAATGTTCAGGATGAGAAATAAAAGGTCTTTCTTCAGTAATTGTTTAATGGTAATAAATGCTTCTGTTGTTATTTTGTATAGATCATCAAAAACTAAAATGTTATTATTTTCAAGGATAAACTTCCAACAATATAGTTCGATAATAAGACCCCAAATTTATAATTCAGCACATACTTCCTTAATAATCTGGGAAACAAGGAAAAGCCTAATTCTATAATTAGGAAGAGCAAATAGCAATTGTATCAAGCACACAGAGAAAATGTTTACGAAACACTTCAGAGAGGAAAATAGCTACAGCTATCCTCTGCAGTCTGCTTAAAATCTCAGATGGTTGAGAATGGGCTTCACCAATTCTATCATATACCCCAAAACACATTTTCATAATTGCACTTAAGAAAAGCAAAATGCAAGGGAGTTCTTTGGCATACCTGCTTGGTTTGGCCGTTGCCAGCTTGGTGACTTGATGGTGCTGGTGGATCCTAGAGGCTTGAAGGCAGCAGCAGTTGTGAGACCAGCCACCCCTGGTCTGGCAGAGGCTGGGCTTCCTGGCCTCTCAGGCATGCTCCGTGCTGAAGCTACTGATGGAGCCAAATGCTGAGAAGGCTCCTGGGTGTTGCTGGAAAGAAAATAAGAAAACATTTTTGGTGAAGTGGTAGCAATTTGACCCAAGCAATGATCCTTTCTTTTCTAAATCTATTGACTCTCTAAGGAAAACAAAAATAGTAATTAATTAACTGATAGTAAAACAAACAAACAAACAAACAAACAAACAACTCTAAAACTAGGACTCAAGGACTGCCTCTCTTTAAAACAGAAAAAAAAGAATAGGAAAGGAAAGGAGTCACATTACATTTGTTCGATACTTTGGAAATTCTCTTTAGAGATCTACCATGAGAAATGAGGCTACTGAAAAACTTATACAGCCAATCCTTTAAAATAAGCTCATTTCCTCTTTCTATTCCTCTCTATTTATTCTCAACACGTTATCATCTAGATTAAAACAATTAATTACTGAAGAATCCCTGATAATTTCTATGAAATGGCACAGATATTTCTCCTTTTCCACATTCTTCTAGTATTTTATGAACTAAGTTTCTCTGACATCTCACCAGTCTCTCTTTTCGCTCACATACCCAAGTACTCTCTCATTCATTCAATAAATATTTAAGCGCCTATTATATGCCAGCATTGTGCTATGCACTGGCCATACAGTGGTAAACAAGAGACAACATCCTCAGTCTAACAGAACTTCCAGTGTTCTGTGTTCCTAATAAAGGAAAACGGGAGACAAGACTGCCCTTGTCCTCTCTCAATCAGTTATTTGTTTAACAGGAGGCTTGTCTGTGCTGGTTCCAGTTTGATTCAGAAGATCATATGGCTTTTATTACCTGGTTATTTGTTACTTATTATTATATATTATCATTTCCAAAAAAAATTTAAAGTACCTCGAATTATAAAATAAGCACTTTGGAATAACATAATACTACAGCAATTTCTCTCAATTGAAATATAATAATAATTATTATTATAACAACAACAACAATAATAACACAGCCTGCTAACTTTTCAACAGAAACTGAGGTACTGGTTGCTTAAAAAATTCTATGCACAGAAACTCAATTTCTTCAATGTCTGAAAGCAACAGATCGATAAAGATAGGATACTATATTATTAATGACATCAATAAAATAAATACCATTAATTATACTATTTAGGTTGAGATTATTTCGAGGAAAAGAAACTTCAAATTCAATCATGTCCACCATAATACCAAATGAACAAGAATAACTAATTTCTCCAACAACTCTTGAATCCTGAATAACACCTAACGAAGTAGGCCTGGGGCTGCCTAGTCTTACGATGGCCTACTTGTAAGTTGGCCTCGGATGGCATTTGGGAACTTGGCTAGTAAACAGCTCCCTACAGTCACATAAAACTTTCTCTAAAAAGACAGGAGTGGCTCACTGTGCCTAAACTATATAAACAATGTTGTTTATGCCGAAGACCTTCTTCCCTTCTGAGAGTCTGGAATTTCGGTATGAATTAGGCACAGCGTGCCTACACATAACAAGCCCCAGTAAAAACCTTGTCTTAGGTGGTTTCTAATGAGTTCTCTGGTAGAGAACACTCTGCATGTTTTGTCATAACTCACTGCTGTAGGAATGAAGCACATCCTGTGTGACTTCACTGGGAGAGGGCTTTTGGAAACTCGAGTCTCATTTTTTCCAGACTTGGTCCCATGTACCTTTTCCTCTTGATTTTGCTTTGTATTCTTTCACTGTAATAAATCTTAGTCATGAGTACAACTATATACTGAGTTCTGTAAGTCCTCTAGTGAATCATCAAACCTGGGGTAGTCTTGGGGCACCTCTGATGCTAAACAGTTTTGAAAAATCATACTAGAGCTATTTTAACTTTCTTGAAACATTTTTCCCTATTGTTATTCTTTCAAATTCAAGTGTAATAGAGCTACTACCTTCTTTTATCATCTCTAATCAGTTTAGTGAAAAACATTCTATATAACGAAAAATTTAAGCACTTTAATAATTTTTATAACAACTTAAAAGTGAAAGACTGCTTGCTTACTTAATGGCAATGCTGGACACGGTTATCGATAAACATGAGGATAAATAATATTAATGGAAACAGTGTAAGCATTATAGCATAGTGGTTATGAGCACCTTATAAAAGCTTTGTGATGGACAAATTATTTCATTTCTCTAAGCCTCAGGTATCTAAATTTTAAATGGGAATAATACTTTGCTCATAAAAGTTTCAAGAGGCTTAAGTACGATAATTATGTACAAAGTGCTTAGCGTACTCTAAGACACAATATGAACTTGACGTGTGAAAAGAATAATTAATGTATTTAAATAATAAGATTTATTTTCAAATTTTTACACATTTCAAATAAATGATTTTTTAAAATAATACATAAGTATGTCATTTTAATTCTAGGGTTAATTACTAATGTGGATTAAAAAAATGATTAATAATCATACGGTCACAATTCTGAGAAAATTTATGACCAAGCAATACTAAATGTTACAGATGAAACAAAAGCATAATCTGGAAATAACAAAACCTAAATTATCATTTAATGCTTAATGACCTAAAAGAACTGAAATTTAATTCTAGGAGAGTTGCCAGACAGAGAAAGTGACCAGGATGATAAGAAATCAATACCAAGCCTAATGAAATTTGGTTGAGGGAACTGTTAATATTGGCCCAGGATATTAAAAAAAACTCATGAGAAGCATAATAGCACTCCTCAAATATGTGACAGTGAATTCACTCAACACGGCTACATTCTGTTTGCCTAAAGTTGAGTCAAATCTACAGTGAGATAGATTTGATTCAATAAAATATGGAAGTACCTCCTAATACAGAAAATCATCCAAAGGCAAAAATTTGTTCCCTAACAACGTCTTTCATGAGAGGCTTGTCCAGCAGAGGATGAAAGTGCTGTGGAATGAATTTAACCAGTTAGAGGTTTGGAGGGCTAAGTCACACTTCAGCATAACATTCAGAGCCTCCTAAGATATAGCTATAACCTACCTGTCCAATTGTATCTCCTACTTCTTTGCTATACAGACTATATTCTGGCCATGTCTCCTCCCTGTCCACAGTTCTCCATTTTTTCCAGGCTCTGTATAGAAGGCTCTCCCCCCATCCCCACTCTCCTTCTGCACTGATCCAAATCCTATTCATAATTAACAACAGTATCACTAACAATAATATCCATCATGCACTGTGTATCATGCTAAGCAATAAATGCATTTTATTCAATCACTCAAATCTTCTAGAAGTATAGAAATTTCTTCCTTCAACTCATGGCACATATTAACTGCATGGCATATAGTTACATTCTGATTTGTAATAGCCAGGCTTTTTTTTTTTTTAATTAAAGTAATTTCTTTATGTATCTTGTTTCCTTCATTACATTATAAACTATCTAAGATTTGGGCCTTTACTATGATGTTGGGAATATTACTTAAATTTAGCAAGTTTCCTCATTTGTAAAATGAGATAAAAATATTATCTTTATTCCAAGGTTACTGTTATGATTAAATAAAATACAATAAGGTAATACATGTAATACAAGTAAAGTACTTATCACAGTGCTGAGCGCAGAGTATATGCTCAAGAAATGATATATTTTGTAATAAATATCTAGCTCAAATATCTAGCGATAAGTTCATTTACTAAATAAACACCTTTCATCGGTACTAATAATTTTAGTTCTAAATGTAATCTATGGATAGTTTTGGTTCAGAATTTTGAGATGTGACACAATCTTGTCTCCTCAACTCAATTTAAAATGACACATATATTTACTTAATATTCCCATGGAATAAGAATCTCATAAGCCAAAAAATGTTTTCATTTTTTTATTGTATCTTTTGTATATACTCTGCATATATTTTCTCCCAAAGACCTGAGATGTTAGAATCTTAAATAGTACTCTTTAGATACAAAGGGTCTGCAGTAGAGTATAAAGAATTTATAAAAATCCCAAGTTATAAGCAAGAAAATTATTTCATTTGTTTAAATTCAGGATTGATCAGCAAAGTTCAATATTCTCTGGGGAAACAGATTTCTATTTACTTAAAATATTTAATGTAGTAATGAAAGAATCTTAGGGTTTATCTAGACAATCATATATCTGAATACACGATGCCTAGGTCTCTAAAAATATTCCCCTTTTCCCCTTAATTTTTAACTATTAGCTACCATTTAAAGAAAATACATAATATTAGGTATCATGTACTAAATATTACAGAATTAATAAAGTCATTGGCCATATTATTTTATATTTGAAAATAAGATATTATTAATAATCATTAACAGCAAAATATTTTAAATTAATAACTAATTTATTAATATAGTATGGCATAATTACTTAGATTGGTATCTTATTTCTGAAATCATGATTCAAATATATTTTTTCTACATTCAAATTGTTAAAGGTATACCTAAATTTTAAACAAAATTAAAATGCTTTCAAAAGCTTCTAATGAGGAAAACAGAAAAAAATCCATAAATACCCTTGACTAATAACTCGGAAGCTAAAAATCAAATATGGTTATTTTAACTAGCCTGGCAAATAAACAAGCACTGAAATGAAATGTTAGATTAATATGAATTCCATCTAGAGTATACCAAAGTTTTTGTTTCATATTTCAAAAACTGAAAATGGAGAAAAATACACTGATAGAACACAGATTTCTTTTCAAAACTGAGCTAATAAAGAAAGAATAAAAAGGAAGAAAAATTTACTTTCAGTGTCAGCTACGTGATTTATCTTGAGTTTACATTCCTTTCTCATGTTTGTTTAACTATTACAACAAATAAATTTCAGCTGCAGATTGAGAACAGTTGGAAATTTTAAGTCTATTTTCAAAGGAAAAATTCTGTTTCAAGAATACTCTTAAGGTAACTTTTATTCTAATTACATGTTTAAATTTTTTAAAAAGCCAACTAACTGCATATCACAGGTTTAATTATCAATATTTAAATTAAACAGTTTTTACACAAAGTCTTACAGAAATTGATACACTAATACACAGACTCTTAAGTAGTGGGAAAGGAATATTTCTGAAAGGGTCATAATTATAAGCAGCTTTCTATTTTAACAGATTTTCTGTCAGGACTCTATAAAGAACCTAGACATATAGAAGAATCATCATGAGTCTCCTTCCTTCCAGAATTCTGTGTTTACAAAAAAGTTTTTTGTATTTTCCTAAGCAAAATTCTTTAACTTATTAGACTTTTTGTACCAAAATTAAAAATGCTAAATATACTATAATGGAAAGAAACAAGTTTGGTATTATACTATACTATAATTTTAAAAGTTACTGTCATACCAAAGCAAACATCAGGGATAAAATATCTTTGACACTAACCCAACCACTCTTTTTGGTACCCAGCTCACTGAGTTAGCAAGGTCTCTTCAGGAAACCATGGTCCTGGTTTCCAGAACACCAACTGGTTTATCTTGTCAACAACCATTTCCCTTTCCCAAATAGCAAAATATACTTAGTTTGTGCCAACTGCTCTTAATAAAAAGTAGTGATAATAACTATTAACACCTGCTCTAGAAGTGGGTTCATGCAGTGGGTTCAGTGAGTCTCTAACTGCAAGCACACTTTTTTTTTTTTAAATAAGTTTATTTAAACAATATGCTTAACGTAAGGGAAAACTATCTAGGATTCATTTCTTTTAGAGTAGTTTATCTCTTCTTAAGACAGACTGCCCTACATGTAACAACTATATACAAACAAAGTTATAAAGTTATCCCTGGTTTTACAATGATAAATGAAAAACATTAAAATTCTCTAATTAAATAAGGTATGCAAGAATTTTTATGATGGTTTGTTTTGTTTTTTTTTTTTTTTAAACAATGAGAGCTAAATAACTTACTGGAATAGAAAGATAAGAGCTGAGCTGCTAATGAAAAAAAGGGGTATTTTTGCAGAATCAGTATTTTTCCCCACCCCATTTCCATTAGTTGTTAATCAAAACATACCATTGGCCATGATGGACCTCAAGATAATCATGCTAAGCGAAATAAGCCAGACAGAAGAAGCTGAAAACCACATGATATCACTTATATGTGGGATATAAACCTAAAAGCAACAAACAAACAGAGACTCATGGACAAGGATAATAGACTAGCAGTTACCAAAGGGTGGGGGTCAGCGGGGAGTGGGGAGGTAGATGGGGTGGGGTATAAGGGGTCAAATATGTGGTCACAGAAAGAAATCTAACTATGGGAGGGGAACACAGAATTCTATATTATATGCCTTATTGTTAAATGTACTCCTGAAATTTATTGGATTTTGTTAACCAATATCACCAAAAAAATAATTAAAAATAAATTTTAAAAAAATTCACTAGGGGCTTTTCTGAGAGATGATGTAGAACATTCCATTAAGTCCTCAAAGAGACCTTTTATTCCAAGCGTGGTCAGTAACCTGTCACTGTACAGACTTAGCCGTGACAATTAAAGATTTCTGCTCATTTAACACTCACAATTCCACAAATACAATTTCAGATATTTTTTTTTAGAGCAAAATCTCTCCCTGTCTAAACACCTCCCTTAAAATTTACCCAGAATTATAATTAAGTATATTGAAAACCTCCATAAAAATAGGTAGGATACAAACACGTGATCGATAAATAACCTACATCATATCAGGCTTTTACTAATTATAGTCACAGTGTACACTTTGCCATTAATTTTATGTTCTGTCAGAAATCGTTTTATACAGTTATTTAATTAAGATTATACCCTTAGTCTTCACACCTGTCAGAATGGCCATCATCAATAAATCAAAACACAACACGTGCTGGTGAGGATGTAGAGAGAGGGAACCCTCGAGCACTGCTGGTGGGACTGGAAATGGTACAACCATTATGGAAAACAGTATGGAGGTTCCTCAAAAAATTAAAAATAGAACTACTTTATGACCCAGCAATTAAACTTCTGGGTATTTATACAAAGAAAACCAAAACACTAATTTGAAAAGATACGTGCACCCCTATGTTCACTGTAGTACTATTTACAATAGCAAAGATATGAAAGCAATCTAAATGTCCATCGATAGATGACTGGATAAAGAAGTTATGGTGTGTGTATGTATATATACATACACACAATGGACTACTATTCAGCCATAAAATAAATGAAATCTTACCATCTGCAATGACATGGATGGACCTACAAGGTATTATGCTAAGTGAAATAAGTCAGATAAAGACAAATAGCATATTTCATTTATATGTGGATTCTAAAGAACAAAATAAACAAACAAAATGAAAACAGACTCAGACACAGAGAATAAACTAGTGCTTTCTAGATGGGAGGGAGGTTGGGGGGCTAGATGAAAAAGGTGAAGGGATTAAGTAGTACAAGTTGGTAGTTACAAAATAGTTACGGGGATGTGAAGTACAGCATAGGGAATGTAGTGCCACGTGGGTACTAGACTAATCAGGAGGATCACTTCGTAAATTATATAAATATCTAACCACTACGCTATACCACTGAAACTAATATGAAAAAATATTGTGTCGACTCCAATTGAAAAATAAAAAAATTAAAATAAAATAAGATTATGCCTTTAGTAATAAACATTTGGAATATTTTTAATATGCTTAATAATTTTGGGCATAATTATAAAGTTTAGGAGAAAAATTAATTTTCATGTTTCATGTTTCCTAGATGTGGCCCAAGTAAAACCTTCATATTTGAGAACTCTAAGATAGTAGCCGAACAAAACCAATTATTTTATTATTCTTTTTCATTCTTTCAAAAGGTATAAAGGTATGTCTTACTAAACATTTGACTATTCTCCTATAGCAACATCCATGCAATATAAGATAGGGTTCTACTGTAATTTGAATACTTGCACAATTACTCATAATTTCATACCAAACATCAAGTGTGCTAATAAAAGATGTCACAAAGGGTTAAAAGGCAAGTTAATAACCATATAAAACAACATGCTTGTGCATTAGCATTGCATTGAAATTACAGTTAATTTAAAATTATAAATTTAAAACACGATCAGCTGTAGGATTTTCTCACCTGGCCTGTTAATATGGTGTTTAAGTGTTACAGAAAGCAGTTATCTTTACAGCAAACCACCACTTGTGTCATCTGCTCCCACTGTACCTTGTTTTCTTAACATGGATAGAGCCAGTTGATTTCCTCGAGGACTGGAGATATGAAAAAGCTAAAGGCTTGGAAACAGGGCTGATGCAAAGTGCATCCAGGAGTGAGTGATATTTTTCAGGACTGGAGAGCCTGGTGAGCATTTAGAAAGAGTTTTAAATTGAAAAATCATACTACCAATAGCAGAAAGTAGTTTTTACAGTCTATGATTTGAAACCTTTTCAGAGAGACATAGTGATAAAGACAGACAAGCAGAAAGACAGTAGAACTAGCACTAGAAAGAGGATGAAAAGAAGAGCTAAGAGTCCATTATATTATTTTACTCGATAATATAGAATTGATTAAATTTTCACCAAAACTGGTCAATGTAATCTTTTAGAAAGCATTTAAAGCTATAAAAGACTACTAGAAATAAGGTATAAACAAAATACCACAAAAATAAAATAAGGTATAAACAAAACGCCACAAAAATTGGGAGGAAGGGGTGTCGCAAAGAATAATTAGGTTTTAGATCATCCTCAAATATAATCAATTTGTGGGAGAAGATAAAACCAACAGACATTTAAAATACCAATACATCCTTGATTTTGTTCCAGATATAAAAACCAAACATTATAAAGCCCCAAAAATCAACAGGCACACAACACGCAATAATCCATGGAACTGAGAAGTATCATATATAAGTGGCAATCATAGAAAGAGATAAAAGCATGATTTAAAGCAAAATCAGTAATAAACATTATGGGATGTAGCTATAATCTAGACAAAATGTCCACAATATGATTAAGATCTCATAACAGAGCTGTGGCTGTTTCGAATGAATATGTTTTCTTCGAGGTGACTTTAAGATGGCGAAGCTCTGGGATCACATCAGACACACACCGTACATGTAGTTCTACCTGGTTTTTGCGGCAATAACGGCAGACACAGTAGCAGCTGCACTGCTCAGAACTGCAGCACTATATCTAGCAGGAGAAGAGGTAGAAAAGTTTCGAAAACCTTCCAAAGAACTTGTCACCACATTTCTTGTGGAGCTGCTTAAATTAATAGGTAGGGAAAGAAAAAGAGAAGAGAGGAACAAAAAGGAAAATGAGAAGAGGTAGCATAATAAAGATAAGGCAGTAACCATCCTGTATTAATATTTAAACATACAAATGTAATGTGTCAGAAATATAATAGAAGTTGAGGTTGTTTACTATTGCTATGATTTTTCTCAGAAATTAAAATTTGACATATGATCCTCTATAATAACTGGCTTTTGAGATACAAACACTTTTGAATGTATTTAAGTTCACTGTCTCTAATTCTATTTAAAATCAAATCACTATCATATAACAACACACATTTGAAGATTGATTTGTCAACAAATAAGTAGAAAATAAACCTAAACATGAAGTTTGAATTTCTATAAGCAGAGAAGGAAGGAAAGTTATGTGGAGTTTTCCAAAATGTCTCTATATTAAGCATTTTACCTTAGAGATGATAAATTCCCACAGCCTGACATTTTAATGTTTTCAAGAAAAGCAGGTACAATCGGCTGCCTATTCAGAAGCAGCAATATATATTACTAAGAAGAAGAAATAACATTTAAGATATTGAGAGAAAAGCTATTTGGGAAGGGTAAATGCCTTTGCAAAATAAAAAGCAGTTACAGTGAGTATGATGGAAACATCACCTTCCCTGCAGATGTTCTATATTTCTATTTTCAATTAGCTCTATAAAGATTCAAAAATGCTGGTAAGAAATTTTATATTCAGAACTCTCATTACTTAAAATAATAATTATTTTTCTTTGGTCTTTTAGAAAAGATCAAACACCTGGATAGCAATCAACATTTCAATCATTTGTAATGATTAACAAATTAGTTATCAAATTGGAATTGAGAATTTCTTTTTTATTAAGTAAAAAGAAAGTCTAAAATGCATAGTGTGAAATTTGTTGTCTCTCTTCTTCATTTATGAGTACAAGTTATTAATGAACATCCTCACTATACCATGATCATTGTTTTTCAAAGTATGCGAAAGTGGTCACTTCCAACATAAAGTAATTATGTGCCAAACTCATCCAAGGTTAATGAGTACGCAGACATCTAAGGCTGTGAGGGCTGACATAAGTCTTTTCTCCCTGTCAGAAGAATTTGATAATCCATTATTCCCAGTTCTACTAGTTATAACTTTACAAATAAGTAGAAGGCAAATTAAGAAATGGTGGCAAGCCACTTTTTAAAACAAATTATATAGAATTGTTTAACTTAAAGTATAATTCTTTTGCAAGTTTATAATTTAATTGAACTGTATGACTAGGATATGTTTTACCAGGATATGTTTTAACAACTGTTGTGAATGGCTTAAAAAGAAAAAAAAAAAAATGAGGCTGGAAAGAAAAAAGAAAGATGCTATTAGTAGCAGAGCAGGGTAATATGAATGTCAGGCAAAGTGGAAGAATAAAGTTACCAAGTGATTCAACTCCGAGTTTCTCAATTACGCTGAACGCTTGAGGCAATGGCTACTATTTGGGGGAAGTAATGTCAAATAAGAACTAGGAACTTGTCTATAAAAAAATCAGCTAAAAAATAAATCAGCTAAATTATCCTTTTCCTTTAAGAAGAAAAAGAAATGGTAGTGAATTTCTTTTATCATATTGTATCACAAATAATAACATAAAAGGACTTAGTATCACCAGAGTCCAGCAAAATCTTATAAGAATGAACTTGAATCCCTTTAGAATATGTCTGAGTACCTGGAACATACGATCTCTGTCGCTCCTTTTTAAGAGTTGAATGCTTTAGTACACTTATGACAAACTCAAGAGAGCTGACTTTCCAAATCACAGTGAATAAATGAAAGACACAGATTTCCTGACTCTACATTAGAACTTAGAATCTAAACAAAAAATGAAAAATATAAAAAGCAGTGTAAAGCGGTGTTCCAAAGCTGAGTGCCAAGCTTTCTTGTCTACATATTAATGATGTCAGTTCTGTAATCTATGATCACTTTCTTCTTTTTAGTCAAACAGTTTTAGTATTTAATTTCACCACGAGCATTAAAATTTAGACATACCAAGAAGAAAAACTCTACCTAGAATACGTAGTTACTTTAGAAAGTGTGGCTACTTGGCTACCAATATGTAAAACCTGAGCAGTTGCAGGCGGGTGAGGTCCACTCTTAGGTAGGTCTTCCAGAGAACTGTCAAACCTAAGTTTTCAGAAGTAAAATAAACAAGGCAAAGGAAATATTAATAAAAAGTACTGGCTTTATCACCTATACTACCTTTCAAATGTACATCGCTTTCACTTTGGGAGTATTGCTAGTTTTTTTTTTTTTTCAGCTTCCTATCTGTATAAGGTAAAAACCAAAACCAACACCCTCACCACAACCAACAACAGGCTGTTTTACATCCAATTGTTTTTTAACATGGCTAATTCCACGTGATAAAAGATTATGCTTACCAGGGAAGAAAGGTGGATGGGAATTCCCATATACTGTATTTTGCATGCTTCAGGGAAACTTAGGCTCCAAGAAATTAAGTTGTCCAATATCATACGCCTAGTCAGGGTGAGATGAAATTTGAACCAGGTCTGTCTGTACCATTTCCATTACATAATGCTTTCCAGCATCTTGTGGGGCGGCTGCCTAAATCATATACTACAAAAAAGCACCTAGGAATTTCTTTTCAAATCAGAATGTTGTGTGTATAGATCTGAAATTATTTGAATGTTGTTTACCTTGATATAAATAAAGTATTTTAGCTATTCATACAACAAAAATGTTTGCCTGCAATTGTGTTCCTTTGTTTATTTTTATTTTGTTTTTCTGATGCCTGTACCATTTTTTCCTTTGAATGCCAAGATCAAATGTTAGAAGAACTACTACCAGGTAAAGAAAAGATGAAAAACTCAGTGTGAGGATTAAAAGAAGAAAGTCACCGAGCATAACACCAAAATAAATAGGAAAAATACAAAATTACCCACTATAAAAAATTAAAAAGACTGTATATAAAAAAGACTAGGTCAGTCATATTATACTGACTTTCAAATGTAAAATGTAACACTGAGATAAAGAAATAGGAAAGAAGAGGTTACAGTCCCATTTTTTATTTAGTATTGGTCATACATTTACCAGAATGTTGGGAAAATGTAGACAGCTTAGGAAAAATGTCATGGTAGAACTAAAATATCATTTAAGAGGTAGGAAAGAAAAAGTTACCAGGATAAGAAATATAGTCCTATAACAGGTCAGCAAATCTGACTCTCCAGCCAAATTCAGCCTGATATCTATCTGTCTTTGTATGGCCTAGGAACTAAGAATGGTTTTCATACTCTTAAATGTTTTTTTTTTTAAATGAGAAGAAAAAGAATATTTTGTGACACATGAAAATTATATGAAATTCAAATTTCAGCAACCGTAAATAAAGTTGTATGAAACACAGCCAGATTCATTCAGTTACATATGTCTATGGCTACTTTCACGCTACAGAGAGTTGAACCGGATCATTACAGAAGAGAATGCATCCTAGAGAATATCGTATCCACACAGCTACCAGAGTAAACTTTTATCAATAGATATCCATGCCTGCCTGTTGCTTAGACCTTCCAACACAGCTCTAAGGACAACTGGGACCCTGTACTACCTATTCTCCAGCCTTATCTTACTAAGCTCTTCCTCTCCCTCTGGCTTGTTTCAGTCCACAAAGTCTCCATTGAAACAGGTCAAGCTTCTTCCCACCTCAAGGTCTCTGCTGCTCAGTCTACTACATCTTGCTTTCTATACCCACTTCCCTATCACACCTTTACTAGGTTAATTCCCTTGTGTCCTTCTGACCTCAACTTAAGTGTCACCTCCTCCAGGAGGCCTCCCTGATTCCCCAAATCATTTTAGGTTGCCCATGTCATGTGCTTCGTATTCATAGCACCCTTTTTCTTCACAGAATTGGTTATGACTGTAATTAGACAATTTGTGTGGTTATCTGTTTAAATCTGGACTCCCTCATTAGATTAGAACCCCCAAGGCCAAGTAACCTGATGTTTACTGGTATAAATGAAGTGTAATAAAGTGCTTACCATAAAGTAAACAACAAATAAGTATTTGTTGAATTAATGCATGAATGAAATTTATTGTTTTTAAATGAGAACTCACTCACAATATACATATATTTCTTGAGACACTTGTGTACCTTCTAGAGACTATACTGTAATTCAGCTTAAACAGATATTACTGCCTAAGAAGAGACAGATCACTGATCTCAAAGAGTGACTAAAATTCCAAAAATATCTTTTAAAATGTCCTTTATAATATACAGAATTATCAGTATTCTTAGAAAAAAAAATAGTTACAAAGAATTATCAATGTCTACATATTAATGTATAATAAGGGCAAGTAAGAAAAGAAAGTTGAAGTTGAATCTGCCAACACCTCTATGCTGATTGGAAAATGAGTGCCACCTGAGATTGGAAACAGTTCATATGAGTCACGAAATAACCTTCAAAAGCCAGACATCCGCATTTCCAAACAAATGAACTTGGGACGTTTCCCATATGTTACACACTTATTACCTATTCCTTTGCTTAGGTAATCTCTAAAAGTACTAGGCTTAAGAAAATCTTAAACTACCTCATTTAATATGGAACAGACATCAATATCTATTCTCGTTCTGTCATTTGCTAATATTTATTCCTCTTAGGGTTGGAAGAAGCTTTGATTAATAGCACCTCTGCAGCAGCCAGACCTTTTGCTTTGTCTGTTACTTAAGTGAGTTTTTATTTCTCACCAGAGAGGTATGAAGCCTTTCTCCTTCCCAGACATGTCTGGAGAACTGGGCTTGCACAAGTCTTTTTGGCCTGCTTTTCTCAGGAAAAATGAACAAAGAGCATTTGTGCATTATCCTTCTTTGTAATTGTGCCTCTCTTTGCACAATCTCTGTACTAAGTCTTTCTATGCAATCATGCAATCTATGCTAACATGAGGAAGCTCAACAGCCATCTGTGCAAGTAAAGGAGGTATGAAGCCACCATCTTACTAACTTACCATCCTGACCACCCTGCTGGACCAGCGAACTCTTTCCCCATCCTGGCAACTGTCAAATAGCAACAGCCTTAAGCCGTGTACTCCATCTTCTCCGTTTTTCTCAGGGGCCTTAATTGATCTAGCTCTCTTTCCCTTGCATTTTCCATTTCTACCTCTCCACTGCATGCTTTAATGTCTCCATTCAAAATTGTATGGTTTCCCTTAAAAACAAGAAGAAAAGTACCATCACCTTCTATTTTCCTCTTCTGCTTAACGGCCAGATCCTGTGAAACAATAACAGCTTCCTCACATAGTCTCCATTCTTCGCCCGCCTGTCACTTCAACCACCTCAAGCAGGCCTCAATCCCCAACCTCTAAAAACCATATTCTTGCTGAGGTCACTAACGACTTCTTTGTCGCTAAATTCAACAGATAATTTGCATTCCTCACTTTGTTTTTATTGTGGTAAAAATACATAACATAAAATTTACCTAAAAATCATCTTAATGATTTTTAAGTGTACAGTTCAGTAGAGCTCAGTATATTCAGTGTTGTGAAACAGATCTCCAGAACTTTTTCATCTTGCATATCTGAAACTCTATGCTCATTAAACAAAAACTCCCCTTTCCCCCACCCCCCAGCCTTGGCCGCCACCATTCTATTTTGTTTCTATGAGTCTGACTGCTTCAGATACCTCATATAGGTGGAATCATATAGTGTTATATTTTTGTACCCATATGTTTTTACTTAGTCTCTGTATATAACCCAACTGACCACTCTTCTCCTGTCTTCTGTGTCTCAGTTGTATATATTTGTTTTTGGTACAATTTCTTTGGCTATTCCTGGTTGCAGTAATAAAATTTCAAAATGTTAATTTGGCTCATTCATATTTGTGTGGAATGATATGCAAACCTAATAAACATAAATTCTTCACCAAGGTTAACGTTTAAAATATCTGGGAAAAAAATTCTTTTGCAGCAAGAAAACTTCTCCAACTAAAATTTTCAATGCCTCCTCACTTTCCATATAAATATAAAATAATCAAATAGAGTGACTTATTACATCCCCACATGGCAAGTTTTCAGTCAGAGGAGAAATTCAGAAACCTTAAAATATGTATTTTATAGAAGATAAAGCAAGAAAACAATAAATTGTCCTTGGCATTTTCACTCTTCCACAAAGCAAATATTCAGCCACTAATACTGCTAAGCAGAGAGTGAAACATACCAGGATCATAGTTGCATTCTGTACTTCCAGGGTTCACTGGCATAGCAAAGTTCTTTATTTTAGCCAAGGAAACTGCTAATTGTCTGGAAAAATGAGTATCTCCACAGGCTTCCTGACAATAAAGATGGTGACTACGTTCACTTGCAACTATGATATCCCTTCTGCAAAATTAAATCGACTAAACCTCAGTTGGAAATTTCTGGCACTCTTAATTATAAGCTAAATTTATTAATTGATTTCAATAGCTTTTGTTTCTATAGCAGCATAAAAACTTTGTTTGACTTTGCTAATTCTACATTTATTATGGACGGCATCTTGAAGAGAATTTAAAAATCAGCAAGTAGGGGCATCCTTGCTTTATACAGAGGAGCAGAGAGACTGACTGTTGGAGGTTAAAAGAAGATTATGAAGCAAATTATCAAATGTGAAAATACCACCCAAAATGAGAATCTCTTTTTGTGAGAGCAAAGAAAAAAAGAACTGACTCAAAGAAATTATTTTTCTTGGCGCTTTCCACTTTTCTGAAGCAAGGAAAAGAAGGAAACAAAACAGGAAATTTCTGAACTCATTATTCGTGTTGGGGTAAAAGTTTGCTCTTTGTTATATTATCCCATTTTCTTCAACCTTTCAAACTCTGCCTTAATTCTTAGGTACTTCTCTGCTATTGCTTTCCCTAATGATTTTACCTTTATTAAATGTCCTGTCTTAATATTATGTGAACTCTTTAGTTATCTATACTATTCCTTGATCTCTTTCGAGAAAATATAATGTGAGGTCTAAAGATAAGACAGGTAAAGAATGAGCATATGTCTATAAAAATATTGATGTAATATGGAGATTTTAAGGTATAATATCAACTTAAAAATTACTTGGAACAATACTCCAATAAAAGCCTGACTCCCTCAGTAACTTGCAAGGTACTTACCACTAACCTTAGCCTCTCTCAGTTTGCATCATCAATTTCTTCATTGGATCATGGACTTCGGTGATTTCTAGCAGGTAGGAACAGCTTCTAAGAGGGAACAATCTGCCATTTTGTAATCCTAATGTTATAAAAAGTATTTATATATGATAAAGGTACTTTTTTCAGATTCAGAATAAAAGGATGCATTATTCAATAAATAATGTTGAGTAAATCTGTAACCTTTTTGAAAATATAAATGAATCTGTCTGAATGCCTACTGTTCAACAGCCAACCACTGCAAGTCCTTGGAGAAGCCAGGTGTCTTGAGAAAGCCACCACAGAATCTCATGCTCCAAGGAGTGTCCTGCCAGCATTAGAGAACAAAAGCTGAGGACCACACACTCTCAAGGATAAATATTCTGAATCACATATCCTGAGCTCTCCCATTCAATCACTATTGCATTCACTCATTCATTCAACAACAACATATTATTTGAATCGCCACTTTATGCCAAGCATCCTCACATATTCTATCACACACTTTAACTTCCTGCCCTCATGGAGTTTACATTCTAGTGCCTACTTTCTTCTAAGAGACCATGAGGACCAACCCCATCATACTCTCCATCCTTGTTTTCCTGCCACAACCAGAAGTGCAAACCCTTTGGGTCATCCATCATCTCCTGGACTCTTACTTCTTTCCTGCTCTATGTATCCCCTAATCTGATCAATTTACCATCCTTCTCAGCCTTCACAAACCCTCTTTCATTCTACTATACCCTCTTATCATTCTACACCATTCTTGCAGTCCTTTCAAACAGAGGTTCCTTTTCTTTCACACCCCATATGTTTATAAAACTAGAGATGATGCAAATTCCTCATTACTGTTTCTAACATTATCAGTCACCTTTGATCCTCCAAAATCCCAAGTCCATTGAGGCTCATGTCATCAGACTATCCCACTCACTATCTATACCCAAGCATTGTCTTGCTTCTACCTCACTATTTGCTTTAGCCCCTGGCTCACTGCCTTCATCTTTACTCCCTTCCCACAATCTATCTCGATGACTTCAATTCTATGTTGAATCGCTGAATAACCTGACTGCTCAATTTGACTTCTTCTCTTCAAAGATAATCCCTAAGATTAAATCTTAGGCTTGGAATACCTTAGTCATGCACTCTAGAACTCAAAACCTTTACTTTTTTATCAACAAGTATAACACATCTAAAAATCTGGATTTTACTAACCTTCTTTGATTTTAACTCATTCCTCTACCTCTTGATTTTATTAGTTTTACTATACTGAATTTACTCTTACCTATTTCATTGACTTTTACTGACTAAATCCTTACCAAATTCACAGACTCAGCAATGTTCCATTATCTATCCCCCAAACCCCCATCGCAAGTATTTCCTCATTCCTGTCAGTTTTTCCTCTAAAATACAAACCCATCCAATTTTCTACATCTCCTTTAGTATCTCCATGGACTAAGCTATTGTTCTCTTGCCTGAACTGACAGAATACAGATAACTACTCTCCTATTTTCATTATTTCTCCCTTATAATCAATTTTCCATATACTATTTAAAGTGATCTTTTCAACACTACATCAGCTGTTACTCCCATGATTAAAATCCTATATTTCATTTCTTATTAGGAAAACAATCTGAATTCCTGAATATAACCTACAAAGCAATACATAGTCAACATAAGCAAAAGCCACCACTAATCTTTAAGGCCTGAATTAGGGAAAATGTTTGGGGAAGAAGGCATAGCTACGAATTTAGGTCAAGAAACCAGCGTATGTTATTAGATACAATCAATTACTGATATAATTGCCTGTGACCCAAAGACAGCTTAATTGTCCCATGATTTTTCAGTTGATTTTCTTGAGCTTACCTATGTAATCATCAGAAATTAATGCCAAGGATTAAACATAATATATGCCAGGTGAGATTTTACTAGTGCAGAATAAAACTACTGCTTGCCTTATAATTTTAGGACCCACATGACATGACTAACACAATGGACATGGATTAATTTTCTTCTAAAATCCTTAATTTTTTTATATTTGTTTTTGTTAACTTTATCTCACCCAACCAAATATGTCCCACAAGAGTAAAATGATTTGATCCAAACAGCACATAACCATATTAAATTTGTCTTTATTTCTTCTTTTTTTTGACTAAATTTGGTCCATTTTCCTAGACTTCCAATATACTTCTGAAGAATGATCTAGTTATGGAACATGTTTGCTATTTCTCCCTACTTTATGATATCTACAAATCTAGGCAGCAAGCTGTAGAGGTCCTCATCCAAGTCGCTGATTGATACTTTAAAAAATATCCTGTGGTTTTAAACTCCTTCAACCCGTTATAAATCTAAAAACTTGATAGTTATTAGCCTAATTTCATTTTTAAATTTGATGGGATCTTAAAAGTCTTATTTTGATGACTTATTAAAATTAACATTTCCCCCAATCTATTCAAAATGTGTTAAGCTGGGTGTGACTTGTTTCTTAAGAACTTAATTATAGGTCTTGGCAATTCTGCCCTCTTTTTCTTAATGGTCTCTAGTCATGCTTTTAAGAATGCTTTCTAGACTTTTTTCCAGATGACCTTAAGTTCAAACTAATTTATAATTTAGAAGTTAACTTTTCCCTTTTTTGAAAATCAGTACTGTATTTATCTGTTCCCAGTCTTCTATTTCCTTCCCAGTCTCCAGGATTTTTTTTTTCTTTTTAACACATATAGTGTTACTTAGCAAATCTCATCTGTAAGTTCTCTAAATACTTGGGACTATAAATCATTGAGAAAAAGAGACTACAGAGAGCTCATTTTAGAATCACTTTCTCCCTGGGGCTTCAATTCCCTCCAAAATGTAAATATACCAAAACCTTTTTAGTATTTACCTCTGGGTTTGGGTGATTTTTGTTTGTTTATTTATGTCTTTCAACAATGAGCATTTATCAATTTCATAACAACCTTTGACACCATCACTTTTTACTTTTTTATCTCTTGAATTAATGTAGTCTGGTTGTTTTATTTTTCACATTTAAATGTTTTTTGCACGTATAGATATATGTGTTCTAACATACATGCAGTACTGCTTTAATATCCCTGCTAATAACACTGCTAAGAGATTTGCTGATTCCAGTGCTGGAATCAAATATCTATTATTAAAATCAGCAAATCTCTTAGCACTGTTATTATTGGTTTGAGTCTACCAAGTTTAAAAATGTTGCTTCTTTTTATTAAAACCTCAAATTCACCTACTATCTAACCAGTGACATACAACTACCTGAAGCCATTAAAATCTTTAAGAAATTTTCGCAAACATTTTTTTCTTATGAACTGCTGGGATATTGGGGAAAGAATATCTTGTGAAAAGACAAAATAAATGTGTAACATTAACTCAAAAATTACAGGGGTGTCATCCCAGCTTTAACATGGTCTTCTATTCAAAGAAATGAATACAGACTCTTAAAGAGTAATCAATTAGGTACATCTGGAAGATGAACACCTATCATAACATTGAACATAGAAGGAACACTCAACATATACCTGTTAATAGACATAAAATAGAGAAATACAAAAGAGAAGACCTGAACAGAATGCTTTTGAGATTAAGGTAATTTGAAAATAGTCCTTTAATTTGACTAACAGGAAAATTAAGATGCCTAAATATCCACATCCATCATGTTTTATAGTATGTAATATATTATTTCAATTTTCTTTTATAAAATCATACCATCATCATAAACACACCTTCACATAACATAAAGGTAGAAAAACATGGGCTTCTGAAACTTTCAAAATGACTGAAATATGTAAAATTCAACAGTGGCAAAAGGTAGAAAATTAAAGCCTTCCATCGTGGTGAAGAATGCTCCTAATTTTTTAAAGTTGTGATTTCTTTTGAAGTTAAAACAGAAAGTAAACCGTAGGAGGTGTCTTCAATATTGAGTTTTTAGTCAAGAAGTTAAGTTCCTTTTATTTTCTGGTTTAATTCAATAAAATTTGTTGTGTAATTTACCTCTCTAGAGGTGACGTGGAAAGAATTTATCGAAGCAGCATTATAAGGGAAGCATTGCTGGTCTGATAAAACTTCTAAGGAACTTGGTGCAGATTCTGTACTATGAAAGTCAATTTTTGCATCTTACGAAAACAGATCTTTATGAAAAAAAGTATTTATAACTAATAGTCTTACCAGTTTAAGAAAAGTACACAAGCATTTTGATAACTAAACAGAGAATTAAACAATTTCCACGTGAAAATGCACAGAGTAGGTAGGAACTATGTTTCTTGCTTCAAAAAGTTTTAAGTACTATTCTCACAAGGAACTGAAGTGTAGTGCTTACTTATGTTCAATAGATGGCGGCCTTTACATTAGTCACTAAGCCATCATTTGCATGGGGCAGTACAGTCCACCAGTAGAAAATAACAGAGGTAAATTATAAATATTCCAGATTTCGCAATAGACAAAATTATTGCTTGGTTGCATACCCATTTTTTTTAACTTGTGGTCTTTTTTCCAAGTTCATGAACATACTTTACAGGAATGTGTATGATGATGTCAGCTAAGAGATTCTGGCTGTTATTGTTTTATTTTTATTTTTTAAGTTTAGACTATGCTGTGGAAGTCTTGGTGTTCTGTGCTTTGGAACAAATCCAATTGTTAATTCTTACCCCATAAAAATATGTTAAGAATATAAGACTAAGGAATGGTTCCTAATTTCTTTGCATAGTTCATGAAAAATAGAAGTTTTAGGTAATTTATTCAAACAACATGTCTTAATAAGAATATGCAACCAGAGTCCAGTATATTTGTGAAACACAGCAATGATAAAGACATGGCACTGGTCAGCAACCATGTCTTCATTAATTTATTTTCTGTGGATTGTGTATCTCTGAACAAGCTAAAATTTTTAAAAAACTGCTGTAAAAAGGGTACATTTAGAAACATTTGTCTAGTTTCTGCTTTCTAAATATTCAATGAATGTACAAAGATGAAAGGTTACTATTCAAGAGGTAACTTAAAATCTGGTTCTGATGGCCTTCAGCTAGAATCACGTGGACATTATTTAGTGATATGGGACAGCGTATAAGAGTATTTTTCCTCATAACTATTTCAGTTTTGTGTAATGTAACTAGTGACTGGAGTTTGAACTGTTTTCCTACTAAAGGGTAAGGCAGTCATCTTTCCATTGATGAGATTTTCAAATTTGTGAAAATTGAGAATCTCTATAATTCTTAATCCTAATACATGAAAAATCAAAACCTAACATTCCTTGAAGAGATAAAAGACTGATAAAAAGTATGTTTTCACAATGACAACTTTATATTTCTTTTTGCTAACTAAAATACTACTTTATACTTATTTATATAGAAAATTTATATGAAAAATTAATTGCTTCTTGGATAAATATTTTTCTATGTAATAAAACCTCTGAAAATGGTGAGATCAAGAAAATCACCATTTAACTTAATATAAATTGTGTGGTGCTTGACAAAGAATTTATTTTAAGTATAAATGTTTTTAAAAGAATTATCTTTTAATGAAATTTTCTATGGCCTCCCATATTCTCTATGTTGGTAAGCCACATATTATTACTAGTTTTCTATTATTAGTAGTTACTAATAATAAGGCTGTTGTTTCTTTTCAATCAATATTGTAGAGTACACTCAACTTCAAACATTTTCTTGTAATGGTAAAATTATTTCTATTGGTTTTTCCCATTAGAGTACTAAGATTCTCATATACCGGTTTCCAAAATTAGTCAGGTGTTGTCTCGTCAAAGGAGTCACTGAGCTATTCATGTTGAAACAGACCAAAAACACAAAGGAAAAAACAAATTTTCATTTATTTTTTTTTAAAGTCTTCCATGACTATTAACAAACAGATAATAACAGAAGAAAAGTGTCAACTTTTCTCAGACTGCCCGAAGCACAACAATTCTCCTTTTAAACTTAGGTATTATTCTACTTTACTTCCAGTATAGATATTAGTGCGATGGTATTTTTATGAAAACTGGACCTTATACTGAATTTATATTCAACGAAAAGTTATATATACCATACTGTAAACAGTTTCCCTATAATTCAACAATCAGGGAATTGGAGAAATATGCAATTATATACAATGAGTAACCACTTATTAGTGCTAGTTAGTGACCAATATGGTGGGATACTAAAACTCTTGTGTTCAAAGAGCTTGTACTCTAATTAGGGATATATATAGCACATGGAGACAAATACCTGTCATCCAAAGTAGAAAAAGAGTCACCACAACAAAGGTAACAATAATGCTTCTATATGGGTCCAAGTCAGTGATTCTACTTAAAAATAACTTTTTCTTAGATGCTAATCTGTCAAATTGAGTAAAAGGTAGCTGGTATATGTTATGGACTAAATTGTGCCCCTCCCCCACGATTCATACCTTGAAGTCCTAATTAACCCCCAATGTGACACTATTTTCAGAGAGGGCCTTGAAGGAGGTTATTACGGTGAAATGAGGTCACACGGTAGGCCCCTAATCCAAGAAGACTGGTGTCCCTATAAGAAGAGACACCAGAGCTCTCTCTTCTCCTATGCACAGAGGAAAGGGCATGTGAGGACACAGCAAGAAGGTGGCGTCTGCAAGCCAGACAGAGAGGCAGCACCAGGAACCAACCCAGCATCTTAATCTTGGACTTCTAGCTTCTAGAACTGTGATAAAATACATTTCTGTTGTTTAAGGCACCAAGTCTGTAATACCTTGTTACGGCAGCCTGAACTAAAACAGTGTCTAATTTAAGACGTAGTTTACCAGAGATGAATCCTACAATCCTAACACCCAATTTGAAATTTAACTTGTATTTTTCTATATTTGTATTTTAATATTTATATTATATTTATACATTTCTAATAAATGTCCACTTATATATGGATTTATATGTTGAATGTATAGATCTTATTTTCATAGCTACAGCTGCATCCATGAAGAAATACCATGCCTATTAGAATTTATACTATTATACAAAAACTCTTGTCTTCAAAGAGCTCATACTCTAGTTGGAGATTTAGGACATGCAGACAAATATCCATAACAGAAATTAGAAAAGGAGGTGCCAGAGGGGCAAGAATAATAAAGTATGTTACTTCAGAAGTGAGATGACTTCTACCGTGGGGTGGTGCGCTGTGGCTGAGATGTGTGGCTGGAGTTTTAGGAAGAAGTAAGAAAACCTGGGATAGGGAGCATTTTCACTTGGCGTCATTCTCAGTGCATAACACCTGGCATTTTGGGTAGGGTGACACTTCCATCCATAGAATGATTCAGAGCATCACATTTAGAATCCTTAGTCCCTCAGGAGTGCCCTCTGGTCTTATAATATTTATGTTATCCCCCTATACATTTCCAAAGGCTACTCAGAAGCATCTCTCCCAAGAGACAACCAGACATAAACTTTTAAAGATGCGAAGAAAACGGCGAGGTGCTAAATGAAATTTAAGTGACTGATTAAATGATTAATACACTTGATTCTAAAATGTTGCATATAACATACAAAAATATAATATTTTACTAAGTGCTGCTTACCAGTTACAAGTGTTTATTACATTTACTCAGAATTAATCTTAATTTTCCATTTTAAACCTTCTCATTTCATTGATTCAATCATTTTCCCTGAGTAATTTCTAAATGCTTTTATCCAGGCATTACTCCCAGGATGTGTCTGATGCAATCAACAAATAAACATTCTTTCTTTTTGACTTCCATATACTTTTCAGGCTGACTTACCTGATCTTTCATTTTAATGATTTCCCTACATGGTGTTTGTAATCTGGGTTGAAGATTTACGGAGAAGAGACAGATGATAAAGACAGAGTGAATGATGAGAAGATGAAGACAAGAACCACACTGAAGAGAACCTGTGCAACTGAAATCCAAATGGGGACCTGAAAGGTTATGATTCTGTTGAAGATCAGGTTCTCCAGGAAGCAGACCCCAAAACAGAGTTGAGCATGGAGGGTGTTTATTAAAAAGTGCCGTTAAGATCAACACCTGTGGGAGAAAGAAAGGAAGCGCTGGACCTAGAATGGTCCTTCTGATTTGTCCCTATCAGGGCTGAAATGACCAGGCTTTACACCTCCTCTTCCCTTCGATCAGTTCACTGCTTTGGACAGCTCCATGAAGGCTGTGTGGTCTTGCAGCTCAGGTGCTATGTGAAAGCACTGACCCCCGAAGGCTACCTTACTCCCTTACACTCCCAGCAGCAGTGGTATCAAGTCCTCCACTGAAGCATCATCTGGGCGAGCATCACCATGTTCACCACTGATTCTAACTTCATACTTTAAGGACGTGGAAACTCAGAAGCAGAAAGTAGTCAGTCAGTTAGTTACAAATCTGCATTTAAAACACAGAACTTATCATTCCGTGTTTCTTACTATTCTAACCACAAAAATAAAATAATTAAATTAAATTAAATTAAATGTTGATGTCTATTTTGGAAATAATAAGCACGGAAATATTTATTTGGTTTAAGGAACTGCTTGAATCGGGTAAAGAAAAGGAATGAGTCCAAACAATTCCAGACAGGTTTATAAAGAGAACTAAACTGTCAAATTCATCACTAAACTATGAATAGAGATCTGTCAAATTTTTATACATGAAAGTTTTGTTTTTGAATAGCTTTACATATGCTTTACAAGGTATTCTGTTGCCCACATATGTGTTACCAATATATACTGTATTAAATGCCACCTTTTTTTCTAGGTCTTCAATGGGTCTCAGTGGGAAAAGCATTAAACTGCTAACTATGCTCAGGGTTGACACAAACCAGGAGAGTATGTGTACTTTATTTAGCTAGTTGATTAACCTGTTTGGTTCTTCATTTTCTAATTTTATTTGAAAGTGATTAGATATGATAATACGACAACTTCCCATTTAAAATGCTGTGGATAGTAACAGAAATATAAGTTCTTTGACTATGTGCGTAAATATTTCTTTTTATATCATGCTTCCTCTCGTATACCACACTTTGGCCACTCTGTCCTTTCTGTTCTGTGCTTGCCAGGCTTTTTTCCACCTCAGGGTTTCCATGCTCCTTTTCTCTGTCCTGAACACTGACCCCAAGACATCACATGACAGACCCCCTTTCACCTCTCAGGTGACGGCACTAAGGTGATCTCAGAGGTCCACACAATCTACGTATTCCCTCTCTGCTTAAGCCAAATTTCCTTTAACTTAACTTATCTTCTTATCTTGGTAACACAATATCTCAGATCATCTTGTTTATATAGTTATCTGTTATTACCTACAATATATCAGTGCCTGGCATTTAAGTATTCAATCATTCGTGTGAAAGAATGAATGCAGGTGGTGAATGAATATGGTTTATATGATTTTAAATACACATCAGAAACAATAACTGCTCAATTATTTCTCTGGAAAAAAATCATTCTGTATTTCTGAATAAATCTGAATAAAAGGGACTGCTAGTCTCTATCTAAATATCAACACATTTAGTAAACAAGTTATTTTTGATCTGAGTCTTCCTAAAGGACATAATGATGCACAAAACAATATGTTTCTGTCTCCACAGATAATATATTTTTCGAGGTCACAAAACTACTAACTGTGTGGGAAACATTTCATCTTCTGACTGGTAAAACATTTTAAGAAAAAAATGTTGAAAATTCTTAAAAGTAAATGTCCAATTTTACATTAAAAACAAGCCTATGATAAAGACAGTTTATATAAGAGAGACAACAAAAACAACCTATAAATTAAGTCACTAGACTTACAATAATATTTTTGCAAGAAGGTTTTATAATTTTTGGCTAGCTTTTAAGCTAGGAATATAAGATGTCCCAAGAGATTAACTGAGTGCAGGAATTCAACCTCTGACAGGGTCAAATGGAATGTCCTTTGTGATCCTGACTAAACATTTACTCTTATACTCAAATTTGGATCATTCTATTTATCTAAGTCCATGTTTTCAATGCAACATTAAATACTTTTATTTTCAACTAGGCAAGGAATTAAATTTTATTTTCATCTACACCTATTTCAAGTTATAAATTTGATATACATTCTCTTGTCTTTATTAGGGAAATATTCTTTTATTTACCTAAAACTTTCTAATAGTTCTTTCTTTCAACTCTGTAGTTATTCTAGAAATTTGGTTCTTGTGGAAAATACCACGTTTACTCTTCCCAGGCCATTTATTTTCATGAGAATCTGATTCTATCACCTTTGAAACACCATCTTTTGAGATCAGTGAGGAATTACTAGGTATAGGAAAGCTTGGTCTAGAAAGTAGATTTTCTTAGAGAGGCTGGAGGCGGAAATAACTGGGACTGATGTCAGGGTCATAAAATCACAAGCAGTATCTGAAGAAGAATGAATGCAAAACAAGAAAGACATCTTACTATCTTATGAAGTATAGCAGAAATGAGAATAAATAAATCCTGGAATTATATTTTAAATGCATTTGGCATGCCAAATTTTAAATAGTAATCATTCACTAACTGAAATTAATGTTAATTTCTCCAAATTATCAGGCAGTTATCCTAGTCTATAATAACATTAAAATGAAGAAAACTGAAAAATATTAAAATAGAACCTTGAATGCAGGCAATATTCTTCAGAAATCATTTTACACAAAGACTAATTCTATGTTGTGCCATAGTTTAACTTACCTTATCTGTTTCAGAAGATATGTTAAATATTGTAAAAATTCAGGGGAGGAAAAACTGAATATGGGCCACTGTCATAAACCACATTCACATTTTAGCAACCTCGCAGAATTAAAAATGTTTTCCAAATGAAATGTCAAGATAATTATTTATTTTACCCAAGTAATATTGTAAGAAGCCTTGGATAGCATTGTTACTAGCTTCAAGGAAACAAAAAACAAGTACAAAGCTAAGTTAAAGGCAACTTTATTACAATACTTTTCCAAACTTCAAAATGCATTCATAATTGCATTCAGATCTAATATATAATACATTATATTACAAGACAGAAAGCATTTCTGGTCAGGAATTTAGCTTGCTTATATTGCCTAAAACAGAGCTTTCTAGGAATAGCAGCAACACACAATAGTTTATATCACTAAGTAAAATATTTCTATGATGTCACATAAAGAATCATTCATATTGTGATTTATTTTATGATCATTTCCTCTGATTTAGAATAAAGCAAGGCCATCTTTTCTATATCTTACTAGTTAAAGCTTAGAGATATTTCCTTTGGTAGAAAATAGAATGGTTTTTAAAAAATTAACCAAACCAAAAGAACATTGTATTTCCCCACTGCAAATAGGCGCAGAATTCTCTTCTTTCCCTTTTTTAGGAGCCAAATCTGGGCTTTCATCTCTTCATATAACCATCTTGAATAGTACCTTCTTTAAAAGATACCCAAATCTATAATGAACTCTGTTCTAATAAAGTCTTGTTTATTGTTTTAGCTTGCCTCCTCATATTTGCTTACTTAGAATAATTTGCAACCCACTTTTAACATTACATTATAATGAACTTAAGTCACCTTGAGAAATGCAGTAACATAAAGGACGTATTTTTCAAATTAGACAAGAACAATATTTGCTCATCTACCTCTGCTTCAAACGACCAACCCAATTCAACTTATGAAAAGAATTCCTTTTCTAAGGTTACTACCCTAAAAAACAATGGAAACAGATATAAATCCACTGAATAGATCTAGTCCCTTGATACACTCTCTTGGTTTAACATTTGTGAGCTACCGACTAGCACAAAATGTGTTCATCCTCCTCGTTTTCACAACAGCAGGAAATGGTTAGAAAAGTATAGAAAAGGTTCTATTTTTCATAAGGCAAACTTAATACAGCTTTTGCTATGAAGTCGGAAAAAAAGAAAAAGTGAATGAAAAGGTATGTGCTGGCTGCTTGAGGGAGCAAGGCTCATAAATCACTGTACATTAAGAGCACGTGCTGAAACTTCATGGTGCCAGTCACGTAATTTTGTGTATTTGGGACTAAAGACGTGAAGGGGTATCTTTTCCCTGTGGAAATAAAAAAAGAAAAAAGAAAAAGAAAAGAAAAAAGAAAAGTGATAGAAGAGTCATAAGAAAGAGAAAGTTGCTATACTTTGTTCATCATGCAGATAACATGCCTATTAAAGCTTAATTTCACATAGCTGTTTGTCTAATAGCAAAAGATATGAAGGATAGAACATTTTTAGAAATGCAGAAATTAATCTACAGAGCCTTTTTGGAAACATCAATTTTTATGCCCAAAATAAAGTGACTGCAAGACACATGAACTCATTCACAGAGATCTATAGTGTTAGCAAAGCACCCCCAAATATACCCCTCTGCCCACTTATGTCAATACTAAAGAAAATAAGCCTTAGACATAAAATCCAGACAATATCTACTAATTTTAAAATCTGTTAAGTTGTACATTTAAATCCCACAAAAGGCACCAAGTTAAATGCTTAGCATCTAGTTGCAAAGACGAAATGCCATACCATTATACTTGAAAAAGTAAAAAACAAATTGAGACCATTCATGAAAAGCATTCAATTTACAAAAAAAAAAAAAAGACAACTTACTTTGCCTTCTTTGTATTATCAGTTTCAGATTCTTTCACTGAAATATAATAAGCAGATCCAGTATTAGTTTGCTTTTTCAAACTTTAAAATCACTTAAGCAGTTACATGTACCAATCAATACCAAATAGTCAAGCTGCATAGAGCCACTAAAAAAAATTCCCTATCATCCTGTCATTGGTTGTGTACTACAAGCAGCACTAGCACTGCTACTACTGCTTCTGTACTTCTTAATGTAACTCTCCTGGGCTGGTTTCTTATTTACAACATCTGTATTATGCATGGCATAATTTAAAGGCAAACTGTCTCAGGAAAATTATTGTTTCCAAATAATTGTCTCTCTCTCTAAATGCTACTCTCCGTGTAAAGAACATTCATCTACTAGAATCCCTGGGTATTCACTTACGATGTTCAGTCCCAGTGATCTGGGCCAGGATTCGAAAAGAGCGAGACTGCGTTGTGCCCGTCCTCGGACGCCAGTCTTCTGTATCCTCAATCAGTCTCTTCTTGCTGGCATCGCTGTGGGTCGGTATGTGATAAAACTCTGTGTTACGGTCCACAATGTGTTTTCTCGGTGGGCTAGGATTAGGAAGGAAAAAAAGAATTAAGCAATTTTTAATAATATTAAGGGCAAATGTTCCCTGCCAAAGTATTTACGATGTATACATTTAATACTCAGCGTTTTTATGTATTTTGCTTTCAGAAGTATACACAGTCTCATTTTTTTAAAAAAGAGCATTCTTCTAAAATAGAGTAGACTTTTTTTATTAGAAAAAAGGTATGTATATGCTAATATAAAATATTAGTATAAGTATTCAACAAAAAGATTACCGTTTAGGTGGGATTTTCCTTTTAAGTGACAGAAGAAGGCATCAGAAGAGAGATTTCCAACATGATGAAAAGGAAAAGAAAAGATTAAGAAAAGAAGGGAAATGAGAAATTAAAAAGTTTGTAGAAGTTAAAATAAAACAATTTGAAGTTACATACTTGAATTGTTCATCTAATGCCTAACAAAACACAGATATGGACTACATTCACAACCACTGTTAAACATCGATAAGCTGCTAAAATGTACTGGCTTTCACAAAGTCACACTGTTCTGAGGATTACATGAAATAATATATGAGAAAGGGATTTGTAAACTACAGAGTTCAAGAGCTTTGAGTTTGCTAAGAACATTCATTTTTCTCTTAATAAAGCATAAATATTGGGGAATTCACAAGTACATTATTTTAACACTTTAACCTGAGATCTAGTAAGTATAATAAATACTCCTTCTGTCTCTCCTCCCTCTCCCCCCAAATAGGATAAATGAAAACTTTTGGAGACTATGAGTTTAATTTCAGAAGAGGAAAAGGAACCTGAGTCTGGACTAGCAGACTACTGGCACAAGATCCAAGTAGAGCAAGTGCCCAAGAGCATCAGATGTGGGTGGCAACACCTGCTCGGTATAACTTACTGCTAGAAAATCACGGTGCTATCAGAATCCCACATGACTGCTGCCATTTTAATAGTCACACTATCAAAACTGCCTCACTACACTAGGAGAGTTTTTGCCCAGTAAAGGACATGATAGAATTAACATTAACAATGGCTTTAGTGTCAGACAGATAACAGCCTCAGGCACTACATCTACCACTCAGTGTATGTTTTATGCAAGTCATTTGATTTCTCCAAGTCTAGATTCTTCCTAAGAAATGGGGATTGCACCTATTTTAAGTTGTTTTGAAGAATAAGGTAGACAATGTATGTAAAGTGTTTTCAACAGTACCTAATGCAGAGTAATGATTTCATAATGCTTTCTTTTATGATTACTAGAAAAGTTATTTGCCATGCATGTTCTAAAACTGGGTCATCTGCATAAATAATGAAAAGAATCAATAGTATATACATAATTCATAATGCTTATTATAATTTATAGTAAAATTTTAATATTCCAGAAATGAAATAGCTAAGATCTTTTACTAATATTGAACAAAACCTAATCCTTTTTAAAATAGATACTTTTTTTAAAAAATTAGAGAAGAACAGATTACTTCAAAACACACTGTCTTTGGCCGATATAAATTCCTAAACAGACAATACTTTATCTTATGCAATTACCTGGAAAACTTTATTTTGCTACTAAATTTATTGTTTTAAATTTCTCTATCATTATTGAGTGTAGTTTACTCTCAAATAGTGCGAATGTCAAGTATAAGACTATTTTATCATCTATAAAAGGTTTGGTCTATAAAAACACAAAACAGTAGTATCTAATTAAGACACTAAGAATAATAAAATGACACCACTTAGTATTTTTTAGCTACAACACACTTTCAAAAAGTATATTACACCTTGGACTCTGTGACATTAACCACAGCAAAGGTCCTGTGTTAAGTGACATGAAGTTTCTGAACATTTACTTTGTGTTTTCTGGATTTGAAACTCTAGACTCTGATGACTATGATTAAAGAATAGAATAATCTCCATGATTTTATCTTTTTAAAAGTATTTGGGAAGAATATAATCTTAACTATCAAGAACAAATAATTTATTTCAAAATACAGACATACAAAATTATAAAGTTTATTCAAATTTTCAAAAAATACTAAACAAGAAAGGCCCAAACTACACCTCTAACTTCAGTATACACTGTCTATAATACTTATCTATGTCCTTAAGGTTTAGCTTATTAAGTTTTTCCACTGATAAGTGTGTGTATTCTAAACATACCCACCAATCCATATGAAGTTTTCTAGCACAAAAAAACATGTTTCCTGGGCTCCTTAACATATTTGAAAATTCCTGCAAGGAGAAGATAACTAACAAAATTTGCTGGTGGTGTTAAGTTGAAAGCAACACAGAAAGTCACAGAGAGACGATGATGAAAATTACAAAAGAACCACAGATTAGGTACTTACACAGTGCCAGGGTTACTGAAGGAGGAATAATACACACAAAAAAGATGTGATAGAGTAGAGAAGACATTGATGTTCCCAGGATAATGTAAAATAGACAAAGATGAGGCCAAAAAAAGAAGAAAAGAAAAAAATGAAATAACGAAATTCAAAACAATGAATTTACATGAAGATGTTACACAAACATCATGCTTCAAAATAATCACGTAAGTACGGACAAAAATGAATAAATGTTAGTCAAAATTCTGTTACATTGTTATTATTTGAACAGTTTTATCTACATTTTTGTTTCCAAAAACACCAAAAAATACTTTATATATTAATGCTAATTCAAGTCTCAAGTTACTAAGACCAAGAGAAAAAGATCTACTATTTTAAAAATATTTTTAGGTTTCTATAACATTCATTTTAGCATGAATCCAAATTACCATTATGTTCCTAATAAAAGGTAGAAAATAAAATAATTGGATGTAAGGTGTAGAAACAGATTGTTCTAGAATCGCTTTTAAAATCAGAGAATAAAACAGCTCTTACATAATATAAGTAGTATACAGTAATGGCAAGTGTAATCTCACATAAATCATTCTGAATCATATATTATAAAGGAATAATACACTACTTGAAAGTTTTTGTTAAAATGTAGTGGTTATAATGAAAAATATAGGAACCAGAGGGTCATAAATACTAGGCTATCATTTAATTTTTATACTCTCCCCTGTCTACCACCCTCATTCACAAGCAAATCCCAGTAAGTTTAGAACTGATTTATAGGAACTCCATAGTTCTGTATCGTAAGTGACTTAATTATTATCCAGAAAGGCATGTCTCATATGATATAATAAAGGAACTAGGTTAATAACATCTGAAGAGGGAAAACCTCAAAACATAATTCAGCCACATAGTCTATTAAGTACAGAATCATTTTTAAAAAATACAATTGACCCTTGAACAACACGGGGGTTAAGGAAGCTGACAACCCCCCGCCCCACCCCACACAGTTGAAAATCCAGGTATAACTTCTGACTCCCCAAAACTGTGCTGTTCCTTGGTGTCGGCTGCGGGTTTGTTCCAGAACTCCTTGGACACCACACTTCACAGATGCTCAAGTTCCTTATACAAAATGGCACAGAACGATGCACACAGTCATCACTCTGCATCCCTGGAATCCCAACCACTGACCGAAAATATTGTTTTCATTCCACAGTTGGTGAATCCATGGATGTGAAACTCAAGAACATGGAGAACCGACTGTATATTTACTGAAAAAATTACACATGTAAGTGGACCTGTACAGTTCAAACTATGTTGTTCAAGAGTCAACTGTATACTCATATTCCACTAAAGACAGAGAAGATTAAAGTATAAACTCTAGTTTGTCAACACACTGTTGAATCAATCCTCCGCAATAAAGTTTAGTCAGAGTAACTAATAATGCATTATTAACACAGTGAGAAAAACTGCCCACCAGTTTTAACACTAAGATGGTGCAGTGTAGCTCTACTTCCAAATGTCCAAGTCAGTTTCATAAGCTCAACAAAGATCTGAATTTCACTGAACTGGGCTGGGGCAGAGTAAGCTGATTTCAGTAGTTTACCAATATTTATTTTCTCTTTAGCCACAATACAAAGCATTCCCTCCTCTGCTTTGCTGTTTTAAGTAGTAGGGAAATAGTTTTTCAAAATAAACTTCCCTGAGCAGAATTTTAGATATATATTTAAACATTATAAAGTTTCAGGAAAAAATTTTATGTCAACATAAAGTTGGGGTGGGGTTGTTCTATGGTGTAGGGAGGGGCAGCAAAGGGGGGGGCGTAGATTGGGTTCAATGTAAAGATGCCGATTTGAATATGCCAAATATTTTCATGCATTTTAGAAAATGTGCTCAAGTGGAACAGCCCATCCTATACTACAGTGGCATTTGTGCCAAGGTGACAGTCAGATGACCTGGCTTCTTACCCTGGTTGAGTCCTGGGCAAGAAGCTTATTTTTCCTCAACAGTGAAATGAATTATAATTTCTTTGTCTTTTAGACTTCTTGTAGGGCGTATGTCTAACATATTTATTTAAAAGCACTCTGATAACTATATAAAGGTTTGTTGTTAGGATAGATCCTTCGACTGTTTAATATAAAAATAAGTACTATCAAGTCCAACTGTAGTTTATGCACATTATGTATTCAGATAGCCTCAATTCACTCACATTATCTTCAAGTCTATAATATTAAAAACAAATTCCAAGTAACATAAATAAGCCCAGATCACAAATAGGTGATACAAAGGAAGGCACACCAAAATTTGACTTCAAAAAAATGTAGGCTCCAATCTATCGCTTACATATTGCATGACTTAAGAAAATTAAGTAACTTCTCAGTGTTCAATTTTAATGAAAATTAAATGACGTAATGCATTTAGAAACACCTAGCACAATGCACAGTAATACCCAAAAACTAATCTAAATTTTAATTTAGGAAAAATATTTAACCTAAATTAGGCTTAAATTTATTTTTCCACGTCCCATTTTTCCCTCTTTTCAAGTCAAATTGTTTGTTATACTGGAATCCAGTAACTAATCAAAGTCGTATAAGAATTTAACTTCAAAGAGACAAACAATAAATCAGGGTTTGGGGATTTTTCACTAATACCTGGTTGTGCAATATTTCTATGTGAATATAACATGAAACTATTCAATTAGTGAGACCACAGCCACACTGGAATAAAGGTGCTCTAATAATTCAATAGATAACTCTCTTTGGTGTCTTATATATTCTGTATTTCCAATTCTACTCTACAGTGTAATAATAAAGAAATTTCAGCACAAGTTCAGAATCATAATAAAATTTTCATAAAATAATAACAAAATTTTTAAGTTTTTATCTAATATTTTTATCTACTTTTAAAGCTACTGTCAATAACAACAAATACGAAAGTGAGGTTTTAAAGTTTACCACAGTGATTTCCAGTGTCTATGCCAACTACATGTGACATTTAATAAGTTGATAATTATCTCTTAACTAATTTCAAAGGTATACAGATTTTCTATCATCCAGTGACACACATCTGTACATACAGAGGTCTAATCTTCCAGCAATATTGTTTGAAAAATCCAAAAGGTTCTTAGAGACTTTACCTGAGAAACACTGTATTTTTATCTGAATTTGGAAATCAACTCAGTTTCATATATGCCAATCATTAGATATGTTTATGCTTTCTCTATCTTCATCTTTAGCAGTCTAGACTGATACATATTACATTCCCCCAAGGATTACCTCTTTTAAACCATTGCACAGCAAACCCCACATATTTTATAAACAAAGTTAAACACCAATATTTATTACCATACAGCAATTCACCACCACATAGCAATGCAAACCAAACTTATTTAAAAGACTAAATGTGGTTATTCTACATTATGGCTGTTTTGCAAAATTTAACTTAATTTTGCAAAACTCGGGCATTCATGCTGTTGACTCATACATAAATCACCATATTTCCTCTCCAGTAATGTGGATACTAACTTTGTCACTTGTGTTTTCTGCAAAGAGAAAAGCATTTAAAAATATTATTACTATACCATTATATTTTGTATCTTCCAAGGCCAGGTTCTTCAAAATACCATATAGGAACTGTTAGAAAAAAATGCAGTCCAAAGAAACTGAAATTTATTAAGAGGATGCATGAAAGACTTACCTCTTGAAAGCAGTGGCACATTATAATGCAATGGCATATGGAAAGGGAAAAGGTAGATCACTTAAACTACCTGATGCAAAATAGCTTCTCTTCCAGTTTAGTCCCATTTTGCTGTGAGTAGGAGAGTAATAAAAAAGCAGCGAGCCAATACCAATAGTTTTTATATGTAAAGGAAAGATTAAAAATTTCTTATAGTGCCTGATTCATTATTATTTATGAGGAAAAGGAATGCTTAGATAATATTATTAAGAAATATTCTGAAAATATCAACATAATTATAGATGTTATACTATTAGAATGAGTAAATCTCTCAGTAATTATACATAATTAATAAGCACTTGTTTCTGTCGTATGTTTATTAATGCTATATATATTTGGGTGAAATATCTATCACACTGGCAAAGTAGACAGTTACTTTAAATCACTTAAAAACTAAGTCCCCTTGCTTTGAGGAAAAAAATAACATGCATTTAACCTTACGTCTTTCTAAAATCTTAAATTTTTGGTTACCAGCATACATTATTTTTTAAATAAAATGTAATTAATAGAAAGTAACAATTCTCAACTTTAAAAAGAGTTCTGTTTCGATTCTTTTGTAACATTATAAAAATATGAGAAATTTAATAATTACACAATTAGTAAAAACACTAACAGTGATTTCAGAAAGTTTGGCGCTTGATGCAGGAAATGCACTGATCATTAAAACATCATCTCTTCAAAATGACACATCACTGACAAGTAAAGTGTGTGATTTATTTTTGATTTCTCTAATCTAAATATAGTTAAGAGAAAGGGCACTGCAAATTTGTTTTAGAATTTCACAGATATCACACTTTGTTTTCGAGTAATCAAGTCATCATTGTCCTAACATCTGGACGACATATGAAATCAAGCTATTTTTAAATACACCCAGGTTGCAAATGCAAAGCAGTAACTTGCTTGTTAATGATACAAAATATGTAATAATCTCTCTTCTCCTGAATCTTGCACAGTGCTGGACACCAGGCATGTGCTCAATAATCACATGGCGATTGATTAAAAAGCTATGATAAAGTCTGTATAACTATACCACTGCCTATAGTTCCAGTTTGAAATAATAAGCTTTAAATCACTTCAAGTTTAATCATCACAGCTGTACTTATAAAATACAAAATTTAAGCTCGATATTTTCAAATGTTTTAAATGTAGTGCTTTTCCAAGCCTCAATTTGTTTTTACCTCTATAATTTTCCATTAAAAACACTTTCATATAAAATTTCTATAAGTGTTAATAAGAAGATTTTAGCTCAAACATCTCCTTCAATGGACTTTTTTTCTATTGAACCTGGAATTTAATGAACATAGTAAACTGTTTTTAGTTTTCTATGGGGCAAGTATTTATCAGGCAGCATCTGCCTTTTCAGAATATCTACTTTGATTACTCTTAAATATATTGCTTTAAAACAGACATATTATTTATATATATATATATACATATATTATTTATATATGTGTGTGTATATATATATATATTTATATATATATATATATATATATATATATATATATATATATATATATATATATATATATATATAAAACCAAACACATCTCAACACTACATACTATTTCTCTTCCTCACATGAAAGAATAACATTCTTCAAAGACACTAATTTTCCCCAATATATGTATCAAAACTTTAAAAAGCCAGTCATAACCACAAAACCCTATGCAGAGCCCAGTAGTAGCTGCTCTCCCAGACCTCTTCCTGCTCTCTCTCAGCAGCAGCCTGGAACCCTGCCACTCTCTTTTTCAAAGCCCCAAAGTTACCATGGCAGCAGTGCTACTGAAAGCACAGTTCCTTCATTACATGAATTAACATTAGGAAGGGATTATCTCAGAACCTATCCACACAATTATTTTAATTATATTTTCCTGGGAACTGGCACTGGTAAAAACCATCACACATGCAGATTATTTCTCTTGTTTTCCTTTTAAAGTACATTTTGTCACAATAAATCTGATCAAAATGAGTTTATAAAAATGACTTTGGCTTAAAGTATGGTCACTGAATTAAAAAGATATAAAATGACCATCTGTAAATGAAGAGTGCTAAAAACAGACTTTAACCATATTTTTAAATGTATTCAAAAGGAGAAAATTATAAGAAACAGATTTTCAAAAACTTTTGCTAACATTATAAATTTAGTTTTCATTGCTTTAAATCCATTCATTTTTAGAAAAATCTTTACAATGAAAATACTCTTTAATTTCCTTCTGATGTTTTATAAGCATCCCCTGAAGTTACTGTTCTGTCATTACTGTTTGCTTTTTAAAGACTAAATTCTAGCTTAAGCTTATCTGAAAAAAATGTTGCTAGCTACTGACCTACGCTAATGCATCACAGAGACATGAGTCAAAATTAATTTGTTTTCTATCTTTGTAAGACAAATTCCTAGGGAAAAAAAACTTCTTATAAACTCATTTCCTCTCTTCTTAAGATATAATACACATCTTAAGAAGCTGACCCTACTATAATCACTGTTTAAACTTTTTGTGGCTAATAAAAGGATGGAAAATTTGAGGAAGAAAGATTCAAGATTTGCCTTGCATTATAAGTGCCAGCTGCTCAATGTTGTGACAGGACTTGGAGAAAAAGAGTTACAGAGTATGTTACATGGTTCACAACATGTCAAAATGCATAATTAGGTTTTGATTAACCTTTAATTGCCTTGCAGAAAGTGCTGTATATATAAAATAATATAAAGCTACAGGTTAATGAAGCAAATAAAACTTCATCTCCCTTCCTTCAAAAAAACAGTTGATTTGGGGGGATTTAGATTAAGTGTTTCCTGGAAATTGCCTGAAAGAATAGTTTTGTTTGATAAGAGCAGAAAGCACCCTTGGCCACCTACCCATTTTGCTGTTTACTGTCACCCTGGGATCCTCTTCTCTGTCCCTCTGCTAGCTCCTGAGCAGTCTCGGAACACACGCTGGTGACTGTGGGCTGCCGTGGGACATTAACTGCAGGTTTACCAGCGCTCAGTGCAGGTGAATGCTGGTCAGCACTAAGATTGGCATTAGCATGCAGTCCAGATGCAGCGAATGGGGGAGGAGTGACAGCAGCCACGGGAGGGGAAGCATGTGATGAAGTGGTCGCGTGGGCCGGGGTGAAGGCGGACGATGGTGATGGGATGGATGTGACTTTTGGTGAAGACATAGAACCAAAGGGCCGTGGTGTCTTATTGTAGGCCATGTTGGTTGTGGAAGTGACTTTGGACACAGCAGGAGATGAAATGGGTACAGGTTTAACTACTTCTTTAGGTTCTCCCTATGTAAAATAAAAATAAACATACACAAAAACACACCAAATACATGCAAAATAGATTCACTGAAAAGAACACACAGCTAGTTTTTAAAAAGACAAACACAATTATGTTAGCAGCCCAAACTTTACATGTTTTTAGATAAAAACAATGAGTTGATATAGCATAACATGCATGCTAACTGTTCCCAACATGCATAACACAGATGCACACACTGAATTTTTTTTTTTTTTAATAAAAATGAAAGGAGTTTCAAAATATTTAGGAAATAGAGCAGGAAAGCTATGAAAAAGCCTAAAGGCCATCATAAGTGTCAATTTAGACATATTCCAAAGGAAAAAAATTTAAATACCCCAAATAAATAATACATTGCTAACCAAAATGTTTATTTTAAAATATCCAGAGTCTCAACTATAATTCCATCTTTCAAACATGTTTAATTATTCTCTAGAGCATAATTATTTGATTCATGCAGAAGCAACAGCACATTTCTAACTCTTCAGTGAAAAAACATATAAAGAAGGAATAAGATCATTTTCATCTAACTCAGAAATGTGCACATTCTAATTAATTATTTTGAATCAAGAAACTGCTTTTAAAAAAATCTACGAAAAAGCAAGTGAATTAACAAAACAAAATCCATCCTTTCCCTTTCCTGCAATCTACGAGTTTCTCTCTCTGGAATGTTTTAAGATATCATTCAGGGAATTAACAGGAGTAAAATTCTTTCCCTTTTCCAAAATAAATATTTAATAGTTTCATGAGAGAAAAAAATTATCTTAGACGTTTCTTCACTGCTATAAGCCAAAGAAAAAATAACTAGTAAGAAAGAACAGTTCCTCCTAATATTAACAGAATGTGTTTGTAAATCCCTATTCCAAAGCAAGTGCAAAGTTTTTTTTAAAAAAAAGCAAAACAGGTTGAGCTTCTATGACATTCAAGAAGAAATCCCTACTCACCCTACCATCCTGGATGAAAAACAATAAAAAATTTTAAAAAGCATGTAGTGGTGGCTCTATTATGTTTAATTTTAAGAAAACAAAGTTAGTCTAAATTAATCTTATAAAGATAATAAAGCTGAGGGGGGTGGATATCTCAGCAAATCAATATCAGTAATTCAATGGAAAGACACAAGTAAAAGAAAAAAGAAAACCCCCAAAAGAATAAACCAGATGTATATGAATAATGGTTTAGGATAACTTAAGGATATATATATGAAAAAAACGAGGCATTTGCCAATAACCTAATCCAAAAATACTCTGAAAATGTAATTTAAAATTTATTATTATTAATAAAAAGTTACTAAAGACACTGTGATATTCATTTGCAGTAACTACTTATTTATTCTCTTTAGAATATGTGAATAAAGATAGGCAAATTAAAAGTGAATGTAAGAAATTTGGGCATAAGTTATTGATAATATATGTCAATGGAATAATGTTTCATAAAATATGTATAATTACAGATAGTAATTCTGTATGTGTTGATTTCAATTTTCCTCTGTCATCTTTAAAGGGACAGAAATGAGGTAAATTATACTGAAACAATAAATTGTCAGTATGGCCTGAGAAAGGAATGCAAATTAAAGGCAATCAGAAGGGACTATCAGATGGTACCCTAGTGATACAAGATAAGAAACACACCTTTTGAACAGGAACCGGCTCGGGCCTGGGTGTAGCAGATGCTCTAGGAAGAAAAAAGAGAGAGAAAAGGGGGGAAAAAACATGAATTTTTATAAACTTGCAAATTTCTTATTAATTTAATCTTAACGTTGTATACCTTAACATATGCTAAATCAACAGAATTTAGTTTCATAATTCATGGTTTTGACTATTCACAATCTACTAATCAGTTCATGGAACTCAAAAAGCTGCAAGATCCAATACTCTTACACACTAGGTATTTGTGCTCTACATACTCAAATTGGAAAGACAAACACCAAACCTGTTTGTTAATGTACTCATAATTAATCTTTAAATTAAAGCTATTCCTTATCCAAAGGGACAATATATAATAAACATGACTTTCTGATCCTTGAGTGGTTCCCAAAATATCTCATCTGAATCTCAATCTCCAATAGTATCTGCCTTTTCTTCTAAAATCCATGAATATGTCTATAAGATATTGGGTATCTTTGTGAAGATACTGAATAAATTCTGGTTGAACTGGGTCACCAAATGAGTATTTATATTCTTAAATGTGTCTGCAAGTTAATTACTTGTTATGCTAAAACTAAACTGTAAGTTCTCCCATTAGGCTGTCATTTCAGTCAAGGTGATGACCATACCATGTACCATTTGAGTCCCAGTATCAGCACTGTGCCTGACATGTACTAGGTCATCAGTAATGAAAGGAGAAAACAAGGACAGGACAAAAATCCATGCACAGGACTGGACTATTTCCAAATTCAAATTAATTATTTTTAATATATATTTTAGTCTTATTACTGTCCCTTTGGTTAGTGTGCTGCACAAATAGTAACAATAATTGATCTAGAGCAATTATCTCAAACAATCATGACAAATAACCGAGTGACAACTATTGTTATCCTTATTTTTCATATAAGGAAGTTCAAAGTTAAAGTAAATTACTTACTAGGATGGAGCTAAGGCTAACAGTTCTTATAACAATATACTGGCTATAGTCAAAGGCAGTAACTAAATGACTGAGAAAGGTTCTAATGATTTAAAGACTATCCAGTATTAAGGTACATGTTGTATTTAATAATGCCAGAAGCAATCTGACTCCTCTTATACCACACAAGCCTGAAGATAAGACATCAAGTGCAGAATTTAAGAAATATAACCATTGTACGTAAATAACAAGTGATAACTTTAAACTACAAACCATGAGATCATTTTACTTATAGAGACAACAAACATATCACCAACAGAAGATGCTAGCATAGGTCTCTATGAGCATAATCTAGTAATGAACTTCCAAACAACATTTTTAGCAGCAACTGAATTTTCCAAACTAATTTGGTTAGCTAGGGCAAGCACCGATTGAATAACTGGCTAACCTAATGAGAGGCTGTAATATGTGGTTACTGCTACACAAAATTATACTCTGCAGTTGCCTAACTTTTCATGTGTATTCTCAAATAGACTTTCCACTTGTATGCTCAAATTTCTTTTAGCTTGGAGGGTTATTATAACAAGCAAAGGAAACAACTTTGAGTACAGAATAGTGCCATCTTCGTTTCATTAAAATTTCACAATATGTAAATCATAAAGGATCTGTGAATTAAAACCACCCTAGACATTATGGACAGTTTGCCATAATAGAGAGGATGGTATCTTTTTCCATTTGGATCCTTAAAGGTCCATGAAGCTCTTCTAGCAACATAAAAACAATTTATAAAAAGGAACATGATGTGTAACAGTCACTAGGCTTCCGAACAGAATAAAATGCATATGTTCATGCTATGAAAACAAACTCTTTAGTTTTTTCTAGATATTCGTTCTTATTTAAACAGCGTTAGCAACAATAACAAAAGCCACAGAATAGTTTTCACTAATTTTGTAGTTTGACATCTTACTTTATTGAAAAAGCATAGAATGTTAATGAGTCCTAACACACTTTGAGAATTGAAAGTTCTACAAAAATACTACTTGAAATTCCGGATTCACAGAAAAAATTTTAAAATCTGAAACTTCAATCTGTTTGCCCTGCTTCCTTCTGATAAGGTCTCACAAGTGCAGTGACATGAATTAAGACAAGCAGTCAGAGAAAAGAACTGCAACAGGCCCTCAAATTCCCATGATTGAGTCTGTTACATATTAAAAACACCAACGTTTTATACAAAATAAAAAAAAAAAAAGCAGACTAGCTTATAGTTAAATGTCAAATAAAACAGTTAACCCTAGATGTACTAAACATTAGTTCTATTGGTTTAAATATTTAAATAACCACCAAATGAGTCATGGAATCACTGATACTTAGAAGTTTCCTTAGAGTTACTTTATCATATGCCAATTAGGTTATTTGTTTGACCTCTGTTTGAATATTTACGGGAGCTCACAATTTAAGTCATGCAATTTTTTAATGATTCTGTTTAAAATGGCCTTCATTTTTGTGTGTTATTTCGCTTTTTGGAGTAAAAAGAAGTTAACCTGTCCGCATTAAAAATATTTAGAAAAACAGCTGAAACACATATAAGGTACATAAAATCTATAACATGCATTAATTACATTTTAAAAGATCAGTAGACTATGTAAATCTTATAAATGTAATTACATACTTGTATGACACAAACTATCATGGTTCAGAAAATTTTTAATACATGACAAATAAAATCTACAAAATTAATAAATAGCAGTAAAACCAGTTTTTTTAAAAAAATCAAACTTTACTAATTATAGAATAATGAAATTAAAAGATCACCTTTACTTTGAAATATGTAAAGATTTTTTTTTTTAATGTTACTACATAATGCTTGTGAGACTACTCTATATATTACTGGAATAACTATGTATCATTATAGCTCTTTTGGAAAATAATTTGGCATTAGTTTATGAAAAGCATTGAAGAAAACTCATGCTTTTTTATATATTAATCAAGTTCTGGGAATTTATTGTTATGAAAATAATCTGAAATATGGAAAAGTTTTTATGTGTAAAAATATTTCTTCCTTACAGTGTAACTTATAATAGTGAAAAAATGTAAACAACCAATTAAACCTACAAGAAAATTGTTAACTGCAATATAACCACATGATGAATTGGTATACAATGATTAAATCATTCTTAGAAAAAAAATGAATTGCATGATAACATGCTTACTTTATCAGGTTAATTGGAAAAAGATGACATAAAATAGCATGTACAACATGATCAGTGCATAGAAAAAAGTGGATAGAAACACATCATTTTAATAGAGCCTCCATATTAATGATGTTTGTTTTTTTTCTCTTTTGTATGTTTTCCATATTTTATGCAACATACATGTGCTGCATTTTATAATAAGTAACACTATATCTCAACGCACCCTTCATAAAAGCTACTTTCCAAGCCACGAAACAAACAACCACCAAAAAAAAACATTGTTACCAATGATATTTGAGAAACTTGAAGTTAGAGTTACATGAGCATCTTAATCACAGGACTCTCAGAGTCTTTAAATACCTACAGAAGAAAATACTATGCATTGTTGTCCATACCTATCTGAAGTATGGAATACTCATTTATTTAAAATATTCATTTATTTAGGGAGCATTTTTCAAGACTCAAGTTAGGAAGAGGAAAATCCCTCTGGGAAATGATATTTTAAAGAAATTACATCTCTGTAAGTTTGAAATGTTTACTTAGGTCTCCTATATGCAGCTAAAATTAAGGGGAAGAAATATTACAGTCCATAAAATCCTCGAAACCTTTAATTGTATAGAACATCTTTCTTATCAAACTAGTGCTTTCTTGAGCTTTGTTCAATAAATTATCCAAAGACTATGAGCATAATTTAATCAATGTACATATTTCCTATAGTCCGTGGGGGAGAAAGTCCTAACATACAAATAAGAAAAACTATTCCTCAAAAGTAAAATTTTATAGTTGTTTTTTATTTTTAAGAAAAATATTATATTGAGCATCTGCTCCTTTACCTTGGAAATGTCATAGAGTACTTAAAAGTGAATAATTTTGCAAAGATTTTAAAGAAAGTTTTAAAAACAGGTGTAATTATTAAAAATTATTCCTACATTTTTCTCCTCAAATGCTGGGAAATATACAATAGGATAACATATTTCCCTTTCAACCACAGTGATCATCACAAATCACTTTTGTGTAGTGTGTTTCAAACCAGCGGAGATCTTGGCAATGGCTTAGTGCCACAGACTCAACAATTCGCTTATTGTTCTCTCTTTGCTTAGTGCAAAGCCACTGTATGGGAGTAAGCCATGATGGTGAGAGCCTAGTGCCTTGGCCCAGTGCTATCCTTAGCTCACAGAATTCAAAGAACAAAGCTGTCAGTGTGGTTAGAACAATCTATTCTGAAAGTTGATTAATTTTTGTAGGAGCAGTATCCAAAATAAAAATCCCTGATGCATTACAACCAGAACCTCTGGCTGAACAGTTGAAAGGAGTTCTAAGTTATAACAGATCGTATTAGAAACTAGAATTGTGATGCTCTGGTTAGAATAATGTATAGGAAATATGTTGTAAATAAGCAACAGCTCTATCAAGGGCAAGATTTAGAGGAATCAATCAGAACTGCACCTTAGGAACATGGTGTTATATTTAATGGTGTTATATTTAAGTTGTATTTTTCACTAATTGATGCATTTTCTAATACTACTTTTTAAAATAACAAGTTTTTAATTAATAAAGTAGCTAATGAATGTTCACATTAGTGTTTAAGAATGAGGAATTAAGCAACAGAACTAGACTGATAAATATTATTCACAATATTTATTATGTATTGGTGACTGCTTCAATCATATTTAAGATACTTAACTCATAAACAACCATACAGAAAAGAGGAGGATTCTTAGTTCACCTTCTGTGAGATGAGCTTTATCTAAGTTTCCCACAGTATAGCCATCTTTGGGCTCAGTGACCTCAGGACCCATAAACACTAGGGTACATCATTAATCACTTTAATTGCAAAGTTGTCAATTTGCAATAACAAAGCAAGTCCAGAAGGGAAAAAGTGAGCATTCAAGTGTGCAGAAGGATGTCTCTTTAAACAATTCCCCTATATTTTATTGTACTTCCAGTCAGTTTACTTTCCTAAAAACTCAAACCTAAATCACTTATGGCAATGTATCAGACTTTTTTCTAAATAATTTGAGACTATGTAGATTATATTTTCCATTAGCAAAAGTAAAAAAGTTATATATCAGCATATTATAGCACCTTTTAGTTTATAAAAGATTATACTCACCATATGCACATGCAGTCATACACATGGTTTCACTTGCTTTTCTTTCTTTTCTTCCCTTTCTTTTTCTGTCTTTCTTTCTTTTCCTCTTTCTCATTCTTTACATCTTCCCTATCTTACAATGGGAACTAACAAAGTATATTTTTTCCACTAGAGAAAAAGAAATAACCCCAAACTGGGCAGACTTTAAAGAGTAGGAAAAAGAAGGTAAGACGACGGAAGCAAGGGAATTACTCTAGTCCATCAAACCACCTGGGGTCCCCTCTGTTTGAGCTGGGTTTAAAAGTGGATAAGGCTCTGAAAAGTCCAGTACAGGCAGTTATCACTTGATAATGACTTCCCCTGGTAAAGGTGACAGCTCTTGTTGTAAAGATCGTTTTTTGGAGGTCATAACAGTTGACGGGGTTTCAGAAGAAATTTTCATCAACCAGTTGTAAATCAAGCCAGAGAAGGAGAGAGGGATGGGAGGAAGAAGAAAGGACTCCTATGAGCTTCCCTAATTCACATGGTATACTATTTTCAAGGAGAAAAAAAAATGCAGAGGGGAGGAAGGGAAGTAGACAAGGGAGCATTAGGCTAAATTTAAAATAAAATATTTCCCATTATATAAATAATGAGAACATAACCGTCAGCATTACAGCTACCATTTATTGGGGTCTTAGGAGAGGTTCAACACTAAATTAAAGGCCTTATATATAATATATCACTTAAGTTTCAAAAATAAAGCCTAGATGTCAAATAACTTGGACTAGTAAAAAGTTTAACACCAATGTCCACATTATCTTCCCTGTAATATATCCATCTCACCCAATAAGAGCCAACAAATTAACAAATACTTCTTCCTCTCATGATGTGCTGCTTTATTTTCTGTGGCTGAAGTTCACCAATTCAATTCTATCAAGATCTTCAGAAATGCAAATGAATACTGATCAATTTTAATAACTAGTTTTGGTGACAGTTTTACATATTACTTTACATCCTTCACTTAAGAGCATCCTTTCATCTGCCCAGTCGTCAACATTTATTGAGCTGTTAGTACTGTTCCAGGGTTTGGGAATACGGTGGAAGACAAGTCAAAGAAAGCCCCAGCCTGAAATCTCCATCTAATGAAAGAGACAGATAATAAGCCACTAAAGAAGATAGTTTCAGAAGTGATAAATGCAAAGTCCAGTACAGGACTTTAAGTCCAGTCAAACTATTCTACTTGATTTTAGATGGAAATTTATTTTTACTCAACATTATTTCTACAAGAACATTTTTATCAGAGCAGAAAATTTCATCTATCCATGATGCCTCCTGTCCACATTCAAAATAACCTCAGGATCATTTAAGGGGGAAAAAATGCATTTTTCTAACTAGTATTTATAAAATAATTTCTATCGAAAAGAATGTTGAAGTGGTTGTATAATATTTTAGATATGTTCAAGTTAAATAAAAAGAATTCCAAAGTTCAGGATATTTCATTCTTATTACTGGTAAAATTCTTTTACAGAAAATACTGTTTCAATAAAGGGTATATGAGGAATCTATTTTATTTCATTCTTATTACTGGTAAAATTCTTTTACAGAAAATACTGTTTCAATAAAGGGTATATGAAGAATCTATTTTATATGCCCCATTGTTAAGAAATGGCCTACAGCCATGCCGCCCTGAACAAGCCCGATCCCGGCTGATCATGGAAGCTAAGCAGGGTCGGGCCTGGTTACTACATGGATGGGAGACCACCTAGGAAGACCGGGTGCTGTAGGCGTAAAAAATAAAAAAAAATAATAATAAAAAATAAAGGATTGCAAGCTGACAAGGTCCTTGCAATCTGTGAGGTCAACCAAGGGTTGCCTCGTCTAAAAAAAAAAAAAAGAAAAAGAAAAAGAAAAGGAATGGCAAACTTTACAGTAAAAGGCCAGTCAGTATTTTAGGCTTTTTAGGTCACAGGATCTTGATTCAACTACTCAGCGCTGCTACTATACCAAGAAAAATAACAGACAAAATGTAAATGAGTGAGCATGATTGTGCTCCAATGAACTTTATAAAAACAGGTGAAGAGGCTAAGTTTTATCTGTAAGTCATAATTTGCCAACCCCTGGTTTAGATCATTCTATAGTTTTGATTATAACAAACCTTCCTGAAAATAATCCTACATGACCATGGCTTTTTGGGACCCTAAACTTCATAATCATTCTGCAAAATCAAACACCCCTAATTACAGTCTGTTCAGACACTGATAGGTATAAGAAATGAGGTTAGCTTCTCATTATTCAATCTGTGGTTGTGGGACACTACTTTTCAATTTCTTTTATCTCCTCTACCTCATACTGCTTGCAATTGAATGATCCATCTGAACTTCCAAACCACCCTGATACTGAAATTTAGTGAAGGAAGAGGTTTAATATTATGAGATTAAGGATGACATTTAAGCACTATTTTTAAGTCTGCTATTCGGCACCTCAGTTCATTTGAGAAAACATGAAGGCTAAAATCTCTCTCATTTTCTGCTTCTACATATTAGAAATGGAACTATTAGTATGTAATTGTTTTTTTAAAAAAAATCTAAACAACTAAAAAGGACGCAGTCTGCATTCTATAAGAGAAGCTGGAAAGCATAATTTCTTTCTTTCTCATTCTTTTCAACCAAACCTCTATACTTTATTTCACAGTAGGCATGGGTTATAATACTTTTAGGATTGATATAAACAGAGCTACATTCTCTGAAAACCTATGAGGTTTACATCTTCCTTTGGGCACAAAAGTAATTATTCCTGTTTAATATATCTACTCTGCTAGCTCCAGTAAGGTTGAGAAAAAAATATTTATCAACATAATATTTCATTGCTAATATGAAAATAATGGAGTTTGCAAAGCAAATAATCTGCCTGTGAAAAATTAGGAGTCTCATTTATACACCTACATTTTTCTGGCTCTTTCATAACACTATTAAAATGCCCTTGAACAACAAATGTGGTTAAGATTCACATTAGGAGAGCAGACATCAATAATAAACCATATATATAATTGGATTTTCACAGACTTCTAGCAGTGCATATAAAACTGCTTCAGGAAAACCCTGATAAGGGTCAGATGCTGGAGCATAGGATAAAAGTAGTACAAGCAGGCACAATTCATAACCTGATGTTTGTCTACTTATTTCTTTATTCCTTTTAGGAAAAGCTTAAGAGCCCTAAAGAGACAGAGCCTAGCTTTCATATTCAGGCTTTCTGTTAGATTCTGTTCTTCATTGACAGCGGAATTCTTAACAAATAGGAGAAACAGTTACATGAAGGTTGCAAGTCTAGGTTACCAACAAAATTAATTGGCTACTCTGAAGTTTTCTTTGTTGGTACAATGGGGATAGTAATCCTTCCCAGGCAGAATTGTTTTGAGGAGGGAATGAGGTCATGTAGGCAACACTCCTAGCAGAGCAACTGGCACAAAGTAAGCAATGATGGGTATTACTTTCCTACTCCTTATGTAGAAAATTTGACCCTGGAGTTGTGGAAATTATTCTGTTTCTGATTGTATACTGCTTATATTCAAACTAAATTATCTATCAAGGTAAGTTTCAAGAGAAAACAAGAAAAACAACAAACTAGAAATGGATGAGAAAATAGCACTTACTGAGTACCCACCAACTGGCAATAATTTCATTTGGTCCATTACATAAATTATCTCATTTATTCTTCCTGAGAAAGTAGTACTGTTCTCATTTTAAATACAGGAAACAAAAGCTAAAATAGGGTAAATAATCTAACCACAACTTAGAAGTTGAAAATAGCAGAACCAGGATTTAAACCTAGCTCCTCCAGATGCTGTATATGCAGCCCTAACACTGTTTGTTTCTATGAATAATATCAAACAAAGTGCAAGTCACAAAAGTAATTTTGGTAAAAAAACTCCATAGAGAAATGGTTTCAAACAATTAATAACTGTTAACTTTCTATTAACTAATAACTATTCATTTCAATCACATTATTTATAGAATGTTATTTGATTTAATTCATGTAAACACAGAAATTACTCATTATAAAACATACATATAGGTATATATGCAGTTAATACAGAGATATATAGAGATAGATAATATATGTAAAGTATCTATCTACCCATCTCTTTATCTAAAGAAAGTGCACATTTTACAAATTGAGTAATATGCACATAAATAAACTTCAGAAAATTCTCACTTAAAGCTTAATTAACATGCAAAAACACAGAAACAAGAGCCTTTGGTCTATTCTTCCTTATTTTTCCAAAGAAGAGCAGAATTTTCCCCCATAGCAATAAGAATTCTCTAATAACTTCATTTTCCAGCAGGATGGGGCTGGAAGTTCCTTAATGAACATCACCTATGGTGCTAAATTGGCTGTTTTGTTTAAAATAACAACCAAGTTCTGAAATTAGCAGATCCCAAGATAACACATCACAGGATCTTCTTGTGGGTTTGTGTCAAAGCCTGTTTATATCTCCTGTTCCTCGTGATCTTGAGAAAATAAAATGGCATCATATTCCCTGTTACAACTATTGAAGGTGATATGCTACCAATAATCCAGATTGATTCAGACTACAGGTCTGATGAATATCCTGTGATCGAGGGGTGTATACTGAGCATATAAAATTACAGAAATACCATGATGGTACCTTTTCTATTTGGTTTTGGCTATACATTCATATATACCTAGTCAATGAAGACATTATCTATCTATCTATCTATCTATCTATCTATCTATCTATCTATCTATCTATCTACCTACCTACCTACCTACCTACCTACCTAGTTTGTCTTGATATATATGTAAAATTTGAGGCAAGTTTTAGATTCTCTTCTTCATTAGTAAGTAGGCTTATACAGTTCAAAATATATACAGACTATTGTTCAACACTGTATTTAGATTTAATCTTTAATTTGAGATTTGGACTCAACTTTCTTACCAAATGAAGTACCTAGGTAGGTAGGTAGGTAAGTAGGTATGTATGTAAGTATGTATGTAGGTATGTATGTATGTATGTGCATATATATATATACACACACAGTCAGTGAATGATACATTTTTAGTGTTCGATTCTTTTTGAAGCAGTCTGCACTTTTATAAACACATACCCTTATGTTCTAGTCAGAATCTAGCTCCTGTCAACTACCAGATTTGTTATGATTAGTATGACTTTCTATATTACCGTAAATATTTTTAATCAAGCACCTTCTCGTTCTTGACCAATATGTATTATACCCAATGTCACTTCAAGTTCAAGGGCAACACTGCTATATTTTTTCCTTAAATTATTTCATTAATTTATTCCACAAATATTTATTGAGCCCCTAACAGAGCAGGCTCTGTTGCAGAAGAGGGAGTACTGGCAATGAATAAAACAGACAAAAATCCCCACTTAAAAGGTGCTTACGTTCTATTTGAAAGAGGCAGGCAGACTAAAAACAAGCAAAGTATGTTACATGGTAATGAGTGCAATGGAGTGTAACAACACAGGACAGGGGCAAGGACACCTTATTTTATATAAAAGAATCAGAGAAAGTCTCCATAATAAGATGAAATTTGAGCAGAGACCTGAAGTAGAGAGTTGCAGGCAGATCAAATAGCAAGTGTAAAGTCTCTGAGGCAGGAATGTGCCAATGGGGCTGGAATGAGAAAAAAAGCTGGCAAAGCAGCGAGAGATGAAGCCAGAGAGATACCCAGGAGCCAGCACACATAAGCTGCTTTATGCCACTAAAAGGACCTTGTCTTTTACTCCTCTAAGTGAGATGGAAAAGTATTCCTAAGCACAGTACTTCATTTGGGTAATAGTCTGTATATATTTTGAACTGTATTAGACTACTTACAAGTGAAGAGACTAAAACTTGCCTCAAATTTTACATATATATCAAGACAAATATGAATAGAAAGTAGCAAAATAGCTAGTTTTTTCTTCATACGTCCAAAATGTAAGATAATGCTCTTTGAGGTTCACATTTATATGCTCTCTGTCCTATACTACTAATATTATAGGCACAATTTTGCCACTAACTTTTCCCAGTATATCTCTTTTTCTATTCTTGTCTAGGCTAAACATATTAAATTACAAACATTTTTTTGTAAAGTGAGTATTTTTAGGTATTTCAATAAAATTTGAGACAAGCATTCCAGCAGTTAGCACAGCCTTATTAGGAAAACAGTCTGCTGTCGTGTGGAGAGCCCGGAAATAAAAACTTCATTCTTTTTAGTCTCAACTTAGGTTTTTCCATTTATTAAACACTTAAAAAATAATTTTGGGTGGGTTTAGGTTTTTTTAAAATCTGGAGATAGTTACTCAGAGTCAAGGAATTTAAAAATTAATTATTGAATACAGCTATTTTAGCCATAAATAAAGCCAGGACTATCCTTGTTTAATAACTTAAGGTGATCCTTAATTTCACATTTAACAGTTCGGAAATTGAATCTTGTCCAATATCCTCATCACTGAATCCCATTAAATTAGTTCAAAGTATTCAATATAACAGTATCTGGATCAAAAAAAAATTTAAGCCAGTAAATGTTCAAATATTTGATTTTTAAAAGTTCTCAGATTATTTGTGATTAACTTCACATTTATACTATCACTTAGAAAGGACTGAAACACGTTGTTTTTTTTATTAAGAAACTACTTTTATAAAAGCTAAATTCTGATTCTAAAATAAGACAATATTGCTTATATTTCTGATTGATAATTTAATGGATTTTGTTGTTAAATTTAAGCTACATTAGAATTCCAAAGCTTTCCAATGTTAACAAAGTATTACTTTTTTTAAAACAGATGATAGAAAACATTATAAATTATATTTGCTATTCTAATACCTCTGTCACTATAGGAAGAAAATCTGAAACTGTAGCAAACTAGCAACGCATTCTGCATATTTTACCAAAAGTTAAGTTTATTACCCTGACAGAACTAATTCCCTCCACGACTGTTTGAATCCAATAAATTAGAATAGTGCTTCCTAACAGTACACAACTCACAACATATGTGACTCATCATGCAAGTTCAACAACATCCAAACTGGTCTACATCTTTCAGTGGGACAAATCCTCTGATTGAAAGCTGAAAAACTGGCAATGTCAAATTGTGCAAAAATTTCTGGATGCTTATTCTCAATTTTAGTATATATCTCATTGTAGGTTAGAACAAAATAGTTCAAATTGGTCCTAGGGTCCAAGGACTGCAAATTATGTAGCATTGACATAGACTCCTGTTTTCTAACTTTTTATCACAAAATATAATCAGAAATCCACTTTATATCATGACCTACCTAGTATAAATATGAACCAATAAGGCATACATCTTCACATGCAATCCATTAAATATATATTCTGTTCCAGTCCAATTCATTTACAAAACAAAAAAGGGGGAACGGGAGATGCTATGCCTTACTCAAATTGAATGCATAGTGAGCCTCGGTTTGATAAACATTAATTTGACCCAAAAGCAGAGATCAAAAGGATCTGGAAGCCTAATAGGCCAAATAATAAACATGATGGCTAGCTAACAGTGGTCATACAATAAATGCTCACTAAACTGAAACAGCCCAGTCATAAAATAATATTAAACTAGTTTTAACTTTTGAAAATGACTGCATTCAATAATATCCTCAAAGGCACAAAATAAATAGACTTAGCAACAATAATAGTTAACACAGAGTTCTGGCTAGGACATGTCTGTAAAACTCAACCTCACCAAATTTGCTTTTGACAGAATTATAATCACTGAGAACAAAAGTGCTGAGCATACGCTACCATACGTATGGTTCCAACAACAATATTGTCTAGCAAGTACTTATAAACTGAACTAAATGACAGAGATTTTTCCCTATTTGATTAACTTGTGAAAATTTAGAGAAGCCAAACACTAATACCTAACTCCTAAGACAAATAATCTGAACTGTATTAGATTCTTTAGTGAGAGAAAAACACATCCTCTTATCTGATAGTTCCCTTACATCAGTGCTAAGCTTCCCCTCAAATATCTCTAGAGAATGGGAAAAGGAGATTCCTATCATATTTCTCATTTGCATCAATGGTTATAACCCAAAGGCCCAATCAAACATGGCAATAAAATATAGTAATTACAGATCAGAGTTAGCAGCTGTGTTCATGGGCCACACCCAAGGCTGTGGGTGAGCTGCATACCTCAATTAATGTTGGGACCATATTTGAGGAAATTAAACTTGCATTATAATTTTTGTTCCTGTTTTGACATGCACAACATCTAAGAATTTGGTTGATTTCACACATGGCCTTGTTTTCAGCTGTCACATAAAACTGCAATTTACCATCTCAGTGATCTCCTGTTTTCTAGGGAAACCTACCCCAAAGCAAACACTGGCATATGCTTATGCTTTGGTGTTCCTATGAAAACAAGATGTTGCATGACTCATTGCTCTTCTTGTTAAATTGTGTATCTTATGTGAGTTCTGAAGAAAAGGACTAGCAGTTAAATGTGCTAAAATATTGATGAGTATGACTGTAAGAAACCAGTTATTTAGAAGAAGCATTTGTAGAGATAGAGCAGCCCTATAAAAATAGTACTAGATAGAAGGTCAAGTTCAGATAATTACAGCTTCCACTTCAGAGTCACCAAAAATATTTGCTGCAACCTAGATATTTGCTGTAGTCTATGTTCAATAAAGTTGGATACTAAGAATACTAGGACAGTTTCTGAAACTTGACAAAATACTCAGTAAAGGCTTAAGAAATCAAAGAATCATACAGATCTTAACAGATCATCTAGACTAACTTTACATAATATCAACATCGAAATCATAATTTTTTTTCAGGTTTCCTGATAGATAAAGAATAAAACTTGTTCTATGTCAAACTATTGCAATTTCCTACTAGTCTAATCCTCATTCTATGATATAAATTTATTTTCTTTCATTTACAAAAGTAGTGAGCATGAATATCTACATATAGGCTCAAATATCATTGCTATAGCTGAAATGCTCTAGACAAAAAAAAAAAAAAAATCATCATTTAACTACTTGCAGAGGAAACCCAACACACGGTTTTATTAAAAACAATCATCGAGATCAATATTCATTTATATAACTTGTCATTAAATTTTTTTACTACCAAAAAAAGACTTAGATAGTTCATTTTACAGAAAAATAAGAAGGGATTTACTTATGCTCTCATCTAGAATAAAAGTTAAGCAGTAGATCAAACCTGAAAGTCCCAATTTTTATTCCCAAACTAGGTTAGTATATGATGCTTGGTAGTTATACTTGAATATTTCAGGGTCTCATATATAAAATAAACAAAAGCACAGCTTCTCTAGTTGAAGTTCGAGTATGGGCAGATACTCACAATGCACTTCACTGGCTTCCTGGTACCACCACTACAAGACACTTCAGGATAGAGTTTACTATAGATGAATCCTCTTATTATATATATAGACAGGAAAACTGAAGTTCAGAAAGATTAGGATGACTACTATTTCACTGCCGTTTCTATTACACTTGAAATCTTAGCCTTTCTTTGCCTCATTTTTCTCATTTGAGAAATGGGTATAATAATTCCCATCATCTACCTCACCATTGCAAGGAGAGAGCATGACTTCAAGAAAATTAAAAGCATGAATTTTAATTGGAGCCAAGCAAGATTTATATCTCAATACTATTTTCACAACAGTTAGTCAAAATTAATTAAATTATCTGAATTAATTTTCTTGTATGTAAAAGAGATTACCACCTATTTCACCGGATATTCTGAAAATTAAATGATGTAATATATGTAAATTATCTAGCACTATACCTACAACTTGTAGTTGATAAATTAAACAGCCATGAATTTGTAAAGCACTTGCCTGTATTTATAAAATGAATCTACTTAACATTGTAATCATCATTGGGCATTATCATGGGCCAATTCATTATAAGCAGCCTATCTCACTACTCTGGTACTTCAGTAGTGGCAGAAGTTAAAGATTTAAATGGAAAATTTATATCCTAAAGATAAAGTTAAAAGCAGAAGGATTCGTCACCTTCATATTCAATTCTATTAGGACAGAATTCTATAAAATCCCCTAGGAGAAATAGTAATTGACAAATTTACACACACTGGAAACTGAGTTTTTATACACATATTAGCACATTGCAGAGGTATTTTATAATATATTACAAGATTTTTTTTAATGACAAAACCTGCTCATGAATGTGATAATGCTATTTCCTTCCTTAAAATTGTTCTTATACTAAATGCATTTGTAAAAATTATAATTAAATAATTAAGTTATTATATGTTGACTGTATTCTTTATTAGCTAGTGTAGTCATTTCATGGTGCCAGGTACCCTATCTATCTTGTTTACTTCTGTATTCTTAAAATATGTGTTGAAAGAATGTATAATCTGTGTATGTCTATATGTAGTCAGACCAGAAAAGCATATACCAAACTTTGTTTTCTCTAGATGATACACAAGTTTCTTATTTTCTGTGTCTTCAAATGTTCTTTAATATATATGTAATTGTTTTACAAACAGAAAGTAGCCATTAAATATTTTCTTAAAGAGAAAAGGGCTTTAAATAAAAAATAGCAGAGAACAAGGAAAACAGCGGCATTAAGTTGAAAGCCACTTTAAACTCAAAGGATTTTGTAACCTCTTGATGGAACATCTTCCATCTAAAAGTACATGATGGCACGTACTCAGGAAAAGGGACACAAAGAAAAGCAACTAACTACTTTAAAATAATACAACAATGAAAATTGTATAAAAACAACAGAAAGATGAGAAATTCAATAACAAAAGGGAAGATGGACGTCTCATTCTTCGCAGACTTCTATGACAAAGTGATTGCAAAGACATTATCTGCGGAGATAACATTGTGGAACAATATAAATAAATACATGAAAAATGTGAAAGAAGAGTTTTTTTGTAAATGTATTTTTAGAAAATATTTTCACATTTCCCATAAGCTTACTCAGTCCATTCCTCCTCGAATGCCATGTCTCTGTATACTCTCTGAAATGCTGAATTTCTTTATGTATAAGCACTCAATTGGAAATATGCAGAAACTAAACAAACACATAAAGTGCTCTGTGATTTGGCGAAGAGAGATGGGTTCCAGGGTCACCGGAACGGCACACTAAGTGAATCCATGTAGAATGAGTGGGGCTGTGGCTCACAAACTCTCCTTTAGTGCCCACAGTACCTAGGAGTGCTCTTCATGGGACACGGTAGACTCTGTTACTGAATTCTGATATACTGAAGTCTCCCAAATTTTAGTTCAGCAGTGAATATTTATTTTTCCATACGAAAAAAAAGATTGAATATGATTTTAAAAAGGCATTGTTAAATAATCTTCCCAAAATGATGATATTGACAAGATGGCAAGACAAGTAGAGCTCTAAGTAAGGTAAAATTCTCACCCACCAAATAGGAAGTCAGTGAATAGTAACCTGATAATTCAAGAGTCAGCAGATGATTATTATTTAGAAGTATGAAGGTAAATACTGGTTGCCTCTGATGAAAGAAACCAGGTAAGAGGAGGGACAAAAAATGAGATTGCTGTTTTTTGGATTTTGGGGGTTTTGGGGGGGGAGGGAGAGGGTTATGGATAATGCTTTTAATTAATTTCTTACACTATTCGTATAAAATATTTTGATAAAAATAAAAGTAACTTTTAAGAAGTACATTTGGTGATTCAAAATATGAAATAAACTAGTACCATTAGTGATGTACACATAAAGAGAGACAATTTACAGCTAATACTTTCAAATATCACATAAGAAAATTAGATATACTAAAAAAACAAAGGAAACCCACAAAAACGTACACTTCTAGCAACATACACACCTTCACTACATTTCCAGCTACTCCCCTCCTGTTCCAGATACACTAATCACAAACTAGACAAACTAAAGTCACCCAGGCTTGCCCTGCCCTTTCCAGGCTCCATGACCACATCACAGATGTGCCAATGCTTTTTCCCGATGTGCCTTTTTCCTTACTTGCCACCATATGAAACTAGATCAATTTTTTTTTAAGCCAATATCAAATACCACTATTTCATTAAACAAAATCTAAGGAAAAAAGATCTTTTCTTTCTCTATGATTCTATTCTTTATTATATTTTTCTTACGAAAATTTTTATATTCTGACAGATTTATATAATATTCATATATATAAAACAAGATTTTTTACCTAGAGTAAACTTCGCTATATTTAAGAGATTTTTATATCTATTTTCATTCAATCAGTTAAGACTCTACTGAGGTTATAGAATGCATTATCAGAAATTAATTCTAATACTGTATCTTTAAGGGACCGCTATTTAGACAATATTTATGGAATTAGAATTTAGTCTATTCTCATTTTTATTTTAAAAACAGATCCTAAATTTCAGCTATAATCCATTTCATAAGACAAGCTTTAAAAACATCGTTTAAACAATACTTCATTTTCTTCTTACTTTTTCCAACCACAAGAATGTTGCCCACATTTCTTTAAACAAATGTCTCAGCCACTCAACCCGACAACTTGTGGATATTTTAAAATTATACTAAAGAATATATTGTACTGTCAAGAAACAGTTGTGACTAAACAGAATATATAATTTATAGAAAAGATTAAGCTCTTCAGATTCTAAAAATAGTTAACTGCAATGATACATAAAAAATAATCATCGAAGTGTTTGTTTTCACCCACGGGTCATCTCGGCTAGAGAAGCATACTCTTTTTAGGCATTAGGTAGTTACTGAAAACAATGATTCAACAAGCTTTAAAATCACTGGGCAGAGTTAAAAACGTCTTTAAGTAAGCAAACTTTACTATGCAATACCTTTGCCTACTTAGTGTATAAGAAATTAGTTCATATACAGGGGGAAAAAAGTCAATGGTCCTCTGCAGAAAATGAAAAACATATTTCTTAAAGCAAAAGGAAAGGATTCTTCTTCTACTCCTCCATTTCCTCTTAGAAAACAATTTATACTGAGCTGCACAGGAAAATTTCCCTTTCTGAGCTAACCTCAGTTGTTACCATTTTTTCCTTTATAGGTCATATACTGGACAAAGTAACTACTTAGGTAATCATTATGTTGCCTGGATTTAATCCCTCATGTTTATGCATATTTTTTCATCTCTTTTGTGTTAAAATTCTGTTATGAGTATTGTAGGAGATAACACATAGCTGAATAAGAAATTAATCTTTCCTTCAAGGGTGCTACATTTATTTGGGGAGATGAAGTGAACAAGCAGTAAGGGCCCATGGTAAAACATATGGGCTGTGGGGTAAGAAAGACTTGACTCGTAGAATCAAAATCTCTGGGAATGGAACCCAGTAATTTGCTTCAAGCTTAAGTTCAAGAGAATTTCAGGGCCTTGATTTGGCAAATCTAAGGAATACCCTTTGACTTACTGCACACTCAAAAATTTATTAGAATCTTGCTTTAGCACAAGCAGTTTACGAAGCCCCTTGCAAACAGTAAATCTAGCAAGTCTTCATTCAGATTACTAATTTTTCTATCTTTAGCATTTGGCAGAATAGTTGGTATAAAATAGGTACACAATAAATTTACTAAATAAATTTTAATTAATAAATTAAATAGCTTCACTGAAAAAAAAAACAAAACAAAACTGTGGCTCTAAGCTGGAGAAAGACTAGGTAGAAAACTCTGAGATGGGAACGATTTTTTCTAGCAGAAGCATTAAATAATTTTACATTTCCTAACACCAAGTGCACGTTGCGCTTAGCTTTACATGCCCTTAGTAATACATGGTAGGGTAATCCTCTCACCCTGTTCTTTGTGAGTCTGTTTTCAATTAGTTTGTTCTTTTTGTTCCTTGAGTTCAAGCTTTTACTCTTTTTTATTGTTTTTTGGGGCATTTCTCATTCTCTTAGTTCTTTGTTTAATTTTATTCCAACAAGGACCTCAACTTCATACTTCAGGTTGAGTGTACTTTCAAGATAGGTTACACCCTATTTTCATGGATTACTTTCTAGTAATGCTTGTGCAAATAAGATGCCAAAATATTATGATTGGTAATTTTTAGTAAGAAAAATAATAAACATATCATTAATTATAAATATCAGAACTATTCCCATTTTCCTTTTAAATGAGAGAGCTGTTGTCAGACACTGTAGAATTTCAAAATTAGAGTTTTAGAATTCCAGACTTTCAAAGTTCCCAAATTAGACATACATGGAACTGCAAGTTATCAAAGCTTAAGTCAATCTGTGGTGTCTCAGATGGATATTATGAAGTGGGCCAACTAAGCTAGCACACCACTAAAGATAATACACCAAAGTTATTCTGAGAAGTGATAAGCTCTAGCCAAAGTCACATTGTTTCTTTGTTATCTTTCAGTGTGTGACAACAGATAGAGCTTAAAATAATTTTACAAGGACAATGGCACATGTTAAAAACTTGCTAACAAGCCTTTTAGATTCCTCATCTTCTGTGATTCATTTAGTCTTTGCATATCAGAAAGTAATCAAAAAGTTTCTACTAAATGCATAAATCTTTATGAAACGTCTTAACTTTGAATCCAAAAAGAGTAAAATGTTTTTTACGTAGAAAAATAATTCACATACAATAATTGAATAGGATAAGACCAATATTTAAGACTACAGAGATTTCTTGATTAAACCTTATAAAATAAGCGAACTAAGAAAATGTATTCAGATAACAATTCTATTGAATCATATAATTACATAATATTACATTATAATTTCCATATAATTAATATGTGTGTATTTGTGTATATGCTAGATATTGTACCACTGACTTCAGCAAGGAAACACAAAAAGCTTTAAATATCTACAAATCATCATAAAAATATGAGATACTGGTATTATTATTTTACTGGAGCAATTTGTTCCTGAAAATTTGCAGAATTTTAGAATCATGATATGTATAAGACCTCTTTAGACTCCAAGTCTTCCAATCATGGTACAATTTATCAATCTCAATTTTCTTAGCAGTTGTAAAGAACTTGGCCCAAGGAATGGTTAGTAAATATTTAAGAATGAATGAGTAAAGTAGCTGGCAAAAACTCCTTCAATAATAAAGAAGCCACCTCTGACAACCAGAGCAAACAAATATATCTAAGAAATGTGACTGCTCAATTCACTGTGCCAAGGTGGGGGCGGGGGGTGGGGCGTGGAATGCACTAATAGGTTTACCACCTATATACAATACTGATGAGTAACAGGCGACAAAGTTGAAAAAGATTTCAAAAAGAAAGAGAACAATACTGGAGAGTAATAAACTATACTGGCAGTGATAAAAGAGACAGAGCAGGGTGGCAGAAAAACAGGCACTGACTTCGGAGAAGAAAAAAGAACCAGAAAAAAATGTGAGTCAAAGTACAATCTAAATTTAGTACCACAATAGCACTTTGGCCATAGGGCTTTTATAGGGGGAGAGAGAGGGAGAGGGCAAGAGGGAGAGGGGAAGGGAGAAAGAGAGCGAGCATGTAGAGACAGGCCTTAAGAGGAAGCTAAGCTAACAGTCATTTAGATTTCAGTAGTCCTTAAGAGCACCAAAATACTACACTAAAAATACATCTGTTAAATAAAGGTATACTGTAGAGAGTATGGATTCTACAGCCAGGTTGCCTGGGTTTAAAGCAGGGTGCTGCCATTTACTAAAGGGGCAACCTCAGTAAGTTAGCTTTCTGTGCTTTACTTTGCTCATATATAAAGTGGAGAAAAAGAATATCATCTATTTCACAGGGAAGATGCTGTATTATATATGAGTAACTGTATATAAATTAGTTAGAACAGTGATTTAGCTATAATTACTTGACAGATATTCTAATACATGGCTCTTGTTCTCATTTTCACCATCTTCCTACATACCCAGTATCAAGGTATGCCTCAGACAATGAATGCTATTAGAAAAGTTCACTTAAGAACTGATATCATACAGATAAAATACAAAACTCTCAGACTAATATGAAATATTAATGTGCCTAATACCAAGAATTCAGTTTAAACTAGAAAATTAAAAAAAAAAAAAACTCTCAAGCTTTTTGTGACATGGTCATATGTCAAAACCAGAAGATGTAGCCTCTGAAGCCTGAAGAAAATTTGCAAGCATTGGAATAAATATGGATGAGCTTAAATTTCTGTGCTCATCAAGAATGCTCTCTCTCACTCCAAGCAAACTCACATTGCATGTTAGTCAGAAGAGAAAGGTTACAAGAAAGTGCCTGCTTTCCACTCTGCTAGTGATTTTTTAAAAAATCAGAGATAGTGTTTTTAATCTTGGCATGGTATGATATGCCAAAGGACATACTGGAATTGTAACGAATTAGATATTTTGAAGAAGAAAGATATTTTGGAAATGTCTGCTTCTATCTTTGAAACACAAACTACTTCTGGAAAAGGGCAGCCACATAACAAAGTCTAAAAGACTCATTCCCTGAGCAGATGTATATTAAAAGCAACATTCATGAAGTCTCAAAAAAGCTAGATGCAAGCTGCATTGGCTGACCCATGCCCACAATATCCGTAGGCACTGTAGGATGGACAAAAGAGAAGCAATATTAACTGAGCATATACAACATTTTGTCCAGACAGCATTCTGTCTGTAGGGTCTGCTCCCTTCTAAAGATGAAGAATGGATATACCCTCTGACCTACCTATTCCAGTTCTATATATTTATCCTATAGATGTGCTCACACATATATGAAATGAAGCATGTTTAAAGTAAATGTTTAAAGCATTGTTAATAGCAAACTAAATGTCCATCAATAGGAAACCAGTTCACTATACTTTGGTACATCCATATAATGGAACATTATGTACCTATTTTTAAAATGATCAAGTTTTTATTATTGATATAGAAAGATCCCCAAGATAAGCTGACATTTAAAAAGTTAAAAAAGCAAGACAGAAGACAGTATGAACAGCATCTGCCATTTGTAGGAAAAGAAAGAAATGTACGTATGTATTGCTCTTACATACATAAAATATCTGTAAAGATATAGCTGCATAGCGTTTTGATACATGGATATAGCAAAATATATTTAACTTTCTCCTATTGGTTGCTCTAAAGAGGAGAAATGAGTAACTGAAGGAAAGGAACAGAAAGAATTTTCATGGCAAAAGCTTGGATTTTGAACAATGTGAATTTTGGATTTTGAACAATATGAATATATTGCTCATTCGAAAAATAAACCAACAAAATTTTGTCTTTCTAAAAAAAAGAAAATAAAAAATTTCCTACGGTCTCCATGGCTAGTAAATGGCAGAGCAGAGACCTAAATCTTGGACTAACACCCAATGCAAAAATGTTTTCATTATACCACGCTACCATCTACAACGGCATCTTTAGCATCTTTTAATAAATGTTATTTATAAGAAAAGATTCTGAACTCTCTGTCAGAAATGTTCAATCATGCACATTCTAATACAGAAAGCAAGTAAATGTTACCAGGATATAACTTCAGCTCTGTCTGACACTGAAGCCCATGTTCTTTCCATTCTATCATACTAGCCAAAAAGAATAATTTATCCAGGAGCAATAATTTGCTATAGCCAAGAAATTTTCTCAGGCTTTAACTGAATTTTCTCAGCTTCGAATTATCAAACATATTTTTTTTTCAAAGCACTTTTGCTAGTGGCAGTAGTAACTTTTAAGGATAATGACTTGAATATTTTAGACTATTCAGATGCCAAATCTGATAACTTCAGTCACTCTTTAACAGTTTAATCAATGTGGCATGAAAGATTTCCAGATCTTTCTGAAAAAATTGACAACATAAGAGCATGAATCCTAATTTCTAGTACAGTCTCCAATTATGAATCCTGATTTCCAGTACAGTTTCCAATTTAGAGAATATTTTTTATGCATTCTCTTCTACAAAAAGAAAAATTCAAAACTAAAGAAATGTAAATATGTTTAAAATATAAGTTCCTCCTATCAGATGTCCATCAAGGGCCTTTTCTGGGAATGCATACAAACAAGCAACCTATCAGAAGAATAAGAATGTACATATTAAGATAGAGAAAAGAGTATAGAAGTCATTTAGCAACTAACCATACACTCTGTATAAAATCTCCTCACCTTACTTCATAAGAATATGAAGCTTGCAGGCTTCATATTGTCCCAGAGCACTAGCATGCAAATGTAGGTCAATTAACGCTGCATGCAGTGTAGTAAACTTTAGGATAGAGCAAATAAGCATAAAATGGATGTTGCCTGCAAATAATCATTTGTGAAAACCAAGAGGGTAGAAAACTAAGAAGAGCAGTCAATTAAAGCAAAACATGAATTAAAGGGCAAAGTGACCATCATCATGTATCTAGTACCCTAGGTAGCTTTTTCAGTTCACAGAAATAATGCCAAGGCAATGGAAAGTTTAGTATTAGGTAACATATTTGTTAGTCAGGTATTCATTTATGTAAGGAAGAAATTCAAAATAAGAAGAGTTTGGCCAATAGCAGAACATCAAATCACCACTGGCAAGGTGACTGCATAGTCAAAGTGGTGAGCTGAGAATGACCAATTTAACCATGAACTACACTAGGCTTATAGGGAAGTGGGTGTGCCGTGAAGAAGATTAGATGAATTCCTAACATGTTTTTAAAGCAGAATAATGTGAGTGACTCACAGGGAGTGAACAGGCACTTTATAGCCGATGTCTTTTGGTTTACCCCTTTATTTCCTTTCTTCCTTTAAAAGAGTGTAATAAAAACAGTCTAATTCTTGACCTCCTCCTAAATTGAAAATTGCGCGGATATAAATTGTTCCTACTGAATCTACTAAAACATGGGCATTATCCCCCAATTTCCTGTGTTAGCCCTCTAAAAGGATAAAGCAGAGTGAAAGTATCATTCACTTTTACTCTTATCTTCCTGTTAGTAAATTTATGCTCAATATAAGATGCAAAGACCTCTTTATTAAAATGTCAAGACAAATGGGTTTCAAAAGAAAAGGCCCAGGATTTGGAGTGAATGTTGGACAGCAAAGCAGTTGTGAGGTAAGCAAGAGCTCTCCTGGATCAAAGAAACTTGAGTTCCAATCCGGAAACAGCCACTGATGAGTAACCTTGGGCTAGTCACTTGAACTTCCATTTCTTCATCTTAAAAAAATATTTTTTTGTACACAAAGCGGAAAAAAATGCAACAGAACAAAGAGTGCAGTAGACAGCAAAAAGACCAGGGCAAGACTAGAATCGAATAAAGATCAGATGTCTCGAAAAACTGGCACCCTAAGTGACCAGAAGTCAGACACATGAACCGTGATAATAGTGAGAGACGTAATGATAAGGATGGGAACAGTCTTTTAATTTTTACATAATAAAGAGAATAAACAACTGAAGGATTAATAGCACTGTACTTCTCAAGAGTGAGAAGAGGTGTCAAAAACTGACCTGAGTCCCAACAGTAGCCCTTAATGACTATGATACAGGAAATCTCTACTGTGTTTTACAAGTGTAGTAACCTACAAAAGTATTAGTGAATCACAAAGGCCCACCAACTAAGCTATGGGGAAGCCTGGGAGGACTGTTTATTTCAATCCTGGGTAATAGATGGTGATAAAATAAATCAACTGGACCTCCTATCTCATGCAATCTGCATAGTTATAGTCAGTTCAGTACACATAATTCAAGACTTTAAGTAGGCAAACGTGGTAGGCAGAATATTGGCCTCCCAGTAATGTCCCTGTCCTAATCTCCAGACTCGTAAATAGTGTTAAATTACATGACAGTGCAAAATTAAGGTACCTTCCAGGTGCAATTAAAGTTACTAATCAGATGACCTTAAAACAGGGAGATTACCTAGGTTACCCAGTAAGCCCAATGTAATGACAAGGGTCTTCTGACCTCCAGAATTATAAAATAATAAAATCGTGGGTTTTTTCCCTGCCCCTATGTTTGTGGTAATTTGTTACAGCAGCAATAAGAAACTAATACAAAAATAAATCATTTTTAAAAGACTTTTATGAAAATGTTTCAGTAAACATTTTAAAGAATATAGGCATTTAATGTCAATTTATCCAGAAAATTCAGTTATTCAGAATTAGGCATGCCCTGAAGTTTTTGGGATACCAAGTATTATCAATAATTTTAGATAAATGTTTGTGTTCCTTAAGCCTAAATTCACTAACATTTAACTATAAACCTAAATGGTATGATGCTAATCAAGATTACCACAATATAGCCCAGATGCAATTTCTAATACCTTAAATCCGTTAAATATTTAAATTTGAAAAAGAAATGGCCTGTTGCCAAAGGAACATTAGGAATAAATACATTAAGTAAAAATGATAATATATTTACTAAAACATTTACATTTAAAAATTTGACATGCCTGCTGTTTTCATTCCTCCTACCACAGCTTTATATTTTGAAAGTTACTTCAAATTATAGATGGGATGTTATAAAAATCAAGAACATCTACATGTGTTTCAAAACATCTCCTACTGATAACAGAAAAATTTATTTACATTTAATATCAGATAAATATTTAAACATATCAATGTATTTCCCTAAAGAGTAAGAGTATCAGGAAACAGAACATGTCTGGGACTTCTTCGGAGTAAATTCTAAAGATTTCCAAATAGCTTTTGTTTAATATCAATAAAAAAAGTAAAACAAGGAGGAAAAATACTTCTCTAAGTAAAGTTTATCTTTGTTCTCTACATTGTTACTTCCAATTTGATATTATTCTGCTTTGAACAGAAATATGGGTGTGTACACAAGGATAAGCGGGGGCTGTAAATGTGTTGTGTTAAGAACAAACCATTTTCCATTCCAGGAGGAAATTAATAGCAGGGGAAGTATTAGTAATGCAATATCATTTGGGTCAGAATACTTTAAAAATCCAACACTATTTTCAATTCTGTGAATATACTATTCCTGAACAAGCATCACAAATTCTAATGGTCAAAACAAATTTTACATCCATCATCTGTATTATCTGTACAAAAGGAGAAAATAAATATTTACAAATACTACTGAATTGGGTTTACAACCTCACGGGCTTTTGCATTATATAATCAATAGTTCCATTTAAAATAAATTACATTAAGACTACTCCAAGAGTTTTTCTAAAATGCCAAGAAATCATATTTCAAAAAATGTTTTCTAAAACATACATTTATGAAAATTTCTCAGTTGTCTGTAATTCAATAATATAAGAGAAGACAATGTTGAAAAAATTCAGGCCTTTCATTAGAAAATAGATGAAAAATATCTGACGACCATGGATGGCCTTATCAAACAGACTTATGCAACTGTGAAAAACAAAAAAAGAATAAGTAAGAGCAACTAGACTGAAGCAGTTTGTTTTATCAACATTCAGTATTCTCAACAAACATCTACTAAAAAGGACAATAAAATGAAAGAAGGTCATGTTTCCTGTCTAGAAAATAGTACTCACAATTAAAACACAGTGTTCTTAAAAAAAGAAACGGTGACCTCTAACTTTAATAAGAATGTCTCCTTAGGAAGACGCTATCACTGACAAAATGCTAAAAGTACAATAACCCGATGATGTGATCGGAGCAACATTCTTTCTGGTAAGTTTTCCCGTTTTGGTATATATGTCAGGCACTGGATAAGAGGAATAAGCCTTAAAAAAATACACAATCAACAAAACCAAAGTGTGCTGAGGGAGATACCACTAAGTATTATTTGAGCTTTTAAAAAGATATCATATATGTACACAGATAATGAAAGATGCTGACATATTAAAAATTTTTTAAATTTAAAGGAGCAAGCTCCATCATTTGTGATATAGAGAACTGTTTAAGAGCTTAACTTTTACTACAAGTTGAAATACCTAAATAAATCTGAAGAAATTCAGACATTGGAATTATATTTTAAAAAATATTTATATGCTTAATTTAGGCAAACTACTTATTAAATGATCAGGTTTAACTTTTTCAACCAATCTAATTATACGAAATAGGGATTCCTAATTTATTAGTAAATGAAGTGAAGTTCTAAAAATTAAAGTAATTTGCTCACAGCTCTAGAGCTAGTAAGTGAAGATGTCAGGATTAGAACTCTGATGTTTCTGACTGGTCTCACTAAACCAGAAAAACAAGTCTACGTTGCTGTCAAAGTAGTGAGTTGCCTTTTCTTCTGCTGGCGTTAACCATAGCAAGGTAACTAAGTCTTTATATCAAGAGAATCCATCAATGACTCTTACTCATATATTTCCCAAAACAGACACTGTGATAAGTAGAAAAAAACTTACCTGGTGTGAATTCATTCCTAATTAAATAAAGGACTAAAAATCACAAAAGAAATTCTTCAAAACGTATCATCTGCAAATACAGCAGAATAAATTAACATGACATCACAGTGTAGTGGTAGAGAGGCATAGCTCCTATTCCTGACAGATTGACCACTTAATGTCTCCCTGGAAAATGGAGATAATGAGTAAATGGGTTGATGGTGGTCCCCAAAAAGATAAGTCCGTGTTCAAATACCCAGACCCTGTGAATGTTACCTATTTGGAAATGGGGTCTTTGCAGATGTAAATAAGTTAACAATCTTGAGATGAGATCATCCTTGATTTCCTGAGTAGAACCTAAGTCCACTGACAAATCTTCTTATAAGAGACAGAAGTGGAGAAGACACAGGCACAAGAAGAGGAAGAGATAAAGTAACAACAAAGGCTGATCCTGGAGTGATGCAGCAAGGCGAAATGCCACTTAAAGCTGGAAGAGGCAAGGAAGGATTCTCTCCTAGAGCTTCCAGAGGGAGTGCAGCCCTTCTGCCACCTTGATTTCAGACTTCTGGCCTCCAAAATTATGAAAGAATTTCTGTTGTTTTATGCCAATCAGTTTCTGATAATTTGTTACATTATCCACAGGAAACTAATATGGTATCAAGACAGTGTGTTGAAAGGAGATAGTACCCTGATCTGTGAATATACAATAAATATTAATGATTATAATTAATGAGTGAATATATATGAGAGGCAGCCATGTAAGTGTCTGCTTTTGCATTTTCCCAGGGTGGAAAATGTCACATATTTCTTTCTTCACTGTGAAATAAATTGCCAAAATGTACTTGGTGCCCCAGTAAATGTATTTTTAAAATTAGCAACTATTACCATTAAGCTTTGCTTCTAAGGAAGACAAATAGTTTTCTCTTTTAATGATTTTATTTATTTCACTAACAGGCTAAAGCTAAATTTATCAGTAACCTCAGAAAAAAGTACCATTCACTCCTAACCTAATAAACAGATAAAATAAAAGGAATTTGAGATCATTGGAAATAGTTGGAATTATAAAAATAGAGTGAATGAATTAACAAAGAAAAGGAAAAACACTCACTGCCCAACAAGTGAAAAGTTGTCTCAGTCAGTGTATAGCTAGTGAAGCACAGTGATTTCTTTTTCTAACCCAAAGAGACACATCAGTCCAAACCTCCTCTCACCCAGAAGGTAAGATGTTATCACTGAAACTCCTTCTCTGCAGGGCAATGACCTACTAAATACTGGATGGCAAATGAGAAGTAAATGTAAGCCCTTTATAAATGCAAGCCCTTTAAAGTCCCAAATGCAAGGCTCCTGTTTTGTGTAGGAGCAAAGAGAGGACTGTCATTTTAATTTCCATCTCCTTGACTCTGTTCACTTATCAAAACAGTAGATAAAAAAGAAACAGGAAGTAAGAAAGAACAGCAGGCCTCTCCCCTGCCAAGGGCACCAGCCACACCTGAGGACAGAAGGTGAAGAAGTGGAACTTGGAGACTATGACCCTGTTATGGCACAATGTACTCCACACGTTGGTAAATGTGGCCTAATGACTATCAAATTAGGACCAGACTCCAATTCCCAGGAGAGCAGCTAATCTAGATCAACAGAAGTAGTATCCTCCATCAGTCCCCTCTCAGGTGGGCAAAGATACGCATGGAAGTTCTGTTCTCATAATGGGCAGAGGCAGCAGAAAGGATGAATTACCTCACTCCCCAGCTGGTAATAGACAAAAGAAGGGGCTGGGTATATAATCAATATCTAAAAGTAAAGACATTAAAGTACAGCTTCCCAGAGAGGGATATGTCATGTGGGGCTGCCCCATAAAACTGTTCTTGCCAATCTCAGTGTATAAAAAAATTTAGTGTAGTTGTATTTAGCATCATAAACTTATACTCAGCCTTACTATGAGATTTTTTTTTCTCTTAAGGCCCAAGTACTGAGAAATTTGGAAGGGGTGTCTCTGTGTGTGTCTGTGTGTCTGTCTGTGTGTGTGATACTAAGTAGTCTACACCCTTAAAAGCTGAATATGTAATAGCTCTAGGAGGGCCCCAGCTCTGATCTTTAGGAAAACAAGAGACCCGTAGCCCTCACTAGCCCAGATGAATCTATCTAAAATAGCTTTAGAAATGCAAACAGAAGGTGAAGTATACAGTCAAATGAACAAGGCTCTTCCAGAAGTTTGTATCAGTCCACTGATCTCTCTCAAACTAACTTGAATTACAAGTTCTGTACTTATCTTACCTGTCATACTACATCAAACACTGCTTTAAGGCAGAAACCATGTGCCTTTTTTCTGCAACTGAGCAGGAAGTAATGAAGACTCACACTAACTAAAAACCTGACAAATATTTGTTTTAAAAAATGGGTAAATGAGTGTTACTAACAAGAGAAAAGAAGAGAAGAGAGAAAAACTAAAGAAAAGGAACAGGGAAGAGTTTGACACGGGAAGTAAGCAATAGAAAGGAGGCAGTAAGAAAGGATCAGCACTGCTACTCAACATAAAGTTACTCAACCAGTTTGGGAACTTTCAGCCCTCACCATCAGAAAAACTCTCACTCCTTCACCCTGACTCTCTCCTAGCCCAGATCTTTCTCAGTTCCCACATACACTTGTGAAATAGTCTTCTAACTGGTAACCTTCTTTCTCCATGCCTCACATATTACACATAGCCAGAATACCTCAGCATGTAATCCTGGTAGTTGACTTTAGGTATCATTTCCCTCCATTTCTTTATCTTTAATAGCATCCATACTTCACAGAGTTCTTGAAATGATTAAATGAGTTATACGTAAAGCATTTAAAAGAATGTTTGACACATACTACCTCTCAATAAATATTATCTATTATTATCAAATCTATTATTATTGTATTACAAGATAACTCAAATAGTTTCTCATTAACTAAGAAGCGAAATTCAAAGTTTTACTTATGGCAGCAAAGATCTTTTATAATAATCTGAACCCTCTTAACTTTCTAATCTGAACCTTCTTAACCCTCTAATCCTACTCTTCTTGTTCTCTCAAAAACTACATTTCAGCTACAGTGAACTATTGATGAGTTCTCAGAACAGAGTGTGGTTTTGACCAATTGGCAAACCCCTGTTCAATATCCAAGCTTCTGCTCATGCATTATCTCGTGAGACATCTTTGCTTCCTCCACACTTCTTCTATGCTGCAGATGCTACCTGTACATACCTGCATTCTGACAATCATTGCCTTGTATTATAAAAATGTCTATTTCTTCCCATTAGGGGTTTCTTGAACTAAGAGATGCATTTATTTTTCTACCCATTCCCTGGTCATAGCATAGTTACTGGTAGACCACTGTAGTGTTTGCACAAGGAATTACAAAGGAAATTGGGAATATGAATTATATATTATATATAAACACACATGCTAAAATCACAGAAAACTCAGTTCATCTTGTCATTCATTCATATATTGCTAAGGTTTTATAATCCTTTCGAGCTTAATTTATGCTTGATCTCAGCCTCTGGCCCAGCTCATCTATTTGATTCCTGGGAAAACCAAGTACTTTTTGCACTAACTTATAACTTGCCCTGGAATTTAAGCATGGAATCACTCTGAACTAGGATCTCTCTTTTCTCAGATCCTGGCAAACTTTCTCCCTCTCCTTACTCTAAAACATTCTTCCTTTTCAGAACTTCAAACTTCAGGTGACTGAACAATGCTACTCCAGTCCTTCCTACCATCACCATTCATCCCACCTCTGTATGTTGTTTGTTTTTTTTTTGGGGGGGGGCTATACTTCAGTATTTTTAAGGTCTCTATGTCCACCAAAACTAATATAAGCATTTTTTTCTATTTCTGTAATTCAATTACATATGACTTATTCAAGCTCTAGACATGTATAATCGGAGGAAGTCATTTTGATACCTTAGAGTCAAGGGGAAGGGTTTCAAGGCTCTAAAGAAAGAGACAAAAGAGTGCAACTTAAAGAAAGCATGAAAAAGGTTAGAGAAAACAGAAAATACGCTGGATTCTTTAACAGTCATGGTATTCGCTATAAACCAATTTACCACTAAATCCAGCATATTTCCCACTCTCAGCATAAGATACCTAAAAAGAACATTGTAATTAGACCACAAGATAGATGGGGAAGACTAGAGTAGGGAACAGGTACATAGAGTGAGAGGGTTAATAAACTCATAGGGTAACACCTGTCTGTTCTTCCTTTCCTCCTCTGCTGCACAACTCCAATCCCAGTGTTACTACTATCACAGAGTTGTCGCTGCAGATATTTTTTTTTAAACAGACCAAAAAGAACTTTCAAAGTATAAACAGAGATGAATGGCATTGGTAGACTACTGGTTGATCGTTGGAATTGCTTCAAACTCTAAAATGCTATGAATCTATGAAGTCTGTTCTCTATACTTGAACTCAGACATGCAATTTAATTCGACTGCATAACTGTTTCACAGATGAAGTTATTAAAGCTGCTTTAACTTATCCAGAGAATGCATACATTGGCGCTGCTAAAGGAATGAATGAGGTAATATTACTGCTGGAATATTTTGTGAGCTTTTAAAAAAGCAAATTTTTCAAAGAGCACTGACTACTTGCTAGTATTTTCCATGAAATTTGAAATTACTGGACTATCAAACAAATGTTTCCATAATTGCCTCCTTCTCTGCCTCCTACGGAATGAATTTAATGGCAAAAATTCTTATTGTGGTGCATTTGGAAGAGCAAAATAAACTTTTAGTTGAGGGGCATTACGATGGCTATACAATAAAAAAATATTTTTTAATTCCTTTATTTAAAGAGACAATGTGATACTATAGAAAAATCATATTAGGAGAAAAACAGACTTGAGCTTGAATTCTGGCTTACTTACTTACAAGTTGTGTGACTCTGAAGTGCTTATTTAACCTCTTTGCAAGTGGGGTGATAATACCTGCCACAATAATTGCTATGAAGTATAAATGACTAAAGTATATAAGGTTCTTAACTCAGTAACCTGACAGAATAAGAATTTAAAATGCTAGTTTTTCTGTAATATATTCTACTCACCATATTCCTAATGTGTACTAAGAAACTAGACAAAAATTGCTTCCCTAGCAACTGTAACACTTTTCCATCAGATATCTCAGAAGGAAAACTATTACACGAAGTTACAGGAAACATGAATATTGTTATAACCAATATAAGCTTCTTTAAAGACATAATTCAAAAACATCACAGCAAAGTTTCAATAAAGAAACAATTCACTTTGATTCCTGGGTAATAATTCTCTGCCTCACCAGCGTGAATAGGCTTCTCATTGGAAAATGAACTCTACATGAACATTATAGAATTTATGAAATCCAGAAATAAGATATTCGTTCCATAATTCAGGGAGTCAAAGTGATTAAAATGCTACTTTGAAGGAAACAGTTAACTAGCTTATCTTTCAAATATAAAAATACTTTTCTTAGTTTTAAGAATTATTAACCAAACATATTCTCAGGATAGTAAAAACATTCTGGGTTAATAAATATTCTATTATTGCAAAGCACTGTCTAACAATATAATTCCAGTAAAACAAAAGAACCTGGAAAGTCCCAAATTCATTGTAACAGGATGAATTACACAGGAAAGCAGTGCTATAACCTTCAGCCTAAAAAGCCAAGATAAAGGCAGACTCAATTGTAAGAGAAGTCATTGAATTTAGGATTATCTATAGATTTTTGTTGTAATGCGGAAATAGTCCCTTGTTGTATTACTCAAGAAATTAAAATTCATACACACAAAATAAATAAATGAATAAAAGACTTATATGCATTTAAATTTCAAAGAAAAACTGTTCATGGCTGGTAAAAGAAATTATTAGGACTAGTAGCATTTAGAATATATTTATAAAGCTGGTTTACTGTGAAAATGCAGGCTTTAAAATAAAGAAAAAATAAGGTGCAAAGTTCAAGAGTATGAATACTCTGCCACATATGTGTTTTACACAGCCAATCATTCCCGTTCACTTTTAAACTCATATAAAGCCTAGGCTATTTCAGTCTCTGAAACTTTAATAGCAACAACAGCCACTGGAAACAGTTGGGAATTACTTGAATTTCAATCCTTTCGAAAGCTGTTGATGCTATGGACAAAAATGTTTTTTGGAACTCCAAGGAGACTGCTGCCATTAAATACACAAGAATGACCGGTTTTGTGACTCTATCTCACTAACAACTTCTTGTGAATTATTTCTAAATTTATCATACAAAAGTAGCAGAAATTACTATATTTTTAAATTCTCTAGAACTCAAGGTAATAAATATTTATTGAGGTCTTCTATGTCTAAGCCACGGTGGTAGGCGCTGGAGAATGTAATAACTAGAACGTTAATTCTGCCCTTCAAGAGTTGGGCATGATATTCCTGGCACTTAATCAGCATGCACATTACATCTTACTCGGCTATTCCTTTTCATATAAGGACATACTTGATGCTTCTCATTTTAAATCTCTGAAGTTCAGCCTTTTTCTTTCCTAAAAATTATAATGAAAGTTAATTTGATAGAATCCGATGTTGTGGAATCGTGGTCCTTTTAATCTCCTAAGCAGATGTGACCAGGAGAATCTTCTCATGTTACTCCACTCCTTCAGCTGTCCTGCCATCTATGTGTGTCTTCCTTTCTCTCCACACCCACAGGCTGTCTCTCTTCAGTCTCGCCTTCTCCATAGATGTCTCTGCTTCCTTGTTTATGTTCAGACGGCTTAAAATATTTTTGGCCGTTGGTTCCCAATCTGTGAACCACACTTGAAGCAGTTGGAGGCAACTGGTACACAGATTTAAGTTTTCGCAAGTGATCCCCAAATTCATTTGTGTACCGAGCATTGTTTAAAGTCTCCTTAAATCATGTATATATTGGGATTTTTAAGTAAATATAGATTCCTATACATAAATGTAAAAAAATTCCTCCTCTTCATTTAAAACTGCAATACAATATTTATAAAACCTGCAGTTACTAAAAATAACAATTATTAATGTGGTGGGGAAGGTTTACCCCAGAAATATTCCTCCTTAAAAGGGAAAAAAAAAGTACTTATTTAAGGTTAGAAACCAGTGGCCCACACCGTGAGCTCCTTGAGGACAGGTGTGAGGACTTCCTTTCAATCCCCAGGGATCAGCACAGGAAGCCTTCACTGGCTATGCTAATTTATCTACGCTCTTCACCGACTGTCTTGAGATATATACAACAGCTAAGGCTACATAGCAGGTGGTTAGACATGAATATGGGAGGTTCAGGCAAAGAATGAGTTTCTCCTCTTGGTAACAGAGTGGCTGGTGGGCCATTCAGCGGGAAATGTGACTAGTGAGACAGGTGTAGAGCTCAGATCTGACCATGCTGAGTTTGAAGAATCTGTGAGACATCCAAGTGTGAAATAGTTTCAGTGATACGACAGGGGCAGAAGCCAGACTCCAGTAAGTAGAACAGGAGGAAGGTGAAAGGAGACAGAACCTGGGTCCAGGAGGCTAAAAACCTGAGTCATCTTTCGCTCTTCCCTCTCTCGTATCTATATCATTAATGTGGCTTTAGAATTATTATTCACAAGTTCTCATTTTTCTCATTCTCCGGTTTTCCATTTCAAGCCCTCTTGTAGCCAAGTTACTACAACACTTGCCTGACCAGTCTCCCTGTCTCTGATGTCTCTCCATGTTCTTCCAAGCAGTCTCACTAAATATTATCCAGAAATATAACTTTTCTGATCAAAAATTTTAATATCTCAGTGTCTAAGACCCTGCAAAGCACTATTCTAAACATAACTTTCCTTTTATTCTTATCTCTATTTCTCGACTGGTCAACATGCTCATCCCAACATATGCCTGGGGACTGATCACGTCCACACTACCTCAGAGGGTGTCACTCCTTCTGAGACATCCTCCTCATCCTTCCAAGCCCAGCCCGGGTTTCGGCATCTCCAGGAAGCCTTTCTATCTTAATAGGATCTTGCCCTCTTTGAACTCCTGTAGCATTCTGTCTCCTCTAATCCCAATGAATACATACAAATTCTTAAAGGCAGAAATCATAAATCACTCCCTTTATATTTACCCCTTATGACTGCTAGTTATACAGTAAATCTGGAGGAAAAGTCCCATTTTTAAAAATTTGGAACACTACGAGAATTTCCAACTAAACTTAAATAATTAATGACAGTGTTGATGAAAGATGAAGAGAAAAATATTTCTAAAAGTATTATTAAAAACACAGTCCAGAAGTCAATAATTTAACTTGATTTTAATATGTTACCCAGGAAATTAAAGGGCATACACATGAATATGAATGGAAGGGTGAGAGAAAAAATTTATTTATTTTTGTTTGTCTTTCTGATAACCCACAGTACAAGAGAATCTACACTGTTCCTCTAAGGCGAACAAGAGGAATCAGCAGAACAAACAAGACTGGGTGTGCACTAGGTTTCTCTTCACTGCCATAAATTACTGGTTAAGACAATAATTTTGAACCAAAGCAGTAGTTAGCTGGCAGTAAGCATAATGTTTGTATCCACTCTTTTAAAAAGCTTTAATTACAATTGTATAATCAAAATCACTTGACTAAACATTCCTTTCTTCTAACACTTGCATCATCATCTTTCTGACTTTCTCAGATAACTACCTACCAGACTGCCCTCTCATTTTCTATTTCCCTTGAGTCACACCCATTTTGTTGCTAAGAAACAAAATAAATATGATGTCCTAGAAGTAACTTTACAATGCATCCTATATTAATAGTCCCTTATCAAGTGAGGAATAGGAAGAAAGGAGAGAAAACATCTTTATTATGTCCTAGGTTCTTTACATGTGCTATTTCATTTTATCTTTATAATAGCCCTACACGGCAGTTATTACCATGCCCATTTACAAATGGCTAACTAAAATTCAGTTACATAACTCGCCTAAGGTCACACAGCGAGGAAGTGGTAGAATCAAGGTTTGCAAAGAGTTTGCCTAGTTTATATCTCCATTTCATGGCCTTAAAAATTCTGCACATATAAAAAAAGAATTGTACATATTAAAATTTTAGAACAAACCTTTAAAATTAAAAAGGTCTTTAATTGTATTATTTCCTAGGATTGTTTTCCCAAACTTTAAAATTTTTTAAATAGTTTTTCCTTCAGAGGAATAAGTAAAACTTTAATGTTAAAAAATAACTACACACTTTCAAGATGTAAAGTTCAAAGGGAAGAATTTCAAAATGCAAAAAAATACACCCTGACAAACCCATAGTTACCAATTCTGCTGCTGTCAAATTGCTACAGACTATCAAAAAAGACAGACTAACTTGATCCTTCAGGTTCATTTTCAACAATCTTTATCCAAACTGAATTGAAGAAAAAGAGATATAAGATTCATATGTCTATGTCTGCAGATTGATCTGACGATTAATAGTTGGTCTCTTTTCCAGTGAAGTGTCATATTGAGCAAAAACTCCTAAAAATATATTTTTAAAAATTCCTAAATCCTTAATTACTCGTGGAATACACAGACAGAAGCCTGCTGAAAAACTAAGTCTTTAAACTTTAATGTAGAAATAAATTAGCAAATATAGTCAAAAGGCTTATAAACTTGGGAGGGAAAAATAAAAGATGACATTCTGATAAAGGATGAGCAACCATATACACAAGTCAGTATCCAAATGAATGCCGAGTAGCCCATGAGCCTATTTAGCCTCCTTTTTCTCTTTTACATCCATTCTAATATATACAGCCTATGAAGCACATAGAAAATTTATTATAGAATGCTGATAGGCAAGACTGAAGTATGTTTGGACAAAGATGCTTCTGTTTACAAGTACAAGAGTTAAAAGAGTTGCCCCTATTATGTTACTATCCTATCTTACAAACTTTTATTAAGAGACTATAGTCACTAAGTCCCTTGCTACAGCAGAGAAAGTGGGGAAGGCATAGGCTTTGAACTGACCTATGTTTGTAGGTCAAGTAACATTAATTTTTGAACCCATAATGTACACATTGTAAAAATGAACATGGTAACTCCTTACTCAGTGGAATGATATAAGGATTAAAGAATATATGTGAAAAGACTTGCACAAAAGATGTCAACGTGTGGCTTGTCCTCTTTTCCTTTCCTAAGCAGCATTTCTAATTTTAATGATGGGGCAGCTGTAATAAGACTCAGTCCTTCTGAAAAAGTCCTCCAACCTAAAAATTAAAAACCAAAACTAAAACCAAGACCAAAAAAAAGGCAAACAAAAAAACAGTAAAACCTAAACTTCTGAGCAAATATTGGAAAAGTATGTGAAATACCAAGGGGAAAAAGTAACCTGAAATGGAACTCCAATTAAAAGAAAAGGATCGAACTAAACTTCTTTTAATTCACATGAACTGAAATACCCCAAAACTTTAAATTTAGAATACTTTCTAAAGTCTGGCATCTATGCTATTAGTTAAAGAAAGAGCAGAGTTGAACTCATAAAGCTAACGGGAATAGGATGTTAAGTGATCCGTTAAAATGAAACGAAAGATGGCTAATAGCTTCAGTCTGGTACAAAGCTACTTGTTCTTTTTTCTTGTAACTCAATCTGTCGTTCATTAGTAGTAGTTACTGGACCTCTGACAATTTTTTGTTGTTGTTTAAAGGATAAGAAGGGAGAGGCAGAAATAGAGTACATCAATATTTTTCAAAACTCAATCTCTCTAGATCTTTCATTTACAATCATTACAAGTTATAAACTAAATGAAGTCTAACGAAAACAAAACACAACACAGACATGCCACTACCGATAATGTAAAAGACAAGGAAGATTAGAAAAGTTATATGTGTTCTCTGTGATTTCAAGAAAATTAATTTAAAAATATAAAATAAGAACAAATATAAAGTGTTTTTTTAATGATCCAATGCTGTTTGACTATCCATGTGACCTACCTTTCACCTGAAAGTCAGCAGAGTAGTACAAGTCACTTTGCTAACCTGGCACAGTCTAAGATAATTCCAATGAAGAAAGTCCAATTTCCTGATTCTCTCAGCCAAAATAAGCAAACTTAAGTTAGTTTGATCTAATACCAAGCTCTAGGGAACTTATCATTTACAGCTAAAAAACCAAAACAAGAACTCGAATTTAAGGGAAGTTAGAAGTCACCATGACTTCATTTTACAGTCAAGAAAATTAAGGCCCAAAAGTTTAGCAACTTGCCCCAATTCATACAGTAAGTTAGTAGCAAGTTTATCTATGTTATGCAGAGAATTACTGAAATAAAATGACATAGTTAAAAATCTTATTCATAGAACCTAACTCTAATATAGTTAAGTTATTAGACATCAAAGCTTTAAAAAGTAATTTTCCTCTTTTATTAGCTGAAATAATATAATTTTTTTAAATGACCCATTCGACTTGGATGAAAAGCATAAGCAAAATGCTTTCGATATTTAAAAATAAGCACAGTGCTACTTTCCTAATTTCCTCAAGAGGAAAAATAATTTCAGATAGAATCTTTCATTGTCCAATTGTAGTACTCTTAGATTCAGTTCCAGTTGCAGGAAAAAAATTTCAAATCCTTTTCAAGGGTAAAAGACAAATCAAAATAAAAAGTTCCATACCTCTGTATTCATTAGATATCCAGAGTATAGTGAATAAAGTTTTATTATTTCAGGATACCAGAGAGATAATACCCCCATGTTAGACTACACAGAAAAAAAACAATTACAAAGTAACCTTAATCAAGTATCTTTTTTTTTTACTTTTTCTTATCTAAATCCTATTTTAGGATACTGAGGTTGAACCTAAAAAAATTCACAAAAAAATTTGCTGATAACATTGATTTCAAAAAAAGAAATAGGTTTTCTTTCTTATATTCTCCTCCTGAGGAATACTGGATATAGGGAAGCAGAAACACAGCAGAAGTGGTAAAATCCAGTGTTTCTACAGGAAAAGATAGAGCCGTCACTATCAAGACTGAGGAGAGGCTTGGTCTCTGTTCCTTCTCCAAGCCCTTTTTTTCCAAAAATGAAGTCATTTATCTCTCAAAGTCTGCTATAGATCTGGCCAAGCAGCTATACCTCTCTAAGTCTTTCTCACAATTTTTTATAGGCCCAGGAAAACTGAAATTTGATTATAAACATTACATGACTCACAAGGCCCTATAAATTCTGTCCCAATTCTATCCATTTCCTACTACCTCTCTGACAACACTTCTTACCAGTCTGCCCTCACTCACTCTGCTCCAGGCACACTGGCCTCCCTGACAGGGCCACTGCACTGGCTCTTCTCTCTACCTGGGACACTCATGACCCAGATACTCAATAACCTTCTCACTCAGGCTTCCCTGACCTCTATTTTCAATTGCAATTCCCTACCCCTGTATCCTCTATCTCCTTACATGCTTTATGTTTGCCCATAGTATGTATCGCCGCGTGATATACTATAGGTTTTTACTTACTCCTTGTCTGTCTCTCTGCTCACTAAAATGTCAGCACTATGAGGGCAAGGATTTTTATGTTTTATTCGCTTTTATGTCCTCAGAATCTAAAACAATGCCTGACACATAGCAAGAACCCCCAAAATATTTCTGGGATAAATGATTTCAAGTTTGGGAAATAATGCTGGTACCTAGTGAATATTTATTAGACACTAAAAAACGCAAAACTATAAAAGCTGTCAAATATAAGTAGTGCAAAAAACACGGTCTCTGCTTTCAAGGAGTCTGGTTGGAGAAATAGAACTATATACATAGAGCAATTAGTTAATTACATAGGCAGTATTAGGTATGACCATTAACTAATTAGGTTTATACGGATATAACTCATGAAAGACTGGTATAAACTTGTCATAGGAATTCAGAGTAAAAAATTAAAAAGAATGAGGTGCAATCATAAGGAAAGAATATGGGTAGATGATGAGTTCGATACGGGGTTTGTGGATGTGGAGGCATGTATCGGCAGTGAAGTGGTGTGTAGGCATGCCAGATGAAGTGAATTTCATGAAAGAACATAAAGGCATGCAAGGGCCAGTAAGAAATACATCTTAAATGAAAAGTGACATTTACTTTTGAGCAGTGATGATCGAGGGAGACAATTTGAGTCGGCCTAGGCCACAGAGGACCTAATCCTCTAAGCAGAAGACTCAAGTCTGGATGGAACCTCATAGCGCATACTGTTGGTGCCCAGCCCAGGTTCTCTGAAACCCTTCTACCGGTTTGGTACACCTATCCCTGAGGTGCTCCCTTCATGACTGCTAATAGTTCACACCAGCAACTTCCTGTGGAAGCAATAGAAGCTACCTCCTAGCCCTCCCTATACCCCTGCCCCCACCCGCCACACACACACACTCCCTAAGCTCCCTACAGGATTTAGCTGAGGCTAGATATCCCCTGAAACCACATCCCAGCTCATCTCTTTCTTCTTCCCAATACTGCTTCACTCATTCTCTTTAAGTAACATCTGAAAGAACTCCCTTAACGTATCACTTACACATGAATCCCATTTCAGGTTCTGCTTCTAAAGAAACTGGACCAAGACAAGTCTGTAAAGTACTACATATTCATGAAGAAAACTACATGTTTATGAGGAAAAGAGTTACATAAAGAAAGTACTGTTATAGGTAAGTCAGATTGGAAGGAGAATGCAGAGCATTTGGTTGTGGATAAGTGGGAAAAAGAAGGTAAAGTGACTGGAGGCCAGTTAAGGATGCTGCTGTTCAATTCAGAAATAAGGGAAAGAAAAATATTTGCTTTGATAGGAGAGAGAATTTAAGAAGAGAATGGTCTTAGTATAGGGAAGAATTGAAGATAACTCTGCAAAGTTTTATTTTTTCCTTAAAAGGCAAAAAGTATTTCTTCAGTAGCTTTGTTAACATTTTACCTTGAATTTTCTTAAATGCAAATCTCTTTTCAGGCTGATATTACCTAACGCAAGAAGTATTCAAAAAGTTGGGAAGAGTTACAATGAATAACAACAGGATCCTAAAGTTCTTTCTTGTATTTTGAGACCATGAATATCAATATTCAGAAATATGAAGACAATGTCAAATAGTATCTCCAAATCTTTACAACAAGTTGGTTTGTTAGATTTTGTATTTAAGTAGCTTAAAAGAATCTTTCTTATAGGTAGTTGTAGATTACTAAAATTGGAAATGCAACCAAACAGGGTAACCTCTGGTTTCCAACTATTCTTAGGGGACCCAGAAGTGTTTTCAATAGAAGATACGATACTGGGTCCTGGGTCATAAAACAGAAAGCACAATGTGAAAACAAGTGGGCTAGTATGAAAGAAACCATACACAGCCCAGGGAAAGAGCTTACACCCTATATAAACTTTCAACTTCAGAATTTGAGAAACAGCCCATCATCATCTGGATTTGTTTTGTTTTGTTGATATCTAACACAAGTTAAGCTTTTTGACTTTCTGGTTCCTTTTCAAAAGTGATACTTAGTAAAAATGTCCATAAATAAAAATGAGTAATAAATAAAAGTACACACTTTTATATATGGACAGAAAGAATACTACTGAAATAGAGCTTTTTAGCAAGGTTATTTTTCTCATTGATTACTTTTATATGCATTAAAATGTATAGCTAATAGTTATCAAAATTTAAATACACATAACCTTTGACTCAACAATCCCACTAAAAGGAATTTCTCCCAAGGGGGTCAAAAAAGGACACTAATTTGAAAGTCATGATACAGCAAAGTAAATCTGTAAGTCTAAATTCATAAAAATTTTACTATTCAGTTTTAAGACCAAATCGATACTCCTCCAGACAAGTACATATAATTTACCCTGTATATATCCTTTAAATAGTCCCAGGAGAGACTCCAAGATAAAAAAATTTCCACAGCCAAATATGTTTGGAGGCACCACATGTCATTCCCCTCTTAAAAATGTACAATATAAATTAAAATTTATGGAAGACTATGAGATTTGGCGGGGGCGGGGGGGTGGGCAAATGGTGTTTTCTAAATTTTATACAATAAAGAACACTTTTGTAATCATTAAAAACAAGACTTGTTGAAAACCCTCCATAACCACCTGGTAAATGATAGCCACTTTTCTTATAAACCTAAAGATTCAGAGATATCACTCAATCACCCTCTCTTCATTCCTTTTTTCTCCTTCCTACACCCTCAGATATTGCAATGGTTCTAACTTTATAATTCACAATAATCTCAGAGAATTTATTAATACATAATTCTTGGTTCTTACTTCCAGATATTCTGATTCCTATCAGTATATTTAGCAAGGCAATCCAGGTGATTTCAATGTACATCAAACACTGGGATGTTCAAAACGCCTGACATGTTATCAAAGTGATGATTAGCCATTTTATAAATTAAAGCTGAGTAACATTAAAAACAGTCAGTTTGGAAAATCTGGACTTCATATGAGTATATTAAAAAATTAGTTTTCTACTCAGGAAAAAAAAGAGAAAAGACGACATACTAAGAAAAGTCAAATCATACCTTAAAAGAATACCCCCTAATATATTGCCAAGAATAGTAAGTCTAAGAGTTTTATCCTGTTATAAGAATTCTTAGCCTGCACAATCCATCAAGAAATTTCATTTATTCTTAAACTCGCTGAAGCTGTAGACAGAATTTTTATTAGTATGTAAATACATGCCTTTTTATGGAGAAATAATCCAAAGCTTCCACCAATTATTTTACTGCTCGATTAGCCAATTTACAAGCCATTATATTTTTTATTTCTCTATCAGAAACAAAGGTAGTAGAAAAAGCTTTTTAGTTAACACCAAGAATCAGACACATGAAAATGCATTCCTCAGTGTTGTTTTCGCTCTCAGAGCCAAACAAAAAGCAATTTACCTTTGCAGAGTCATATTCAAAGAGCCTGTACAACCCTTAATCTTGTTCTGGGCTTCAAGATGAGTCATTCCATGGGCGCTTATTCCATCGATGCTGAGAACCACATCACCTATTCTCACATTCGCCTGGGAGGCTTTGCCGCCATCTTTTAACTGTAATAAATAGATTTAATTAGGAGTGTCGCTTTTTAAAAAGTAAAGAATAAAACAGATGAAATTTTTACTTTTGCTTATATGAAAGGAAAAGTGGATTAACATAACATTAGACAAAGTAATAAAAATTATTTTGTTTAACAGGCAAAGTTAAAATCAGATGACATTTATGTTTATTTTCTCAGATTCTTATTTGTTCTATAAAACTAAAATAATTTTCTAAGAAAGGTTCCCTGATAATTTGTCCATTTCTTTATTGTATAACAATAGTGTGTGATTGTTACAAATGAGGAAGAGAAGTAGCCAAGGAAATATGCAGCAGAAGAAAAAGCATATAATCCGAATAGGGTATTTAATACTCTTTTAGAAGTAATTTTTAAAACTCTTAAACAGTTGTATTTTTGTTTGAGCACAAAAAGTAATACAGATGGAGGATCTACAGAACTATTTTTCCTGTTGAGTCCAATTCATATCCAGTGTTTGGGGGGCTGAATTCTCTTAGATCACAGGCCCAAATATCTTTTATACTGGGTATGTTTCCTGTTCCAGGCATTTAACAGGCAGCCAAGGAAACTAGTGTGTCCGAGACCGTGAGACTTTTTTGTGTACCACAGTTTTTGATCCCCAATCTTTCTTCCTTTTTTTGCAAAATTTTCTATTTACATTACTGTTTGATCTCCTTCAAATTTCATGTCTATCTATTTTACTGCTCCAAAAGAAGCAAACAGATATAAAATTACAGTAAAATGAAAGATGATGCAATTTTAACAGATACCTAGAAACATGGAACAAGCATAAATCAAAAACAACAACAACAACATTCTAATTCAAATGATAAGTTCTGAATTCAAAAGTACAAGTAGACCACACTGAATACTGTGTTGCTGGACGTATAGGTAAGACTAGGCCCAAAAAAGACAGAAAGTAACCAATATTCCTCTAATACTTAAAACTAAAGATTTTGTATAGAGTTTCTATTTGGGATAATAAAAAATTCTGGAAATGAATAGTGGTGATAATTGCACAACATTATAAATGTACTTAATGCAATTGAACTGTACACCTAAAACAGTTAAAATGATTAATTTTTATGATATATATATTTTACCACAACTTTTAAAAAAACATAATATTTTGGAGAACAATTTATTAAAATTACTTTGTGATTTAATAAAACATAGCTCTCAGCCAACTGAACAAGAACCAAGTTCTGGAATTCATAATTTGGAAGCAAAGCAATAAATACAATGGATAGTATATGTTCAGTTAGGTTTTGATTACCATCAGTTGTCAAATACTTTCCTTAAAAATAATGACCAAGGCAGAGAATCCAAGTATACAAGTATTTGGATCTAAAATCAAGAAAATACTGACTGCTAGATCCACTGAGGCAGAGCCCATGTCTGTGTTTCCTCCCCACTACATCCTAAGCTAGCAATGTGCCTGACACACCATAAACCTTCATGAAATATATGCTGATTGAATGAATGCCACATATTAACACTGGCAAAATCTATCATTTGTTTTAAATTGTGGAATTAGAAGAAACTAAAATTTTACATAATTTGAAATTTATTTCATTCTTAAAATATAACTATCAAGTAATTGACATAGTTCTTGAAATTAGTAAGAAAAATATCTATTTGAGCAAGCATATATAAAATCTAACAGACACAAAGAGTAAGAAAATTTTCAAACTTTACAAATGAAACATTCTTTATCGTATATATAGTATATAGTGATTTCGTTTTCATCTTTGTACTAATACAAAACCAAAAAAACTCCTCTCAGCTGCCCAGATATTTGAAGGTAAGAAAAATTAATGAAATGTTAACATTAAAGAAATAAAATTCCCAGAGTAACAAAACAGATCAAAATTTACCTCATATAAAACATATCAACATAACTATATTATATATGTATACATATACATACCTCATATTACATATATATTGTATTGACAAAGTAGTTTCAAAATTCAATGAAAATTAAAGGAATTGTATTTTAGGATAAAGGAGAAAACAAGTAGAATTTTATTAAATATATTTTTAAATACTGTATCGGCAAAAAATTAAAATATAAAAGTAATGTGTGTGTGTGTACCTGGGAATTAGAAAAAAGTCTTTAAAATTAACAATAAATACATTAAATGATATTGTTTTAATACAGTCATGCACCACATAATGACATTTCAGTCAACAATGACTGCATATACAACAGTGGTCCCATAAGATTATAATGAAGTTGAAAAGTTCCTATCGCCTAGTGATCTCACAGCGGGGGTTAATGTCATACATAGCCCAACATTACTCACGTGTTGGTGGTGATGCTGATGTAAACAAACCCATTACACTGCCAGTCTTATAAAAGCATAGCACATATAATTATGTGCAGTTCATAACACTTGATAATGATAATTAATGACTGTTACTGGTTTACATATTTATTATACTATACTTTTTATTGTTATTTTACAGTGTACTCTGTTTATAAAAAAAAGTTGGCTGTAGAGCAGCATGCCATGTTACGTCAGCAGCAGCCTTACACATCTTGTATTTATCACATCTCTTGATCTCATCACTTTCTCTTGTCCTTGATTTAATCTCATGTTGTTTTGTACATTAACATGCTATTCAGGCTTGTAGCCTAGGAGCAATAGGCTATACCACACAGCCTAGGTGTGTAGTGGGCTATACCACCTAGGTTTGTGTAAGTGAAGTCTATAATGTTAGCCCAACAACAAAATCACCTAACAATGCATTTCTCAGAATACATCCTTGTCGTTAAGTGGCAGGTGACTGTGTATTAAATAACGGGTGTGAACTGTCTTTTAATTAGTATTTCTTTTTATTAATTTAAATACTTTAAAAATCACTTAATTTAATAACAGAAATTCTAATTGTTCTTCTCTAATATACGGAACTAAACTGTGAAAGAGATTTAAAAGAAAACAGTTCCTAACGCAGCAATGTCACCACTTTCTAAGGGACTTATTCACAGGGTTGTTATAATGATTATGTGAGATTATAGCTCAGTAAATGTTAGCTATTATTACTATTCTCTTGACCTCAGATAATCTGAGAAATGAGGGCACCGTATTAGATGATCTCAAAGGCTTTCCCTAAGGTCCCTTCCAGTTTTTAAAGTTTATCTCTGAGTTATCTGCGTAAAGGTATAGATCTAATCCTAAAATAAGAGTTAAATTTGAAAGACTTTGTTGATAGTGCAAAGGGACATCTATTTCCTATTAAAATCAGCAAATTAATTAAAATTTGAATCCTGATAATGAGAAAAAGTATAAACATAATTTATCCTATATTTTATTTTAGTCAAGAAAGGCAAGCATTAAAACAAAACAAAACAAGAAAACAAGTAGAACATATAGCTAAATACCTCACCAGTCCTAACGTAAAGCAGCCTTAAAATAGAAACACTGAAATCTATGGACATTTGCTCTAAATGTACCCAACGAAAGCAATTTAAATGCTCCCAGTCCTGTAGTAATATAAAAGTAAAGGAAATAATCAAATCTAATGTCATAACCAGATAAAATTTTTCTTATTCCTTTGTTCCAGTTGCCTACTATATTCTGAGATCATGTAATCTCCAGATGTTCAAATACAACTTCTCAGAATTACCTATCTTTTTTAAATTGCTTTTACTCTACTACCTTTATTTTTAGATCATAGAGAAGAGAAATCCTATAGTCCCTGTGAATTCTGCCTCCTTCTTGGGTACCACATCTAGAGAAATTAATAAATTTTGTCGATCCTTCCATTCCTCTCCCATGCTAGTCCATAACCTGGTCATCTGTCACCTTGGCCTTGCCTACTACCTACCACAAGAGTTTTCTGACAGCCTCCCTACTGTCAAACTCTCCAGATTCCTCCCCCTCTCCTCCATCTCCACATTTTCCATAATGGTGGCCCCATGACCACTTCACTCTGCAGAGTTCCAATCATGTCAACTACTTATAAAATGAGGGTAAGAAAAAAAAAAAAACTTCAAATATCTTCTGCTTCCTACAATGTAGAATACAGCTGAACCCTGAAATACAAGTCATCTATAACTTGTCACCAACTTGTTTCCAACCTCAAAACAAGCACCATAAGGTCAAGGATCATATTTATAATTTTCTACAAGATCACTGAATATTATTGGTATTAGAAAAATATCTGATTAAATTGTGGTAAATAAGAAATCAATAAATCAGTAAATCAATAAACCAGTTTAATATGCTAAATTCTAGAAGTATACCTAAATTCACCAAAGAGAGAAAAATAGATTCTAATCTGAAAATAAGAATATTAATTAATCATTGGGCGGAACTGACCTAAGTAAAGTTAAAAATCAAACCATATTTCCAACAGAACAAAGTAAATCCATTTTGGATAGTTAGAAATATATTTTTCCTAGGATCTCCAAAGCGATGTCACAACTCACCTTAGTAGCTCTATCTAACAATTGTTAGGAAGAGCTTGACTATATTTAATCTCAACTCCTTCTCAGTCAATTATTAGAAATGGAACAAATACCCATTGCCATCTGTACAGTCTTTCATATGATTTAAACTATGAAACGAACTCCTTTTTGTCTAGTTTTTTGAGCTTAGTAATATTGTTTTGGGTTTTTGACATTAACATCTTTTCTAAATCTCCAACAATTTTTATTATTCAATATCCAGGCTTTCTACTCATACAATTTAAACTAAAGAGCATGAAGAGCCTTGACCAATGCTATATGTATAGTAGAAAAAGCCCAACGAATATTAATATATTTAAGACTTGTTTACTCCTGAGTTTCGTTTATCCCCAGAACCACTTTGTCAAGCCATCCACTCATAGAAAGATAAATGGTTTTTTCCCCCATTAATTGGGTAGGATGTAGCATTATTATGAATTGTGAGCAGCTAAGGAAAAACGACAAGGTCACTCATTATTTGCATAGTTCATTTTTCCTTTGTTTTAGCAAGTCTAAATAGCTTGCATTTGTTTGAAGCAGTAATAACTTTCTGTCATCAGTAAATCTTGTACATATAACGTGACAGCCATAAGTGTGTGTATTTCATAAATGCACAATGTGTAGGAAGGAAGCAGTTGTGGGAAGCTCCTGGGTCAAGTCTAGTATAAATCAAACTAATTACAAGCAAATGTTTCGCTTTTGATCTTTAAATGCATTTTTCAGTGCTGCTGTCCAACTTTCCATGAACTTAACTATAGTTGTATGCTTCTTTAAAAACATTGCTTTGTGGTCTCATTTAAGTTGCATATGTTGGAACCACCTCTAAGCTTCTGTTTCCTAATGCAGATGGGCAGACTGTGTGTGTATATGGGTGGGTGGGGTGGAGGACAGAAACAAAAAAGACAGCATGGATTTGTGCTTCCCCCATTTTACTTTGACTAGAAAATACCAAAAGTAACTTTTCTTCAGTCATTTTAGAGGAGGAGTTCCTCTCATATAGTCTTTTTCTGCCCTAAGAAAGAAATGACCCAGAAAAAGTAATTAGGACTATTTATGGAGCACCAACAGTAAGTCAGGGACTTTGGGAAGTATTTATCATTCTTTACCACTATCAGATTTTTACAGATGGGAAACGAGAGCTTCAAAGGGATTAATGACTTGCCTACGTCCATACAGCAAGTAAGAACACAGTACCAAGCAGAGGCTTTGAAGTCAGGCAAACATGAGTTCATATTCATGCTCTGTCATCTATTAATTGTGTGACATGATTTTAATAGGCCTCTCTAAGCCTCAGCTATCTCTCCTTGAAAATGGGGACTATAATTCCAGCTGCCTCACAGAGCTGTTGAGCAGATTAAAACACTATCAAGGCACATATCACACACAATGCACAGTATATGTCTATTACTACTACTACTACTACTACTACTACTACTACTACTACTACTACTACACTATGCCACCAATTCTCAACCTACAGGGCAGAGAAGACGGCTTTTCAAACTGACCACTCAGACGTTCCGGCTTATCCCTTCCCTCCTTAAAGAAAGACCAAACATGTTTCCTTCATTCATTCTCTTTACTCTGCCTAAATCCTCCCCTAACTCCAACAGAGGTTGATATGCCACAGATTCAGAACCCCGGCTGACCAAGTCCTCCTTCCCCGCTGACCACTATCAAAGTCTGAATTTTTCAAATTCCATTCCCACGGGATGATGACCTCATATCACCACTTCCTGGGACAGACAGGTATTGCCACTGTACCAAGAGGCCAAAGGATAAGAATCAGTAAGGTGATGTTTGTGAAGCCTTGAGTTGCACATTAGGAAAGGATAAGAAGGAAAGAAAACATGCGAACACGCAGCAAAGGAACAAAGGAGGGTACTGTTATAGGGGGTAGAACAGGGAAACAAGACGATGAGGGCTTGGTAAGCTAGATCCAGGCCTTGCCTCTAGGTGTGTTGTACATTCATGTGCAAATGCACAAAATATTTAAATTGAACATTAAAATAATAACTCATTAGAGATGTTACACTTTGACTTCAATAACTAAAACAATCTAAATGACTATAATTAATAACTATAATTTAGAACCAATTAACTCAAGTAATGTTTATGTATGTCATTTAACATGTCATTAACTTTATTGTACTTAAATAAAATTTATAACTAGGTTTCCTCCAAATGCTCAGCCTCCATGTGTGGTTCCAGCAGCATTTCATCTTACAACTTTTTAATAAAAGAGAAAAATTGCACTACGTCTTTATAAAACTGCACTGAAATAAACTATTATTATCTCGAGATAGCATACCACTTAGACAAGGATCTCAAAAATGCGCTCGACAAAAAATATTATCTTATCCTCAAAGAAGTGTGCTATTTGGGATTCATAAGGAGTTAGAGATATACCTATTAGATTAACCCTTCCCCATGGCTATTACCTCTCAAGAGTTCATCACAGAAACAAACCAATCATTGAACTCACAGAAAAAAAAGAAATTCAATAAAAAAAAAGCACTACAGAGCTTTCATTTTTAAAAGCTAGGACCCATTTATGGCAGATATTATTTAAATAAGTCAAACTGCCTAAGATTTCTCTTTAAAATGAGTGTTTAATACAGCTACTATATTGCTCTAAACTTTTTCATAAAGAGGCAAAACACTGAACCATAGCAGTGACTCAAACACTTTCTTAGAATTCTCTAATGAAATATATCCTTCCACAGCAGAGGAAATTCCTGATATGCACCCAAAAACCTCTATAAGCCATTAGTTACAAACATCGAAAAACAGGTGTCAGGAATAGAAATGATTTATTGGAGATTAGATAGATAGGCCCAAGTATGTTACAGAGATCCTTTTATAATATAGATAACACCATTTTAATAGTTAGATGTTTATTAAGAACAATTTATACTGGTTCAAAAGAAATTGACTTTGGTAATTATTCCATTACATACTATGGGTAACAAGTAGGAGATAGGTACCTATATCGTGAGCCACGATCAATATCCAAGTTTTCAACCTTCTGCATATTTTCAACAAATATGGACTGCTTGGAAATGTATGAGCCTAACACCATGGGTATGACAGGAATGTCATCAGACTTAGTAAATGTGAAAAAGGAACGTATAAATATGACAGCTACAGAAAGAAACACTAACAGAAATTTCCCATGTCCGAAAACCATGGGAACTAATCCATGGGAAAATAAAAGCTATTGTTTTTCTAACAGTGCTATTACTAAAATTTGGAGAAATATACCAATAAAATTATTTCAATCTGACCAACAGAATTTTCTTGAGGCAGAGGAGAGCACTGAAAAGTCTTATTTTTAAAAATACTTAATCATGCTAAGCAAAATAAGCCAGATAGAAAAAGTTGAAAATCACATGATATCACTTATATGCAGGATATAAACCTAAAAGCAACAAATGGACAGGACAAACAAACAGAGACTCATGGACATGGACTATAGATTAGTGGTTACCAGAGGGGAGAGGGGAGGGAGGAGGTAAAAGGGGTAAAGGGGGTCAAAATATGTGGTGACAGAAAGAAATCTAACTATGGGAGGTGAACACACAGTGAAAATGCCTTACTGTTAAAAAAAAAAGTAAGCAAAAACTGACATATGTACTCATTAAGAAATATAATTTCAATAAATACAAAAATAAAATAAACTACTAGACAGGGATGAGGGGTTGCAGTTCTACATTTATAAATAATGCAGCTTACTAAATGCAAAAAAAAAAATACTTGATTAATGGTCAATCTTTAATTTTGTCCTGTAATGTTATTTTCTAGTACGTATTGTAGAGGAAAAAAATTGGATCCAGACATATTAGCCTGGATAGTTGAAAATCTCTAGGTGTTTATCGCCCACATACTTCCTAGAATACTGTGAATGCGACTTTCTGTACCACTCTCTCCCACCGCAAAAAAATGTAATAACTTAGGAGCATTACAGCAAAACAGAGAACAGAACTTGTTTTCCTGTAGAACGATAAGTGCTACTTAATCACCACCAAATACCACAAATAAAAAAGAGAGATAAAGTAAAAAGTGAGCAGAAGTAAAAGAACATTTGAAAAGTGCTGATTTTTTTCTCAGACATATCCTTTAAGGTTTTTTCACATCCCAATTTATTTACTATTATTCCAGCACTTATTAATCTAATATTGAACTCAGCACTTAACGTCTTGGACTGTTTATTGTTATATAGTGTAGGCGCCTTTACCAGCCTGTAAATGTTACTCAACTACATATAAAATGCCAGTCTCTGGCTTGGATGTCTAATGTGAACACACCCTTTAAAATCTGAGGCTACGTTGGATTCATTTTAATACCTTTTTCTGTGAAATAAAATGGTTTGACTTTTTGTAGGTTAGGATGGTGAGCTAAAACAAGCAATTACTGATGTCTCTCTGTGAATAAATTTGTAAAATCCTGACTCATGAGAGCACTGGTTACTTTAACTATGGGCCTTATTTTTTGGCTTACGAGTCAAACTATCAATTTTACCCAAAAGTCTGAGCAAATACCTTATATGGCAGCAATGAGAGAATACCTCAAAGTATGTGTCATTATGCCTTACAAAACCAAACGGAAGAGGATTATGCCTCTTTCCTTATGTGGCTACTGAGCTACCTAGTTCAGACACAAGGCTTCTGCTCACATTATTTGTTCCAGTAGTCTAAATGTATCTCCCATGATGAGTCCTTCTTTATTAAAATAACATCTTTATTCCTCTCTATCACCATCCTAATGAAACTGAAACATGCCTTCTTAAACTGTAATTCACTATTAAGATGCCACATAACACTTTCGTTTAATAGCTAATCCATGTGTGTTTAAACCCAGAGATTTAATATGCTTTGCAGTTAATGTGTAAATATAATCCTACCAGAAATGTGACAAGTATGGTGGTTAGTTAAAAAAAGAACACATCCGCAAACATCTCAAAATCAAACAAATTTGTTAATTACAAAGAAATTACTTTCTCTGTAATCACTCTATAATAAGGAAAACAGTTTTTTAAAAGTCATATAGAGCTACACATGTTAAAAGTGAATTAGTGAACTCTAGTTTACCTAGGAACAGATTAACTCTGAAATTCACATTTTCCAAATCCTCCCTCCTCTCTGGGTTCTGTTCAGTGATGAGATGAATTCCCCTGAAATTGTATGCAAATTCTGTGCAAATACGCATGTATTTTCCATTCAGTCAGTCCATAGCTTTCCAAATTCTCAAAGGCATCTGTGACCAAAAAAATGTTAAGAACTAATGATTTAATGAAACCTTAGAACAGTGTTTCCCAAAGTGTGGTTCCTAAACCACCAGTGCCAGCATACTTCTATGATGGCTGGAAAAAATACACAAACCTTTCAAAATCCACAAGCTAAAGATGCTGCAAAACGACAAAAATCCATTAAGAAAATTTAGGAACTCGAAGCACAATTAATATTAATTCAAAGTGATGTAAAATCATGATTTCACTAATGGAAGGTAAGTGTAGCTTAAAAATAACAGAGACTCACTTTTAAGACATTTTTAAAATCTTCATAGTATAAATCACTAACACTTAATAATGGCCTATCCCTACAAGACACTCCATTTAATACTGAATCCTGACAAAAAGTATAAAAGAACAGGCATGGCCCTTTCCCTCATTTACTGTTTTATACTATTTAACATTTCACACGTGTATGCAACTCTATAAAGCAGTGCTTCTCAAACTACCTGTGGCAAATGACACTATCTGTGGGAAAAGTTTTCCCCCCTCATCTGCCATATACAAATTCTTCTGTAATCTATAATAATGACAAATTACTGGAAAAAAAAGTGAAAGAAACCATATGAAATATGAGACCAAAATTTTTATCATCATATTCAATATACATAAAATTAGTCTGTCAAACTACAAAAGTTTCTAGATACTTACTCTTCATTTCTGTCCTTATTTCATCTCAAACTGTAACCAACAGTTTGCTGATCAGCAGACCAGCAAAGATGCTCCTACTAGGCAATGACTATATTTTTTATTTCTCTTTAGAATTGTACATGGATTTAAACATACTACATAATAAACATATGATGAATTATCACACCGGAAACTAAATGTATTTGATATTTAGGTTATTATTTAGTAATTTAACTCATTTCTAATTCTTTTTGCTTATGTTAAACATAAAGTGATTAATTATACTGTACATTTATTTTGGCACACTTATCTGACTTTTTCTTTAGGACTTCTTTCTAAAAAGGTATGTATTTAAACTGTTGATCCACAACACTAGACTGCCAGCAAGGATATTTGTGGCCATTAATAATTCTGCAAACTATGTATGAAAGTGTCTGTTACTCCCATCCTTGCAACTCTTAGTATAACAAAAGAAACCTGAGGGTAATTCTAGCTCACCATTAATAAATTCTGTGAACTTGGGCAAGTCATTTACATCTCTGGCCTCATTCTGCTTAGCTGTACAAGAGAGTTGGATCAAATGTTTCAGGGCCCCTTGAAACGCTAACCCATAATAAATATTTACACAGACTTTACGATCTCTCATCAAGCTAAATAGTTGTTACAATTATAATTCATTACTCAGACACTAAAATAAATTTTGTACTATTCTTCAATTACTTCATGTACGTTATTCTTAGTTCTCTATTATAAAACATTAAAATGGCAACCGTGTGCTTTCTAAAAAGCTAAAACCTCATCAACATTAGAAATCCAAAAGTCTAGGTTTCAGAGCTAACTGGGAGAGAAGAGAATCTAGCTTATATACTTTTCCAGATTCCAAATGATTTTTTTCTTTTAGAATGTATTAGTCTAAAGGACAAGAATCTTCTTTTCACTGGTAGCAGCTGAGCCTTCTAGAATTTAATGCTGAATTATGCATTCATTCATTTATCATACATTTTTTGAGCAATTACAAATAGACCAGATACTAATGACTAACAGATTGAATTAGGCTAATGGGGAAAGCAAATATTCATTTACCAAATACTTGCCAAATATCTATTATGTGCCAAGCTGTTCTAGGTATGGTGATACAATAATGAACAAAATGCAGTCTTTGCCTTCATGGAACTTAAGTTGAGTCAGGAGGAAAGAGACAATCAACATATAAACATACCGATGAATAATAAAATACCAGGAAGTAATAAGTATTACAGAAGAAAAATAAAGCAGAGAAAGGGGAAAGAAAGTGTCAGGAGATGCTATTTTAAGTTGGGGTAGTCAGGGAAGACATCCTGGGGAAGTGACATTTGAACACAGACTCAAGTGAAGTAAAAGAAAAGAGTCATGCAGATATCTAGAAGGAAAGCATTCCAGGCAGAGGGATGAGCAAAAGTAAAAGAAATACTCTGAGACACTACAGGGGAATGAAGAAATATGCAAAGTTATCAGTGACACAAAGAATGAAATGACTAATATACTTAGGTGGTATGAAAAAGTTTCTCAGAAATAAGGACAATTGCCCTGAATGCTGAAATATAAATTAGAATTTGCAGAAGCAAAATGGTAGAGACTGCTTTAGGAAAAAAACAAAAAGCATGTGATGACACAAAAGTACTACCATTCCCAGAGAAAGGCAAGTAGTTAAGGGTGTCTACTTTATAAAGAAAAAGTGACAGGGAAACTTACAGCCCAGGCTGACCACGGTGCCAAAAGCCATACAATAAAGGGCATAGTATGTGACAATAAATAATTTCTGAAGAATCTAAGTTTACAAGTTGCTACCACATCAACTGATGTGGTCTCTTCAAAAATTTCATTGTTTAGAACAGATTGCTTACATTACACAATTATCACTCCTGGATGCTATACTGTTTCCAAGAAACCTATGCTTGTCAACTCTTGGTTCCTTTCAGTGCTTTATCTACCATGCACTTTCTTTCATTCCTTAAAGAAGATAGGTATGTCTTCATTCTGTTCCTGTCAGAGGAAGTATGGCTTCAGCTTCCTTCATACATCTGTGGCCTTTCAGAATCAAGATCCATCAACACTTGGACCCATACAGTTAACGATTCTGTACATGAAATTATTTTATTTATCCTGCTTGGAATTTGTTGAGGAAAAAAAATTCTTAGGGATCCTTTTCTTTCCAGTTCTCTCTGTTTAGGTCAGAACCAACACCAACACCCCTCACAGGTCTCCTGTGCCTTTTTTTTCAGTCTCAGGAATATTTTTCCAGCCCACATTTGACTTTTATCAAGGTAGCACCAAATGTTGATAAATGCTTCTAGCATTCTAGTCTCTAGTCACAAAACACTGATTTACTCTAGATGTTTCACTCCTTCCATGGAAAGCAAATGCACAATTACAAACAGTGGCTACAAATGTAAAGGAAATGTTCTTCTGTCAGTGCCATTATTTTTTTTTTTCTTTTTAAAACAAGTAAAAGAGACTGAAGCAGCAGTGAATAATTCTTGTTCTGATGCAGTTGGTGTACCATATGTTTCTGAGCTCTGGGTAACACTGGACTTGGCAGCGGGCAGGGTACTCGCAGCAGTTAGGGGAAGTCTATTAAACAGTGTCACTGCTTCCAGTTGTGCAAAGTCTGCACAGGGGAGGGAATAAGTGAGCAGAGGGTGCTAAGATTTTGATTTGCCCGGTAGAACATGCCTGAAGCATACTGTCTGCTATTTCATCTTCACCCTGTTTCTTATTAGTGACATCAGCTCTTTGATGAATCAAACCACTTCTTCCCTTCAGAGTAAGAGCCCAAAGTCATTCAAATATAAAGGTAAGACTAAAGCCATTATTTTTAGAGAAAACAAGAATTTACTAGCAGAAGTAAATCTAGGTTCTATAAAGAGCTTTTCTTCTGTCAGTCAAAAATGACCAGTACTACCAACTGTTGATCATTACTGAATGATGAGAGATCAGTGTTTTACTTAAAAGTAGTTGAAGTTATGTTAGAGCAGTTGACATGGGTTCCATTCTTTCAACAAATGGTTAATGAGCACATGATATATACCAGTGCATAACGTATCTTCAGGGGAGGTCAACATTGAGTTTTTCATTGTTAAAAGTACTGTAATTAACAAATAATATCTATAAGACAAACTACCATTTACTGAGTACTTACAACATACCAGGCACTATGCTGGGCACTTTCCTACTTTCTCTTTTTATAAAATGACCAAGATCAGATAAATGAAAAATGCTGCATTTGTTCTTCTATCTCACAGGTTAACACGGGCTTAGCATTTTGATGTATGCGAACATCTATTCAAAAAGTTATACATCAAGAATACATTTCCAAGAAAATCTATCTGGCAATTCCCTGGTTAGCTTAGCTATCATTCTCTCCTGGCAATTAGTATAAGCCATTTCCTCAACTTTCAAGAAGGCAGAAAATAGTATACAATGTTAAAATATTACCTGAGCAAGAAAACTTGACTCTAACTACTCCATGAGTTCTCCTGCTACACTGTTCAACATCATAGACATAAATGAGAGACCAATGTGTTCACATAAAATGTCTAATTGCTCAGGAACACTCAAGTAAGAAACATATTCCTTGCAACAGATTCTTTAATCACTGGCAAACTTCATGGACTTAAAAATTGTTCTGGCACAAAAACCAATGGAATAGAAATATAAATATTTACTGAGAATTCTCTAAAGAGTTATAGCAAGCTTCAAGAGTAAAGATTTTTTTCAAATAAGTGTCGTTTTTCTCTTGTTATGTTTTATTTCATTTGGAAGAAACAAGAAAGAAAGGAAACTAGGTATTTTGCCCTACCAAAATGACTTGCAAACCAAAAACTTTTCTCCTTGAAGCAATATAAAAACAGAAAGAACAACAACAAAATCTGGCAGACATGGCCCAGCCTTAACTGAAATGGATTCTTTATTATATTTATTTTCTTCACTCCCAAATCTAAAACTATATTTGCGTATTCGATTAAATGTATGAAATCTTTCTTGATTTTCACTTGATAATTACTCTGTAATCATTAAAAATCAATCATTAAAAATCATTTCTTGGAGCTGATTCAATATTCATTTCCAGCAATTTTTTTATAGACTTAGATGTTATTATGTACATCAATCAGTAGATGCCAAAAAAAAAGGATAGAAAAGAAAGTAGTATGTTTGGCTGTGGAATAAAGGCTTAAAAGCTCTTTACTGACTTGAAGAACCCAAAATACACAGGGATAAATCTATAACCCCGTATTTAGATTCAAAAGCAAGAATTCAAAGAGCAATATAATAAAAGAATACATGACAGGGAATCCACAAAAATAAAACCAGGGAGTTTTAGAAGGCTGTTATCCCTATGAGTCAATACTATGGCAATCTATTAGGGTTCGTTGTTTTTTTTTTTTTTCCCAATTATTTTTAAGTAGTAATATAGTCTCAGGCTGCATTAAAAAAGAAAGAAAGAAAGAAAGAAAAGCACTATCCACATTAAGGAAGGTGTTAGTAGTCCCCTGTATTCTCTACATTTAGATCATACCAGGAATATTATGTGTGATTCAGTACCAGAGAAACCACCACAGTCAGAATGGTAAAAGATCCATACCAGGAATGACTTATTAAAAACAATGGTGTTAAAAACACTGAGCGTATAAAGTAAGAGTGGACTAGAATTACTATGTTTTACAAAGCAGTGATTCACACACTTAGGTGATCATAATCTCTTAGGACACTTTTTCAAAGGATAGACTACAGAGACTTATAAGAGATTCTGATTTAGAAACTCTGAGTGAAGACCCAAGAATCTAACAATCCTCTAGGCAAGAACTAGGGTTCAAAGGTAAAAGTTCCAGAGAGAAAGATTTCATTTCTCAACACAGTTAAGGGCTTGAAAACATTCAGAACATTCCAGAAATATAATGGTTTCCTTGCAAAGTAATGAGATTCCTATTCCTGGGTATATCAAAGCAGAAGACAGACAGGCCATGGGTACTATACAAGATATATATGAATCTGAAACTTGAGAAATATAGTTAAGTACTCAATAAATTATCGGTGAACAAACCACCAGACACAAGAACACCATTACTCTATTTTAGTTACATGTTATAAATGGTCTTTCTCCATAAGAGTAATAAAACCATAAAGTTCTTTTTCCTCAGCTTTATAGATATATAATAGACCATTAATTGCTCATTTTCACACAATTCAATGAGTTTTTTTAATTATAGTTGGCATACAATAATGTTTCAGTTGTACAGCATAGTGATAAGAGCTCAAATGATCACTCCATTAAATCTAGTACCCCCCCTCTTCTCTATTACATATTACAACATTTTTGACTATTTTCCTTATGCTACACTTTATATCTCCATGACTACTTTGTAACTATCCATTTGTATTTCTTAATCCCTTCACCCTATTCCACGATCCCACCAACCCCAACTCTTGTCTAGTAGCCCTCAAAATATTCTCTGTATCTATGAGTTTTTGTTGTTACTGTCATTTTGTTCTTTAGATTTCTACCCCATGTATGTGAAATCACTTGGTTATTTTTCTCTATCTGACTTACTTTAACGCAACACCCTCTAGACCCAAAAGGCAATATCTTTTTCCACTCCCTTCCTTTTAGTCTGTGCATCTTTTAATCTGAAGTGAGTGTCCTGTAAGCAGCATATGTAAGGGTCTCGTTTCCTTATTCATTCAGCCACCCTAACCTTTGGTTGGAGCACTTAATTCTTTTCCATTTGAGGTACTTGTTGATAGGAATGTAGTTATTATCATTCTTCATTCCTGTTTTTTATAGATGTTTTTTCGTCTTAAAGAAGTCCCTCCAACATTTCCTGTAATAGTGGCTTGGCGCTGATGAATTCCTTTAACTATTTTTGTCTGGGAAGCTCTTTATCTGTTCTTCAATTGTAAATGATAGCTTTGCTGGATAAAGTATTCATGGTTGTAAATCCTGGGTTTTCATCGCTTTGAATATTTTGTGTCAAGCCCTTCTGTCCTACAAAGTTTCTTTTGAGAAATCAGCTGCCAGTCTTATGGGAGCTCCCTTGTAGGTAACTGCTTTTCTCTTGCTGTTTCTAAGATTTTCTCTTTGTATTTAACTTCTGGTATCTTAATTATAATTTGTCTTGGTGTGGGTCTCTTTGGTTCATCTTTTTTGGGACTCTCTGAGCTTCCTAGGGTTATATGTTTATTTCCTTAACCAGGTTAGGGAAGTTTTCCATCATTATTTCTTCAAGTAGCTTTTCAACGTCTTGTTTTCTTTCACGTACCCCTATGACATAGATATTTTTACATTTAATTGTGTCCCATAGACTCCTTAAATTATTATTATAGTCTGGCTTCTTTTTTCTTGCCATTTTAATTAAATGACCTTGACTTCCTCATTCTCTATACTGGTGGTTTTCAATCCTCTTCTTTTTCCACTCTGTTAATTCCCTCTAATATAATCTTCATCTCAGATAATATATTCATTTCTTATAGATCCCTTTTTATAATTTCCATTTCTACTTTTATGTTTTTTATCTCTTTGTTAAAGTTCTCACTGAGTTCATCTACTCTTCTCCTAAGCTCATTGAGCATCTTTATAACCAGTGTTTTGAACTCTGCATCTGTTAGATTGCTTGACTCCATTATTCCTGGATCTCTGTTCTGTTCTCTCATATAGTTTCTGCTTCTTTGTCTTCTCATTTTGGCTGCTTTTCTGTGTCCGTTTCTATGTAGTAAGCAATGCTTCTAAGTCTCCCGGTCTTGCTAGTGTGGCTTTGTACAGTAGGTGTCCAGAGGCACAGTCCTGAGGGGAGTTCAGCAGCAGGCCAATTTTAGCCCTTGCCTGTGTCCCTCCGGGGCCACCTGTTATGCTGAAGCAAGCAAACCACAGGTGCTGTGCTTATAGTTGCCTCAAAAAACCATGCCAGAAACCAAGGCCGGCTACCGCCAGTGTGAGTCTTGGCACTGCTCAGCAAGCTGCACAGGACTCACCAAGGACACACCTGGATGTGGCTTGGGTAGGGCCGCGAGTTGGGGGAGGCAGAATTTCAGGGAATCCTCTGGGCAAAGTGACCTTTGTTATCCAGTTTGATGACGTCTCAGCTATGGCAGTGCTGCCTCTGCACACTGGGAGTGGGGAAGGCTCAACAGAGAAACAATGGATACTGCCAGCACTTCTGCCCAGGAGAGAGCTTCGCCTCCGGCCCTTGCTCCAACAACTCAGCGTCCCTCTGTAAGTCCCTGGTGCCCCACAAGCAGCGGTTTGTGCTCAGAGCGAGCATATCCATCACCGTGAAACTCCCATCACGGACACAGCCCCTTTAAGAGAATGTCCGCAGTTGCTGGCTGCAGCTGCTGCAGCCTCTGTCTCACTCAGCCACTTAGGACCCGGCAGCCTCTCGTTCTCGCCCCATCCTACCTCCTCCCATTGCAGGGTGATTTCTTATTTCTCTCCCTAATTGTGGAGCTTGTTCATCTAGACCCCAGGCAACTCTGCTTGCTGTTTGCTCCATGTTTCCATCACAACTTTGATGTGGTCATAAGAGCAGATGAACGAAGCCTCTATTATCTATGCCATTTTCTGTTTTTCTCCAAAACCATAAAGTTCTTATTCTCATTACAAGGCATAGTCATTTTAATCAGATTGCTAACATTTTTGCTTTCCTGTAGCAAGCTATAAAATGAAATAATGGTTTCAATTAGCTAGAGTTCAGAGCACCTGGATTGATATTATTAAAATAAGTTATAAACATAGCTTCAAAAGACAAAACACTAAGATAACTTTCTATTAAACTGTGAGGACACTGCTAAATAGAAGAAGCAAGAGAGCAGGAGGTCTTCCAGGCCAGTCAGAATTCTGATTATTCAGGGTTCTATAAATTAGCTCTACACAAGACATTTAAATTATCCAATAAAGATGTTATAGCCATAACTCCAAACAGGAATAAAAAGGTGTTGTGTAAGCTAAACCCAGTCAATTCTCCTACCATTCTGCATATAATATTAACTCTCATGTTAAGTAACCTGATGCTAATAGCCAGTATCACAACCTGCAGTAGGAGCCAAGAGAAACAAGCAGAACAGAGAGAGAACAGAACATGGGTAGAAGTTCAAGGAGTGTGGAATTAGATGTTCCAATGACCTTTCTTGTATGTTTGATAAAAAACAAGTCTCATGTCTCGAAGCTGGTTCAGGTAAGCAGGTGTTTGGGCCTTCTAAAACGACTATCATCAGAGATTGGGCGGTTTAATTGGTTATAAAAGAATTCCTCTGGTGGCCAAGTGACATATATAAACACCTAGGAGGTGAAACTTAGACGATCTCTAAAATAAATTCAAATATGACCTGGTGAATTATTACTGCTTATCACAATTATTACTGATTTATCACAATATTACTGCTATTCTAGTCCTAATGTGAAGATGCACCGTCAAAAACATCTTCCTCCTCCACAATGAAAGGCGATTATGAAACAACACTATTTTAGGAGGGGTCAGTGAAAAATACCCACATTACTCACCTGAAAATTCTACTGGCTAAAAAGAAGTTAACGAATTCTCTTATAGTAATAATTTAAATACTGAATTAATATTTAAGAAAGTTATTTTCAAAACAAGGTGTACTGGTCAGTGAACTCATCTGTCCTGAGCTTGTTTGCTGTTCAGAAAAAGTTGTGGGAGAAGCGAAATAGTTTGAATTATATAATCTAGGGTGTCTTACCATTCTAACAATTTATCTTTCTGTGCTTCTGTTTTGTGACTATTGGTTCCACTGGGGATATGAGAAATAATTAAAGAATGCCCAACATGTAATATTTCCAATTTTGAAAACAAAAAAAAAGTCACTATCACAAACTTCTATTTGCTGATTTAAAAACAACCATAAAACTTTCAAAATGGAGAAGTAGAAAGGAAGAAACCTCACCATGTGCTCATTATGTAAAACATTTGGCTAGTACCTACACCAGTGGCAACACCCATAAAGATTTCTATTTCAACATGCTACCTGGTACAGGCTTGATGCTAATAACAGAGAAGCGGAGGAGGAAAGGGAAAACAACATAGAGTTAGCTATTTGCAGGTATTAATTCAACCTCACGAAAACACTGCAGAGTTAAGTACCAACATTCACAATTTATAAGTGAGGAAACTAAGGCAGAGACGCTTAAGTTACTTGTCTAAGGTCACAAAGCTAGGAAGTCACAGTGCTGGGGCTAGAACCCAGGCAGTGTGATTCCAAAGTCCATCTCATGACCACCAGATGGGCTGCCCTCCCACTTGACACATCATCTGCCACTCTCCGTCCTGAGATAACACATTGCACACTCCAGCCAAATGCATATGTTTTATTCTCAAACATTTTATTCCCTAAATCTCATTGATCTGCTCCTCCCACTTAAATAAACTAGGCTGGATAAAGCAAGAGAAAAATTTCTCTTAAAGCTTAACTCTAAACTGCTACCCTGATTAATTCTAACCTCATCTAGCTTCCAAGAGAGGAACACAGGTATCCAACATCACACAAGTTTAAAATTAAAAATTCCTCAGTCAAAATTTCTAACCATCCAGACCAAACAGGAAGAAACAGAGGGAGAAGAAGAAGAGGCAGAAGAGAGAAGGAGAAAGAATAGAGAAGGGGAAGTGAAGGAAGAGAGGGAAAGTGGCAGAAAAGACCAGAGCCCCTAAATGTTGTTTCCCTTTAAAACCCCTGTAGTTCTCTTACTGAATTAATCTTACTCCAAAATCTCATTTATAGATTCATCTGGGAAAAAGCGAAGTCAGTCTGCACAGCTTCTGCCTTCCAAGATGGGGTATTAATACCCTACTTGCTTATATTTTTATTTTGGTAGAAAGATCTTCCCTGGCATGCCCTTGATGAATGATGATGGAAATCTCTCTCTGAGGAGACAAGTGAGGGAGGAATAGACCAGCTCAACTATGATTTATCGGTGATATAATATATAATACAAAGAATATGGCTTCTCAAAGTATCTGAGAAGAACCAATTTAAGAAAACTTAACCAATCTTTTTCAGACTAATATTTTAACAAAATACAGCAACAAAAATACTATCGGAAAAGTTATTTATATATATATATTACATATTTATATATATATATATATATATGTGTGTATGTATATATATGTGTATGTGTGTGTGTGTATATATATATATTACAAGCCCCCAATTTTTATTATTAGACTCTGCAGACATAAAATTATTGGGTCAAACTACTATAAAAATGTATAAATACTATCAATTTCTGAACTTACGTTATCACAAACTGACAACTCTATGGACAACACTTTGAATAACACTGTGTTAGAACATCAAAGACTACTTTCTATGCCCTAAATATCATGATATTTGAAAGAGTTAAAAACTTTTTAGAAATTTAGAAATATATTTTTTTCTAAGTGTCAATAGGTATTACCAGAAGGGATTAGACAATGCGATTACGGGCAAATTTAAACTTTTTCTTCTTTATAGTCTATTTTAAAAATCAGTAGAAGTAAGTAAAATTTTAAAAAGAAATATCGTTTCAGTTGCTATAGCTTATTTTATGGCACATTAAAGCCTGAATATCAAACCATCTTTTCTGCCTTATTTTTTTATACTTTTTTATTCTCCTTCCTCTCTATATCCAGCCTTCAATGCCCTAATGTAAAAAGAAAAATGTATGCATATAAAATTTCCAGAGGCTGGATATTTTTGGTATTAATCCCCAAGTCTAGAAAATCTAATAAAATTTTAACTGTTTACACGTGTCCCTTTTGCTAAAAATTTATGAAAGAATTTATACATGTTAATAAAATTCACAACTTTTCAAATACTCTTAAGGTTTCAGATGCTCTGAAAGGAGCTGTTTTTGCTGATAGACGCAATAACTTATTCAGAAAAAAATTTATACTTTGAGTTATACAGGTAAAAATAGCTACCATTACTAAAGTGATATCACTACTTCTAGGTTCTCTATGTATAAGATGTTTATATTAAAAGACTTTGTCCCACAAAGGGAAATACATACAGTTCTTAAAACATAGGAAAATCATGCAAGCACTAAGATTATTTCTGATCTATCAGAGAGCTAAACTAACTATAAATGTGATAACTTCATGTTGCCAGGGTGTGGGGAAACAGGCAGTTTCATACAATACTAGTGGCCAGTTTGACAATATATATTAAAATTACCAATGTGTATATCTACTTTTGGGAATTTATACTTCAAATATCTTCATGCATAGGTGAAATCATATATAATCAGTTCTGCTATAACATAACATATGTTGCTAAAAATCACTGTATTATGTAAAATCATGCAGTAAGAACCTTATGGGAGAAATATGATTAATGAGACAAATAGGGTTAAAGGCACAATACTCTGGAACTTTACCTTGAAAAAGACCAGAAGTTTGCTAGTAAAAGTGGGCTATAGCTTGGGAGTTGGTTATTGCAATGTGATGGAAGCAGAGTTATCTGAAATAGAATGGAAAGCTGTAACACCAGATATGGATGGAGGTCTCTCAAAACACATTCAATGAACTCAGCAGATGTTTGAGGTGTGTGTATTTTGGGTATTGTTCAGTTCAGCTGAGTGCAATTTTCTAAGTTTACCTAGTGTTTTCTTTTTCCAGACTAAATCACACATAAGCAAATGTAAAATTCACATTATGCTAAAATTGTTCCCTGATATGTTAATGTTGGAACAAATTTATGTTTCACTTTTCAAAACAACATGATAACCGAGCAAAACTGATTTACGTAGCATTGTCTGTAATAGTTAATAAGTTATGGGACATCTACATAGTGAAATTCTTTGCAATTATAAAAAAATGAGAAATTATTTGTCAGTAATACCTCAATAAAGCTAAAAATGAAGAAGCTTTTAAGTAATGACAAGGAAAATCTATATACAGCACAGATTAAGTTAAAAAAAAGGCACAAAACATGCCCACAGAATACTGCTTTTTGTATAAAAAAGGGAGGAAATAAACAAAAATTCACATCCGTCCCTATATGCATAAAAAATTTCTGAAAGAATACTCAAAAATCTATGAACCATGGTTACTGATTTGAAGACTGGGTGCATAGGAGACAGAGACAAGAGGTTACTCATTTGGAACTGAGCCGAGAAGACAGTGTCAACAGAGAGATTATTATATACTGTGTATGTTTGTACACTGTTTTTATTTGAACTTTGTAAATGTATTACTTATTCAATAAATATATAAACAAATAAATGAATAAAAGTTTAAGTTTACTTTCAACAAAGAGAAAGAAGAATTATTTTCTTCTTCCATTTTGTTTCATCTCCTATAGCTGAATTAAGATCTGTGATCATAGCAGTAAAAAAAAAAAAAAAAAAAAAGATTGTAAGTTACATGCCTCTTGACCATAAGAACTATACTCTGCAGAGATGGCTTCACTTTTTCCAGAAACATCCATTAACACAAAGTATATTTTAGTGAACATGAGGTCTAATTGTTCTTATCTCAAATTTTTTTTGAAGTATTTAAGCTTTTATTCCTATGAGAATGCTTTTACCTATTAAAGTAGACCACAATGCGCAATCATAAAGAATTCCATGAAATAATTTACAATAAAAGCTTATGGGCTCAAATACATAAAAACAGAAATGAAAGAGATGTTCCAACTGATAAAAGAAATACGAAGGATAAGAGACTACAATGAACAATTATGCAACAAATTGAACAACCGAAAGGAAATGGATAAAATACCAAGAATGAATCATAATGAAACAGAAAATCTGAACAGACTAATTACTAGTAAAGAGATTGAATCAGTAATCAAAAACCTCCCAACAAACAAAAGTCCAGAACCAAGCAGCTTCTCTAGAGTCTTCTATCAAACATTTAAAAAAGAATTAATACCAGTAACTTCTTAAACTCTTCCAGAAAAATAGAAGTGAAACGAACTCTTACCCTGATACCAAAATCAGACAGAGATGCCACAAGAAAAGAAAATTAAAAGCCAATATCCTTGATGAACATAGATGCAAAAGTCCTAAACAAAGTATAAGCAAACCAAATTTGACAATCTAGTAAAAGGACTGTACACCATGATCGAGTCAAATTTATTCCAAGGATGCAAGGATGGTTCAGTATCTGCAAATCAGTCAGTATACTATATTAACAAAATGAAAGATAAAACCCATACGATCATCTCAATAGATGCAGAAATATTATTTAATAAAATTCAACATCTATGTATGATAAAAACTCTCAACAAAATGGCTATAGAGGGAATGTATCTCAACATAATAAAAAGACATATATGGGAAGCCCACGACTAACATCACACTCATTGGTGAAGAGCCGAAAGCTTTACATCTAAGATCAAGAATAAGACAAGGATGCCAACTTACACGACCTTTATTCAGCATAGTAGTATATTTCCTAGGCACCGCAATCAGGCAAGAAAAAGAAATAAAAGGCATCCAAATTGGAAAGGAAGAAGTAAAATTGTCACTATTTCCCAATGACATGTTATATATAGAAAACCCTAAAGAGTCCATCAAAAAACATCAATAAACAAATTCAGTAAAGTTACAGGATACAAAAATCAATACATAAAAATCTGTTGTTTCTATACACTATTAACAAACTATCGAAAGGAAATAAATAAAATGTTCCCATTTATAATTGCATCAAAGAATAAAATACCTAGGAATAACTTTAAGCAAGGAGGTGAAAGAAGGTATATTGAAAATTATAGACATTAATGAAAGAAATTGAAGAAGACATGAAGAAATGAAAAAATACTCCATGCTCGTGGATCAAGAGTCAATACTGTTAAAATGTCCATACTACTGAAAGCAATCTATAGACTGAATGCAATCCCTATCAAAATCTCAGTGGTATTTTTCAAAGAAGCAAAACAAATAATTCTAAAATTTGTATGTAAAGACATGTGCAAAAAAAAAAAAGGAAAGAAAAAAGAAAAAAGGACTAGCCAAAGCAATCTTGAGAAAAAAGAACAAAGCTGGAGGCATCACAGTCGCTGATTTCAAACTATATTACAAAGCTACAGTAATTACAACAGTATGGTACTTGCATAAAAAGAGACACTCAGATCAATGGAACAGAATAAACCCAGGCATATATGGTCAATTATTTTACAACGAAGGAGCCAAGAATATACAATGGGAAAAAGACAGTCTCTTCATTAAATGGTGTTGGAAAAACAACCACATGCAAAAGAATGAAACTTTATCACTTTCTTACACTACACACAAAAATTAACTCAAATGGATTAAAAACTTGAACATAAGTGCCACGGTCCAGCCACGACAGGATCCAGGGGGCCCCGAAGGTGGGCAAGGCGTCAGCACGGGAGACACTCGACTACACAACTCAGAGGCGGTGTGACACTGTTCCGTTTTTGTGATTTGAGTACAACTTTTATACTTTCTATTTTGGCATTTGATTATACTTTGTGGTTAAGGTAGCAAGGAGTTAAATTTCTGTGGTTAGGCGAAGCAGAAAATCTTATAGAGTATATTATTATTAATATTCATGATTAACTAGTACATTTTTCTCTCAATCATTAGAACAGAACTACCTGATGGAACAATCTAAACTTTTAATTCTTATATCTATTACGTAAGATACAGTTTGACTTAAGTAAAGGTGATAGATAGATGTATTCATAACAGCTAGTATTGGCTTGTGGGCAGACACTGTTCTTCTTTCTGCCTGAAGAAATCTTTTAAATGCTATTTGATTTATGCTATATCTAAAGTTCAAGCTGAACCTTCCTCATAGCTCTTCAAAAGTTTCCTTGGTGCAGTATTGAGGAAAATATTTATAAAAATCAGTTTTAGAAAGCTACTTTCATAAGCTAAGTTTTTGTTCCTTTGTTTTTTAAGCACTAAGGAGGTCCTGACATAGCCAGCCTTTCTATAAAACTTAAACTACTATAAGGCACATGAATTTTATCTTTATTCACCCTACGTATGCAATCTTCATTATAAGCTCCTGTATAAGGCAAAGGAGGATCAGGTAATCTTTTCATACTATTAGCCCCCATAGGTGGATACCAGAGTTTTCCATTTATCCAGTAGGCCACAAAAGGAGGCCCTTCCATAGTAGGCACAGGCTTATGAGTAAATTTCTTATCCTTTACTAATTTTTCTACTAACTGCATGGGAACAGGAGTATAAGCTGGTTCTAGTAATTTAGCTTGTAATTTATTCATAACATCTTTAAGAGGCACGTCAAAAGGAATTTCTCTTAATAATTGTTCAAATAAAGAGTTTACGCATTCTGGACACGTCAGGGTGACTAGAGCTGATTCCATACACGGGGAATTTACTATATTTTCCTCAGAGCCAATTTTGAGGAAATCCACTTGTACAGTGTTTACACTTACTAGAATTTGTGCTACCCAAATTCCCCCTATTAATAGGATCGTTTCTAAGAAACCAATTGTCCCTAAACACATGCCACGTCTTCGTTCTTGACGATGCATTCCTTGAAGACTCTGTCCCCATCTCCGGACCTTGTCACGCAGTAGGGTAGAAAGAGGACGCGGCACATAAGACCCGAAAACATAAAACTCCTAGAAAAAAAAGTATATGGCAAGCTCCTGTGACATAGGTCTTGGTGATCATTTGTTTTTTGAATCTGACACCAAGAGCAAATGCAATAAAGCAAAAATAAGTCAGTCTACATCACACTATAAAGCTTATACACAGCAAAGGAAACCAGCAACAAAGGCAACCTACTGAATGGGAAACATATTTTTGCAAATCCTGTATTTGATAAAGGGATAATATCCAAAAACATTAAGAATACATACAACTCAATAGCAACAACAAAAAATACAATAAAAAATGGACAAAAGATCTGAATAGATATTTTTCCAAAGAAGACATAAAGACAGCCAGCAGATATATGAAAAGATGTCCGACACCATTAATCATCATGGAAATGGAAATCAAAACCAGAATAGGATATCACCTCACACTGGTTAGAATAACTATTAGAAAGGCAACAAATAATAAGTGCTGGCAAGGATGCAGAGTAAAGGAAACCCTTGTGCACTGTTGGTGGGAATGTAAATTGGTGCAGCCACAATGAAAAACAGTATAGACGTTCTTCAAAATATTAAGAATAAAATTAGCATGTAATCCAGAAATTCTAATTCTGGGTACTTATCTGAAGAAAACGAAAACACTAACTCAAAGTCATCCCCACTGCAGCATTATTTACAATGGCCAAGATATGGAAACAACCTGAGTGTCCATCAATGGATGAACAGTTAAAAATATTGTGGTATATATATATATATACAGTAAAATATTATTCAGCCATTAAGAAGAATGAAATCTTGCCATTTGCAACACCATGGATGGACCCTGAGGGTATTATGCTAAATGAAGTAAGTCAGACAAAGACGAATACTAGTTGATCTCTCTTATATGTGGAATCGAAAGGCGGGTAGGGGAAGCTCATAGATACACAAACCAATTGGAGTTGCCAAAGGAACAGGGTGGTAGGTAGAAGAAATGAGAAAGCTACTTTTTTGTTGTTTTTAGTTTAAATAACTTGTTTAAATTTAAAACACAACCTATGAGTAAAGCTTATTCTCCCTGTACTTATACCATTAACAGGTTTTATACCTATTGTTTGAGCTGTCTACTAAATGAGAATAAAATATCAGTTAATAATTATGAAGTCACATAATGAAGGGAAAACAGCTTTGATCAAAAATGTAATTACTTCGTGAAGATTCACACATTAAAGATTGAAGAACCTATTTCCAAAACGTAGCTGTAAGTGGAAAAGAACATCAAAACTTTATTTATTATTCAGAAATCTTCCGTCCTGCTTCATTTCTGCTTCTTCATCTTACAATGAATACATATATGTATTCATTGATATATGTATTCATTGTAATAGTTACAGGATGAATGAATATTCATCCTGTAACTATTAAGCACCAAAAAGGCAATGGTAATATAGGCAATGTAGCAGTGAAAAAGAAAAATACAGGCTCTACCTCTGTGACGTTACTACAGAAAGTAGACAAATTAAATTAGGAAAATTACAGTACTTCAATACAATTCTCACAAATATACAACCTTTCTTTTTATGCAAGGTATTATGAGAATAAATAATATAGGTATCTCAATCAGTCTAGTATCAACCAAGTGACACAGAAAGTCTAGGTGTTAGCCAGGCAGAAAAAATTTCAAAAAGATCAATGTGTGTGAAGATCCTGAGCTGTGAATACATCATTACAATAACAAAATATATAAAAAGTCAATGAAATATATGAAAACACAAAAGTATCTATTAAATATATTTAATTTTCATTTTTAGCCATGAGCAAAACACTCCTGAAATCATTCTTAGGGGTACCCGAATTGTAAATTTAGCCATTAAATTTTAGTAAGGAATAAATGTAAAACTAATATCTCTCTGCAGGTACAATCCAAATGAGCCTGCTTTTTAAAGTGCACAGATTTGGTTTCTCCATGTTTTTAGCCCTGACCTCAAAGCCCAGGTCACTCCTCATTTGGATTACTGGCTGAACATCTAGCTTTAGCTAAGGTGTTGCAAAATAACCCTTTTAGTTCTCCAAGAAAGCGTCTCCAATAATTTCCTCTCAGGCTATCTAGCAAATTAAAGCTCCCTTACTGCACTGCAGCTACACACTTAGTCTGGCAGCTTTGAAGAAAAAAGTGCCAGTGCTAAAAGTGGTCAAAATCTATCTTTGAAACTGGAAGACGGTACACTAGATACGCATTCTTGTATGCTGCAATAACATATATAGTTAACACAAAACAGATTCTCGTTTTATTAAATGAAGCTGCTTCATGATCTCTACATAAATCTTTGTGATGATACACAGACAAAGTAAGCCACACTACAAACAACCTTCAGGTCCGAACTCCAGAAGTAATTCAGTAAGATGCTTTCCCACTTTATCTAATAGGCACATCAAAGTAATCTCAAAAAAATATCCTAACAAATGAGTACAGTCTATTTACCTTTCTAAAATGAATTTTGTATCATATAATTGATAACCATATTTCTATCATGATCATACCATGTTTTATATAGTTCATTGGGCATAAGCTATTCCTCTATTTTTTTATCTATATTAGGATACTGAAATTAGGTGTCTAGATTATTTTCACTTCTTTAAATAAAAGGTAACCATTATTAATAGGATAAAAAAATCAATTATCTTCTCAAATTTAAAATATAAATAGAAAAATTTTATTGACAGTTAATATGTATTGTTAAGACATGCACTCATAATGTTTAGTAATATCACTAGGAACACAAAAACATCACAGAAGTGTTAATTCAATTAAATCCATTAACAATGCCTTCCTCTGATAATACCTATGGCAAAGAATCATACATAAAGTAGTCTTCAAAAAAAAGAAACCTACACCAGAGTATAGACTTAAGCAAATCTTAAATCACAATTCACTCATTTAGTGTGAGCTTGACAGTGTCACACCTGCTGGGCATAAATCTTCTGAAATCTGAAACACTCAATTTTAATGCCTTTTTACTTACTACCACCAAAGAAAATTTAAACAGGAACTGCAATATACTGAGAGATAATTTTAGATAAATCTGCTTTTTCTGAACTAACTGAATTTATATGTAGACTGTTATTTATGCTCTAGTTTTTAAGATTAAGTCAAATGGAACCTGAAATTGGCAGTGAAAGGTCAGTTAGTTTCACCTTCATTTGGTCAAATGTGCATCTAGAGAGCCAGAGGCCAGACATTTTCTGGGCATCAGTGTGTTGGCCAAAGAAGCCCCAAAATAATTCAACTTGCTGCAGTAGTGCTGTTCACATTGCAAAAATAAAACATTTCCCCAGACTTTACTGGAAAACAGCTTGTACTGATCTTCATAAAAATGTCCTCTTACATATTCATCAATTCCGTAAGACTTCCACAAGAATTCTATTACTGGCAATAGAATAGTCACTTCTATTTTTACATACAAAGCAAGTAATACATTTAGTAATTTCAATTTTACATTCAAAAGATTCTAATTTATTTAAATGTCCTAGACAGTTGATTATATAGAGATTATGTTTTCACTGCTTGATGGACAAATCTGTAAACCTAAAGGAAATGAACAAATAACTACGATGCTGAACTTTTTGTTTCATAACTAAGTTCTATTTTAATTTTTGCCATGCTACCTAACAAAAGATGTTGTTAAGGTTAGCTTATAATATAACCTTAACTGAACCATACTTATAGGTTATTATAACTGAATGGAAAATCTTAAGCTAAAGTTTAACAAAATATTTTACTCTGTAATTCTAAACAGTAAAACAAAGCCATGCTTATACAATTGTCATCTGAAATTACAAAAATCTGAAACAAAAAGTTATTTTCATATATGTGTTGATGTCATCTTCATTCTCAAACACAAGTGGGATCTTTAGCATAACGTTAGTAGTTAGGAATATAATCACATCAGTAAGCTTTTCAAGTTGAATAAAGCATTAATATGAAAGATATACTGTAGAATATAATATGGACAAGAAATCTGATTTGATCCAAGAATAATTTAATCAGTCAGTGTTGAGAAAAACCACTTAAATATGTCAAGCATAGTGGTAGGTTCTGGAATTCAAAGATGAATATATAAAATGTAGGACAAGCTTAGAATAAACTTTAACTATGGGACTGAAATTGAGAAAGAATTCACTGAGGAGGGCCACATTAGTTTCAGCTTTAAAAGATGTGTGGGAATGTCCAGGTGTACAGAGCAGAAAAACATGAAGGAATTTAGGTACAAACGCCTTATTAAGAAACCTGTATCAGAGGGAGAAAAAGGTTACAATGACCCAGAAATATGAAAGTTAGTCAAGAAATAGAGTGATCTAGTCAAGATCTAATGTGTAGAATGTGAAGGCAGATTATAATATTCTATGGTTAATGCTTGCTTCCCCTCTCAAATGTTCCCACTGTTAGAGTACCTCTCTTGAGGGAAATTTGGCAAGAAATATCAAAAACCTTAAAAATACATAAGATTTTGACCTAGTAATTAGTTCTCTAAGTACTCACTCCTATCAAATAAGAGTGCAGGATGTTTAGAGCAGCAGCTTTTATATTAGTAAATGACTATCTTTTTGGTTTAGAGTTTAAAAACTTATAATACAGCCATGAAATTAAATATTATTCAGTAATTAAAAGGATGATAGAATTAGATCTCTTTCTATGTCAATAAATATATGATCTATATACTTAAATTTTAGTCCATGATATATTAAGTGAAAAAGTAGAAGACACATCACTAAAGAAAATACACAAACAGCAAAAATGCAAATGAAAGATGCTCAATCCAGTTAAAAGGTGAATAGGTTCTGGTGATCTAAAACACAACCTGGTGACAACAGTTAACAATCCTGTATTATATACTTGAAAACTGCTAAGAGAGTACGTCTTAAATATTCTCACCACAAAAAAAAAATAATTATAATTATGTGAATTTATGGATGTTAACTAACCTTATTCTGGTGATCATTTACTATATATGTATGCCTTAATTAGCGGACATATGGTCCTATCCAAAATATCCACAGTGACAGTTGATCCATGCCAAAAGGTCCTTGATATTCGGTCCTGTCCAAACTTCCATGGAGATATTTGTTCCAATGCTGACCCATCTACCTAACCTTATGTGCCATTACCAAGGCAAAAAAAGGTTATTATTGACAATATGGCCATAACACAATTAGTGGACAAATAAAACATGATCGTATTTTTTTGTGTATTAATCCTTCAAACCAAAAGTACTGATTAAACATTATGGGCTATTTAAACCAGGAGTGCCTTCTAAGCATGGATGTTTTTTTAAGCATGACACAAGAAACCTCTAACTTAAATGACACAGAGATGATATAATGGACATTCGTCTTACTGCTGCTATAAAAAATAAATAAATAAAGCTGTTTATACATCTCAGTTTTAAAGGTTATGAATCTTAGTTGTCACTGAAATTTTCAAAGACATGAAGGAATAGCAATGTAATATACAAGTAATGTATTCAGCAAGTCAGACCAACACTGAAGATACATTTCTGAAGAGATTATTCGATAATTTCTTCTCAATCCAAAAGAAAAGGAAATTGTCCCACAATTTAAATATGAACTATCAACAGCAAAATGTTCTATAATATTAACTCTAAAATATCAGATGAGGATAATCAATGTCAGAGTTAACAAGTCATACAAAGAAAATGATTTAATCAAACTCCTGAATAGTTCAAGAGCTTGGAAGAGGGCTGTTTCTTGTCAAGTGCAAATGCTATAGGCCAATTAAATAAATCTTATCAGTAGTCAAAATCAGTTTGAGGCTTCTTTTCTGAATAAGGTGACGATCACTACATTTTTTTCAATAAAAAAGTGACTACACCCCTAAATCATTAAACAAGGTTCACAGTATCATGTAAAAATTCCCACTCAGAACAGATGTTGCTTTATAACAGCAACAGAGAATAAAGACCTTTTTACTTTTAAGTTGTATAAAAAAGCAATGCTACACAGTCACTTAATATTATACAAAATTCATATTCACATATAGTACAAAAAAAAAGTCATGGAACTGAAAGGTATATTAAGAATCTCCTCCTACCTTCTTCTGGGTAGAACCCATATTAATTTATTGAATTACCTAACACTGAAACATTACTATTTATTAAAACGGTAATCTAAAAGAATAATTTATCTTCTTGAATCATCTCTCAAATTTTCACATATGGATTATATGATTAGCAGATCAGTCACAACATTTCTTTTTATCCTAAACTGGCTTCTGCTGCCATTTACTATTTGTACAATTATCAAAAACACTGACTTATTTTAATATCAGTCTACATAAAATAAGATTATAAATATCGAATTCTATAAAGAGAAATTTTAGAAAGATAATACATATAATACCCAAAACAAATTAATTTTGACTATCAACTCTTTTGTGTCATCTTGCCAACTCCTTATCCACTGTTATATGAATGGACATGGTCAGAAATTGTAAGTACTATGAAAAAATAATATAGCAGATGAGATTGTAATTGTAGCTATTTTACTTATAAATCTTTAAATAAACATATTTGTTGAGGTATAACTGGCATGTTAATTACATATTTCTAATTTTAAGAAAAACTGAAGGCATATTTACAGATGTCAAAGTTTCAAAAATTTAAAATGCAATCCAAAATCATTCAAATATTGTTTTACACAGAATCAAGTATATAGAAAAATATTCATAAAGTTTATATTTTAGTTATTGCTGAAAAATGTTTAGGTCATTTTCAAATTGTTTATTAACTTTAAATGTGTTACATAACTCATTGTAACATTAATTAATAAAATCACCCACACTCTATATTTGATTTTTTTCTGCTGACAGCCACATAAAGATATGTATTGAGCAAAATAAATAAGTGAACATTCATTTTTTAAAAACTTCTGGACATAAAGAATAATTACAACATCAAAAATTTTGATATGTAAATTATGTACAATGATACATTGATACATGCCTATATATACTGACCTGGAAACATATCCATAATATAAATTAAAGAACAAAAGAAAAGTTACAGAACAACATGTATTTGTGAGGAGACTGGAGCACATTTAGAGCACAGAAATGAGGAGTAAAAAGTTGAAAAGGTTGTATCTGGGAAGAAAGAAAGCTGGAAGAGGTTGCTTTAAACTTTGTATATTTTTATATTATTTGAATATTTTAGTTATTAAACTTTAATTTTTAGATAAAAATATATATTTGTTTTAAAAGATGTTACCAGACACTAGTTAATATTCTCAACATTCTACACCTAATTAGTAAGGATCATATTATGATCAAAACCATAAAAATAAATTTTAACTACATGAGTCAAACTATAACATAATCTCATTATTTATATCTTTATCATTCATATACAAGTGAGATCATATGGTTGTCTCTGTTTATCCAAAGTATATATAATATACATGCATATGTATCTATAGGAACTGTATGTTATCAGCCTAAGATGATCAAACATTCTCAATCAACTTGTAAAGTTCTAGAACCAGTGAGTGTCCCAGACTGATCTGTGCCTGGTTCATAGCTGCTAGAATAACTACTTGTCTCAATCGTCCATTCCATTCCCCCATGTCTTAAAAGAGCCCACATATTATGAGATTAAAGGACAGCCAAATCTTCTAGGGCTACTTGTATTTCATCAACAAAAGAAAACACACCTTTATGACTATTCCAAAAGGGACATTTGAAATGCCTGACTCTCAATGGGAGGTATATAAAGTAATTCTTCCTGCAAAATTATTTTCCATAAAAGGAGATGACCTGTACTCTGTTTATTTCACTTCCTTAGTATTCTTACTCCACCTTAACTCACGGAGAAATAATTCCCCTTGGCAAATCCTTTATGGCATTTGTGTTAGTAAAAGGGCAAGGCATTTTATGATGACTCAAACAGCCCAATAAAGAAAATGTAGCGAAGGGGAATGCAAACGTATGCTTAACTAGGAGGCCTCAAAAACATCAACTAGCTAAACTGAAATTGGCATTGCTGAAAAACTGACTCCCACCAATAGTATAAAAGGGTTTCCTTTTCTCCACATCCTTTCCAACACTTGTTATTTCTTGTCTTTTTGATAACAGCCATTCTAACAGGTGCCTTTCACCACACAGGTATAAGGAGATATGGCTCATTGTGAGTTTGATCTGCATTTCCCTAATAGTGGTGTTGAACATCTTTCCTTACATTTGTTGGCCATTTGCATGTCTTCTTTGAAAAATGTCTATTCAGATTATCTGCCTATATTTTAATCAGGTTGCTTTGTTGTTGCTGTTGCTGTTGTTGTGTTATAGAAGTTCTTTATATAATTTGGGTATTAACTCCTTATCAGATATATGATTTGAAAAATAGTTTTTCCCATTCAGTAGTCTGCCTTTTCATTTTGATGATGGTTTGTACAGAAGCTTTTTAGTTTGATCTAGCCCCATTTGTTTATTTTTGCTTTTGTTTCCCTTGCCTTTAGAGTCATATCCACAAAAAAATCACCAAGTCTGATGTCAAGTAGCTTACTGACTACTAGGAATTTTAGGGTTTCAGATCTTACATTCAGGTCTTTAATCCATTAGAGTTAATTTTTGTGCATGGTATAAATTAGTGGTCTTGTTACATTTTTTTTGCATGTAGCTATCCAGTTTTCCCAAACCAAAACCATCCTTTCTCCATTATATGTTTTTGGCTTTGTTGTAAATAAATTGTCCATATATGTATGTGTTTTATTTCTGGGCTCTCAATTCCATTCCACTGGTCTGTGTGCCTGTTCTGGGGCCAATACCATGCTGCTTTGCAGCACAGTTTGCAATCAAGGAACGTATAGCTTTGTTCTTCTTTCTCAAGATTGCTTTGGCTATTCGGGATCTTTTGTGGTTCCATATAGACTTTAGAATTATTTGTTCTAGTTCTGTGAAAAATGCCATTGGAATTTTGACAGGAATTTTGCTGAATCTGTAGATTACTTTGAGTAGTATTGACATTTTAATATTACATAGATTTCTTCTACTTTTTAATTGTTACAAATGGTAGCAAGAAAGTCCAAGTACCATGTCCACTTTCTCATAAAGAGAAAGATATCGATAGGAAATGAAGGGTGGGAGGAGGCACCTGACTCAGAGAAAATACAGAAATATACCCTACCACATATCCACTCAGACTGCATTGCAATGAACCTACAAAGGCAATCTCTTACTGGGCACGTTGTCAACCCCTAAAAAAGGAGGATACAGCTAGTAAGGAAAAAAAGATGAAAAGCACTGTATGGGTAATTTCCAGTGTTGGTCACCCAAAACTTTCTTATAAGAAAAGCCATCTCAGGATTTTAGTCTAGACAGCTTACTCGTGGTCTAACATTCAATATAACCTCAAAAAAGATCTTCAGCCCCTACAGCCTTAACCCTATAAATAAGAACAGCCATCTTCATCTGGAGGCTACATATAAAAACTTACCTAATTTATCAAAAGCTAAAGGAGCCTTATCTAATAGTATTCTTTATTATTTGTTTCAAAATACGAAAAAAATGTAAAGACTATTTAAGGAAAGAAATGCTAACAGTAAGCTACATGTTTATAGGCAGTAACCTACAGATCTGTACTAAGTGGTTGGAGCATAAGAAATACAACTAATATAATGGTGACAGAATTTAGAAGCAAAGGATTAATCTGAGAGGTGAATCTAAGGGATCTCAGACTGATACCTCAGTTCTGACTTCCTGACCCTGAGGTGGACCTTTGAGACCTATCCATCCTTAGCCCACATTCATAATCTATTGGCCTTTCACCACACAGATGTCATGCGATTTATGTATATTTTTAAGAGGTACAAGAGCCATTGGAGGTGATAATACTTCATAAGCATAAGGCTTATGCACCAATTCACTCACTTCAACGACATAATTTCCCAACTGCATTATATATTGGCCGTGCAACACGTGAAATAAATGCTTTTATTTAGAGTATTTTATCATCTCACTTAATGACATAGCCCTCGCATAACAAAACATAACTAAAGGGAGACATATTGTAATTAGAATTCTAGAGTGCTAACATAACTAAATGGATAAACCTAAGAGAAATAAACTTGACAACTAGCAAAGATGAATGAACAGGAGAGAAATAGGATTTGGCTAAAGTCAAACAGAAAAAAGTAGGGATTTGTTCTTTCTTCTGTCCTTCTATTAAGTAACAGATGCCTATCAGGCATGTATTCACCTGTGACTTTATTCTCAAAACATTAGCTTCTCTTTCCCCTTCCACTCCTTTCCTTCACTAAACACCCTCTGCCTCTCAATAGCGGAGATACACCTGGTGGGGAGAAGACCCCCTGCACTCAGCTAAACTCCCTGTTATCTCCAAGAAAGCTGCCCAGGACAATTTATCACCCAAAAGCTCCATTTGGGCATAACCTCCCTGTGTCCAGATAAATATTAGGAATCTGAGTCTTATCCTGTATGTAACATACAATTATAACTAACTCTCCCCAAAATTCTCATGGCACGATTTCATCCTCCAATAAAGCATCTACATATTCTGCTGAAATTCATTTGTTTTTTTTTTAAGTAGACAGGCTTGTAAAGGGGGTCAAATATTTGGTAACAGAAGGAAATTAGCCTTTGGGTGCTGAACATACAATGCAATATACATGTGGTATGTTATTGAATTGTACACTTAAAGCCTATTTGATTTTATTAACCAATGTCATCCCAATAATTTTAATTTAAAAAAAAAGTTGAATAAAAAAAAATTTCCATAAAAGTTAATTCCTATTCAACAAAACGAGAAATATTTTCAGCCATTACTTAACTCCATTTATCAACAATAAGCTGAAGATTTCAATGACAATCCAGAATCAGGTTCCTGGGTTTTTTTTCCTTCCTCTATAAAATTACATGTCACACGTAATGGAATTTGAACCTGAAAGATAAGAATGCTGAGCTGGCTGGACCATGATCTCAGATTGGTAACACACCTCACTAGCAGTGTGCCAGTAAAACCATACTTTGCACGGAATGTACCTTGTTTCTGGAGACATGCAGGAAATGCATCTAAGGTTTCAAACTGGTCCCTCTTGGGGTAACCGATTAAATCTCAACATAGGATATGAGCAGGAGGAATAAAGAGAAGAGTCATTAATATTAATATAGTATTTCCTAATATGTGGTACTTAAGATTTTAGATGGCACACAAATAGTTTTATCTTAATAGTTAAATTTATCTTAATATGTATTTAAAAATACAACAAAGACATCAAATCCATGATTTCATACACATAAATTATTAGAATAAGAAAGAATTTTGGTTTTAACAGGACAATAATCATGAAAATATTAAGCAAAAAACAAATACAGGATATGGCAAAAATCATGAACACAATAAACAAATGATAAATCTAGAAAACACTTATGTTGAGCTATATCTATATTTCTGTAGTAAAGTTTTCCCTCAAATAAAATGTTTTATATAACACAAATGACTCAGTTGCTTTAACATAAAATTTTAAAAAATAAAGAACTGAGGAAGTGGAAGTTATCGATTAAAATATATTTAAGAAATTCATAAACTAATCCTAAACTAAACTATGGACCTCCCCAGGATCCTGATCGTAACAGATTTAAAAATAATAATAACATATACACATATACTTATGAATGAAAATTAGGAAAATGAGAACACTGACTAAATATCTGATATTGGGAAATTATGGCCAACTTTCCCAGGTATAATAAAGGGTGTTGTGATTAAGGTTTTTAAAGTTATTATTTTTTGAGATGCATACTAAAATATTTAGATGACAGGACACCTAGAATTTGCTTTAAAATAATCCAGAAGTGGAGAGAGAAGTCAATGAAAGGAAAGAGAAAATGAAATCAGCTACAGTGTTTGAACCTCAGTGATGGATACATCAGGTTCATTATATTATTCTATTTTTATAATGTTGAAATTTTCCAAATTAAAAATGTTAAGTTTATATTAATAAGCTTCTAATTAGTAACAATTACATCAAAATTTTAAACTGTTACTAGAGAGAAACTGAAAACAAAAGTCTCTTACTTCAAAACTAGAGAGGCTAGTTTTTCAGAATGTTTACTGATAAATGAGTTTTACATACACATCGCTCCTCATTCCCCCTCCTTTACAACTCAATTAAAAAAAAATACTGTTAACCATTCTATTACTGTACAAATACTTCATAATAATATTACAGAAGCAAATAAAATTTTTAAAAAGTGATATCCTCTCTATTTAGACATTTGCGGAGTTCCAATATTCTCATCACAGGTTAGTAAATTCACCAAGGAAAAAGGTAAGGAGTTAATAATTAAGTAAGCTACCCTTATCTTCTCTGGACACTTTGACTTTTATCCCTTATACTAAATTTAGACAATGTTCCATACTGCAATTACCAGATTCATATGATTAAAGCAACTGATTTTAAAAGGCCAAGTTCAAAACACATTAGACACTCATTACTCAACGCTTCACTTTCCTGCAACTAAAATAAATTTAAAAAATGAAAATCATGACAGTCCTTTCTGGATCCATACATAAAAAGCAATAAATACAGATGTATGCATCAATACTGAACTCAAACCTACTTGTTAGATAACAGGTTTTAAAATTAACCCAAATCACAATATGACAACTTAAACATTTTTATTTAAAAAAAGGAGATAAAATGCCTTTGGATAGCCACTTCAAAGATTCTATTTAACCAAAAATAAAAATATACTTTAGTCAATAAAGAAATTAGCAATGATACTTCAAATAAAACTTGAAATATTACTATAGATCAGGATCTATCAAATTTAAAGAAACCCAACATAGACAAGGCAACTGAAAAAGAAAATATAAAGTTCTCAAAGTATAGATAATCTTTAAAAACAAATAAACTGTCTTAAGTGGCTTTACAATAATGCATCAACCCGATACCAAAATTAATTCCAGATGGATTACAGAGTTTTAAAATGCTGAAAACCTAGAAAAAGCAGATGACAGGAAACAATATTTATTAAATATCTCAAGGGAACTGACTTTCTAATCTTTGAAGAAACATTTAAAAATAAAAGAATTGAACAAATGAAAATAATTTCTGTTGAAAATATACAAATAATAAAAATCAAAAGAATAGCAAAATATATTCAGCAAATGTAATAACAGTTTAATTCCTTTAAAGCGTTCCTGAAAACAAAGACCATATAAATCATAATTATTTCCATCTTTTACAAGGCATCCTGAGCCACAGGGGAAGAGGATTGTTTTAGAATATGAAAGCACTAATATCTGTTTCGGTGCGGGGTGGGGGAAGGGTCAAGATTTTTTACATTGTCTATACTGGTCATTTGTCTATTTGCTCTCAGATCAAGTCCCTGTCCTTCTCTGTCCTATCTGTATGGCAAGGAACTACATTCCCCAGGCTCCCTTGCTCTGGCTTCTTGGCTAGGTCCTACCAATAAGGCAACTTTTGCCAGTATGTTCCTGCCAGGATTAAAAAATCAGTATTAAAGCAAAGACAAATACCATTAGATGATGAAAATAGATAGGTTTTATGTGAGAAACATCACAAAATATATTTTATCTATATCTTAGCTATATCTTAATATAAGATAGAATAACCTAAAAATAGTTTAGCTCCTCATCATGATTTGCCTTGAAAATAATCCAATATACTTTGTATATTTCCCCATCAAACTCCCATAAAGGGCCAATTTGAGAAAGAAATTAAGAAAATTGTAAAAAAAAATAATTTATACTAAAATAGTGGTTTGGTGTGTTTTACAAAATCAAAGACACACCGTCTCAAGAAATCACCAATAGTATAAATTTCAACCAGTAGCCTAACATTCCTGCTCATAGACTAATACTTCCAGCCAGATTGAACTTCACTATGACCTGGTATAATTGTAATACTACACTAATCCATATTCTACTGGTCACAGTTAACTTTAACTTCTTACGTGTCTGACTTAATATTAAAAAAGTGAAATATACATACAAATTCATAGTCAGAAATCAAACATTATTTTTATGTATACTTACAAAAAACAGCCTTCTTGACAGGGAAGGTAGGTTCATTTGATTAACAACTTTTCACTGACTTTAGGAGGTTCATAGAAGACTATATTAAAAAAAATTTTACAAATATATGTAACCACAGCCAACTTTTCTTAATTTTTTGTTTGTTTCATTACATTTCTTCTATTCCAAGCCATTTTTAAAAACTATTTTAAAATAAAAAACTAAGTCGCGGCTTCGCTCTTTTCCTCTAAGTTTCAACTTTATTTTAAAAAAAAAAGAAAAAAAAACACCTATAAACATGGAGAACGCAAAAGGCCAATTCTAAAAAAGGAAGTCTCTCAAATAACACAGCCCACTTTTAATGCTTTAAGAATGCTTAAACACACAAATCAAGAAAAGTTCAGTAAGGTTACAGAGTGCATCCCCAGACTAGATTATATGCCAAAATTCACTAACTCGCATTACCTAAATTGCCTTTTACTGGCCCTGGGTTGAGGCCCTTTAAAACGATTCTCTGGATTCCAGGATATAGCAGGGCTGGCTCTACTTACAGCAACTCTAGTGAAAGGCCACCCAAGATATGCCAAAGGCGATATGGCCAGAAAAGCATGGATAGCTGCCAATAGTAATTCTATCCAGAATTCTGAAACCAAAAACTTCCTTTCTACCCCGTTCCCCTCATCCTGCCTCCATCCAACAGATACAAAACAATATCTTTTGAAGAGGTAGGGAACTGACAACGAAATATATGTAGATGCTTGGACTAAAACCTAAAATCATTTGAAATATACCTCTATCTAAAATATTAAAAGCCATAGCATCCATAGTAACAAAAATAGTTTATATTTATATTGCATGTACTTTGCCAGGTATTCCAAGTACTTAAAAAATATGAACTCAATCTTCACAGTAATCCTACAGTATAAGTATACTATTAATAACACCAATTTACAGATGAGAAAGCAGAGTCCCAGAGAAGTTTTATAACTGCTCAAGGTCACACAGCAATAAAGTGTTAGTATTAGGATTTGAACACACAATGGCTGGCTCCAAAGTCCATACTCTTAAGCACTGTGATAGCCTGCCTCTGTATCCCTATATTTGTTAGTCCTCTTCTAAATTACATATAAACTCAAAAAACTTAAGTATGAAACCAACAGAGTAGAACAACAAAAGATGATAAAAGTCTTTATATACTGATGATGGAACAAGATCCACGATGTGTTGTTACATCAACAGGCTTTGTGTGTAGGTCTTTGTGCTCCTTGCCTTGCCATCCTGCTTCTCTGGCCATAGCCAGCTGGACCTGAGATGGGTGCCTGACCCAAATGTAGCCATCTACAGACAGAGTCAGCAGAGCTGTATGTGGTCTTACTATTTACAAGCTCTATGAATTTTATGAAATATAAAATTTATTCAGAACTTTAACAATACAAATAAATGTAAATCATTGCTGTTCATTCATTGATTTACTTATTGCACAAATATTTACTGAATATCTGTTGTATACCTGATACCATGCAGGAGGGATATAGCAGTGTGAATAAAACAAAGTCTATGCCCTCTCAGACCTATCTTTTAGGTGAGTAAGGAAGAGACAATAAATAAAAAAATTGGTGATAAACAGTATGGGGCAAAACAAAAGAATATAAGGAAAGGAAGTGGTGGTTGAATAAGGGTTACCATTTTAGAGAAGGGGAGCAAATAAAGCCACACAGATAAGGTGACACTAGGGCAGAGATTTGGATGAAGTTGGGGGAAGAACTTTAGGGGGCAGAGGGTGAAGACCCTGAGATGAACATTTGCATGGCATGTTCGAGGAACAGAAAGACTCAAGTGGCTAGAGCAGAGTGAGGAGGAGAGTGGCAGATGTTTTTAGAGTTGAGGGCAATTATTTCCCAATACTAGTTGTATTAAAATTTACAATAGGTTAGTTGATAAGACAAAAGCATTTTGCCTTTAAAGACCTAATCAACATGAGATTTTTTTGTTTTTGGAACATAGTAAATATTTTCTCTTAAGACTGAAAAGTCTGCTGATTGCAATGTTATTTTTCTCAAGACTGATGTTAATTTTTACTAGTATTTGAGGTTTAACAGACTGTAAATGTTGTTGTTTGTATTCTTAGTACTATTGTTTATACATAGGAAGAGTAACTGATTATAATGAGAAGTAGGGTCAGATTATATAGTTCAGTGATAACTTTTATGGAGTGATGACTAATTTTATTGCCATTGTCCTTTCAATAATATTCACTTTAAAGGAAGGTGAAATAAAAGATTTTTTTTCTTTATTCTAAGATTTTGGCTTTACCCTTATTTTTGAGCTTCGGAATGGAGATTGAGAAATTTTAGTATCTGTTGGGTAATCACTAAAGTAACAAGGAGATTATTAGAGGCATATTAATAGGTAAAATAATTCATTCTATTTAGAGATTTGTCAAATAATATTTGAAATTACCTTTTAAGTTTTATTTTCAGAAACAGTTGCTGGGAAGCTTTAGTCTCATTACAATGGATGATGCAAAACTCCTGGAAAGAGACAGTACGAATGGCAGACATATTGCTTAGCTTGTCTAGTGTAGACATCACTTATATCTTCTCTCTTATAATCAAATTTGCCTGTCACTGGAGAAGAAAACTGTCCCCATGAGCAACTGTCTCTCATCAACAATATATCTTACCATATCACCTTAAAAGAATTTTTTACAAAATAGATAATGGTAATTACTGTAAAAGAAAGTGTCTAATTAGAGGTACTACTGGTGCCAATGCTCCTTTCAAATCTTTCGGTTTAAGCCAGGCCTTGATGGATCGAAGAAGGAAATGCCCATTCATTCTACAAATATTTATTACGTACCTTCTATAAAAGAAAATGCTTCGTGAAAAACTCAAACTATAGAGTGTGTGTTTTGAGTGTGTGTGTGTGTGTGTGTGTGTGTCCACTGAGAAGGATGCTTCTAAAGAATCCTATGTAAAAATCTACAAAAAAGAAAAACAATTGAATTTTGAAGACGGCATGATCTATGATGTGATAGATCTAGAAATATTTCAATAATAGTGTCAAAACTGCTTAAACTAGATACTACTAGTAAATATTTTTTACTATATAGTAACCTTGTTACTAGGTAACCTTCACAGAGGAATTACATGTGCTAGGCACTTTACAAGTGTTAATTATTCAACAATACAATTTTTACCCCCATTTGACAGCTGAAGAACCTGAGGCACAGTTGAGTAACTTCCACAGTTGAGTCTAGTAACTAACAAATTACAGAGCCCAGATTCACACCCAGGTATTGAGCTTCAGAGCCTGTACTCGTAATAACTACACAAACAACATCTAGGATATTATCTACTAAAATCATAATCTTAAAGGGTATGTTGGGAAAAAATATAAACCCTAAAAGATCATTGTAAAAATAAACAATAAAAAATATAATACTAACACGGTTTTGGTAATACGATATTCATAGACGTTTGACCTATCATTTTATAATTACAATGGCCTGAAGTGTTTAAGGCTAGAAATCAATTATTATTAGATTACTTTAACTCTTATGACAAAACCATTAAGAAAACCATATCTAAAGTTATATTTCTTTTCTACTAGTATATTATTATCATATTTAATGTAATACAAATAATTCATAAATTGGTTATAAAGCTTTTTTTTGTAAATATACCCCAAAACTCACAGGAAAACTCATTTTTTCCCTAAATTAATAAAGAGCTAAATTTACACATGACGTTACATCATTTGCTAAGGCATTATGATTTATTATAGCAGACCTACAGCTATATAACATTGATGACGCTTTTATTCATTAATGTGTTCAGGGGATGAAAACCTGAATTTACTAAAGTGTTAACTGTCAGCCTTCTCTTATTAGATGTTAACCCTATTCAAGTGACCTCTCTTAAAGTTTCGGAAATGAAAAACATGAAATCTTATAAACTCCCTCCACTTGAAATAAGAGGGTCATAAAACATAACTTTGGGTATTGAATGCATTAACCAATAGACTAAAACATTCTTTTTTAGAATACGCATTTTAAAACCTTTTTCTGCTCAACATATCTGACCTAGAATAAACATCCTAACACTCACTTTATCTTTGAGGCAGACTCTAACAAAAGTGTTACCAGCATAATTTGTAAACAACTCCTGAATGTGTACATAACATTTCTTAATTAAAGTAGAAAAGGTCATAACATCACAAGGAAATAAAAACAGAAGCCATCTGGGAAACAAGCTGCTTCTTACAGCAATAAAAAAAAAGTTGTGAGGAACACAAAACAGAAAAAATTTCATCAGTGTGCAAATAACAATGAAAAAATAATAATGTATGTGTTTTAACTATAAATAACTTTTCAAAACAAACATACTACACTAAAATTAGTAATTTACTTCCAAGTAGTCACCTTAGAAGGCTCCACGGTTTATTCCTTTGCTCAAAAAGTTTTTGGAATTCTTTCCCTGAAATGTCTATCAAAACTAATTTAAAACCACACCAGCTTGTAGATGTGGTGCAATCACAATACTGGTAACCCATTCTTTCTAGCGCAGTCCTAATCCAGAGGAATCAGACACCCTCTCAAGTCCCCAGGAGCTGTCCCACCATTACCCCCAATGTTACATACCTTGAACTACCTTGAACCTCATCTCTCATTCTGGCACTAGATATGCCTCCCCTCTCCCTCTGCTTTCTTTGCTTGCGGCACTCCTGTCACACTGACCTCCTTTCTATTCCTTGAATATGCCAAGGTCTTCCCTACCTCAAGGCCTTTGCACTTACTGTTCTCTATGCTTGGAATGCTGTTCTCCTTGCTCTTCACATAACTGATTTCTTATTAAGTCGATGTCGCCTCCTCAGTCAGAAGGGCCTGTCTTGACTGCCCAATCAAAAGTAAAATCTTTATCCCCATACACTCATCCGCTTTCCCCAATTATTCCCTACCATATCACCTTATTAAATTACATTGCTTATTTATGTATTTATGAGTTATCAGTTCCTCTTACTAGAATATAAGGTCCATAACACTAAGGCCTTTGTTTCGCTTATCTCTATATTTTCAGTGCCTAGACCAGTACTGTACATATAGTAGGTGCTCAATAATGATACTGAATAAATGGCTCCATGCCCAAATTCTGGATGCCACTGCTACTGGTCTGCTCTATGGATTCTACAGATCCTAGTCTAGAAGTTCACTGCTATCCTTACATAGGCTGTACAGTCAACATATACAGTGGTCTTTTCCTAGATTTGACTACATATATGTCCTCTCCTACTCCAAAGCTCCTTCCTATATACCATATCGTTTTCCATGTGCCTTATGTCAGAAAACAGAGAACAAGCCTCTGTACTTAAGGCCTAGTACACAGTAAGAGATCAAAAAATGTGTGATGACTAACAGCTTCTCCTCTCGGGGCTATGGCACAAGTGATTCAGAAGGGCAGAACCAGAAGACAATATCAAGAGGACATACCCTGCTGTACCAAGAGTTTACCCAATCTCTCCTAAAAGATAATCAATAATAACAAAATTTTAAGGATTAAGGTTGAATACACCTCAATTATCTGTTTCCTGATTTCCTCCCATGAGGTTTCTTGATCTTTCACGCATACATGCACATGCGCACATGCACACATGCGCGCGCACACACACACACTCCTGCCCTCTGAGGCTCTCCTAACCTCCTTATGTCCAGAGAAGCCTGAGCTTGCACATGTACAAAGCATAGTTTTAGTTCTATTTTTAAACAAAAAATATACATATTACAAAAATTTCAAACAGTACAAAAGTATACAAAGAAATCACTGAAAGTTACATCAAACCCATTGCCCAGAGCAGCTTCTAAATCCTGCACTGTTCAGCCACACAAAATTCAGTTTCTTTGCCTAGCACAGCCATATTTCTGCGTTGGTCTTAATATATCTGAGGTGTTAGGTTCAGTCCTAGGAGTCATACTTAAAGGGACATTTAAAAACTGAACTACTTTTTAAAGGCAAATGCTCAGAGGTATGAAGAGAGGCAAACTGTCATGACAGAAACATGTAAAGAAATGGTTTCCAACAGAATATCCACAAGACTCAAATGGAAATACAACTCACTCACCTATCTGAAAAAGCTATCACGTGAGAGAGGATCATCCTTTGTTGTGAATGACACTAAAGGACAAAGGTAGGACTGTTTCGGTCAGAAACACAGAAAACAAAATCTGGCTGACATATACTGTACCTTGGAAGGCAGGAAGCTATCATACAATGTAACCTCTGGGGCATTTCCTAGAAACTTAAACCCTAACTAGAATTAATAACAAGGAAAACCAAAATGTTTCATCTGTTAATTCTATCAATGATGTACATTAACAAAACAAATCTGGAAGAAATCTGATTGCAATTGCAACCCAGCCACCCATTTGTCCTCTATTACCATTATGACCATCAGTCAAAAATCACTGAAGCGGTACTAGGAATTCTAATACGATGTCGAGTAAATAAGACCCAGAGTGTAGGTTTTTTTTTTTACTGGTGAGAGATGTTCATAATTTAACAAAGTATATGACCCATTTATATATACTTAAACTGTACTGCTGTGAAAGCTAATACAAAGATCAAAAATTTTAACTAATTCCTGGTCGATAGCCTTAAGTCTATAACTAGTTCTTCTTAAATGTTACCACTTTACCTTAGTAACGAGTCTTAAAACAAAACCTAGTATAGACAAAGATTCATCGAAAACTCTTTGGTAAATTTAATATTATTAAATTTTATAGTATTACCAACATCTAAATCTTTTGTCATAAAATCTTTTGTCACAAAAATATAGCATTGTAAACAGAAGTAAAGCCCAATATCAGACATTATTAAGATTGTCATTTATTTCTAAAAAGGATTTGACCTATGGTGACTGAACTCAGAAAAATGGGGAAAGACTGGTGGTTGGAGAAAAGTAGATATGTCACATTATTTAGTCAATGGCAATTCCATTGTAACTTAGCCTTAATGCTGAAATGATCTAAGTTACAAAGGATCCATAATAAAAATATTATTTAAAAGCAGCAAAGCTATTAATTCTTAAACATTCCCAAAAACAGAACTCAAATGGTACATGAGAAATATCCAGAAAGGATGTGAGAATTCCTAAACATCCTGAATTCAAAGTCTGGGACCTGCAATCTACATTTTTTAAATCTCACTGATGATTCTGATGAATAGTTTGGAAGCCAGTCATATTTTTTCTTAATAATCTTAGTTATTCCCATATATACAAGACTTTGATACTATAGCATACATTCTCTCTTTAAGAAACACACACACACTTGGCTGTCAGTAATGAAAACTGTCATCTAGGCCCAAAAATAGAGTATACTGATTAAAAGCGTTATTTACTACTACTAACTCTGACTGGTTTCAAATTCTAAGCCTAACCAATTACTGGCTATGTGACTTAGGGCATGTTATTTAACTTCTCTGTCTCTCATTTTCTTCATCTGTAAATCAGATCTAAAATCATACTTCCTTAGAGGATTGTTATGAAGATTACATAATCAAACATGTGCAAAACACACAGAGCAGGGCCTAGAAAATAATAAGGGATCAATAAATTATTTAATAAAGGAAAGAAAAGAGACCCAAGAGAGAAGGAACAGTCAAACATTTCAAAGAGCATCTAGCATATGAATGTACCTTGGGGTACATATCTAGGGCTCTAGGGATAAGAAGAAATAAAGGTAGTATGCATAGAGAATAAAGAGTACAAGAACTTCAGAATTCAAAATGGGCATTCTGAACTATAAACTCAGTTGTATTAAGTAAGCCCATCTACCTGCAGCCCAAATGCCCGGCAGAATAAGAAGCAATAGTTCAGTGGATAACAGGAAGCCTAATAGTTCTTAAATAGGACAGTAATGTATTAAACATAGGATTTTAGAATTCTTGCCTCGGCAAGGGGACAGCCTGAGGATGAAGAACCAGCCTAAAGAGGGGATAAGCCAATGATGAGGTGTGGAAACACCTTTGTCTCCTAAAATGTCAAAGTATCATTCTGAGACTTGACTATCAACTAGAATCTTCCAGAATGGATAAAGGTACACATAAACAAAAATGCCTAGTATAAAAAGGTCAAAAGAACCATTTGTAGACTATTTGGAAGCTAGTCACGTAGAAATGTTTCAAGAGAATGTCCAAAAATCATGAAAATTATATGTGTGACAGTATTTGTACTTATATATAAATGTCTTCTTCCAGAAAATTTCTAAGGGTTCCTAGTTAAGGGGTAAAGCAGCAGTCCCCAACCTTTTTGGCACCAGGGACTAGTGCTCCTATGAGAATCTAATGCCTGATGATCTGAGGTGGAGCTGAGGTGGTGATGCTAGTGCTGGAGAGCGGCTGCAAATACAGATGAAGCCTCGGTTGCTTGTCTGCCACTCACCTACTGCTGTGTGGCCCTGTTCCTAACAGGGCACAGACCACTACTGGTCTGTGGTCTGAGGGTTGGGACCTCTGGGATAAAGCATTTGTTTTTTAAAGGACATTTGTCCTCCAGTAATTTTACTCAAAAGGAAAATACTTTCAGAACATATCCACAATCTCCTCTGGCTAACATTATACAACCTTACTAAATTTTTAAATTTAACCATCTCTAAAAATTAATATCTCAAAAATTATTTGATTAGTACTAATAATCGGAACCTCAATGGGTCGAATCACAACACTTAGATCTCTTATGGAATCAATAGTAAATGGCATTCAATTGTTAATGTCATTAATATAACTACTTCCCCTTTTGGTAAATCAAAATTTACCCAGGACAATCATTATGAATAGTGGCCATTACTAAATCAATTTTTGGATCCTGGGACAAAGTGTTTAACAAGTCACAGAATTCAAATAACAAATGGTGCAAATTCTTATTTAGCTCCAAATTCTTCTTGTCATATGTAAAAATTTACAGCAACACACTAAAGGAAAAAATTCCTCCTTCTCCCATCTCTAAGTACATAAAATACCGACATCCCTGGAATCCTTATTCTTTTTGTCACCAAAGTTACCAACACATACACTCTGCTGCTTACATCCAAGTAAAATGAAGAAACATTTTGTGCCCCATATTAGCATGCCTTCACTATGCCTGACTCACTATGCTATGGAACACTCTATAAACCTTTATGACTTCAGTTAAAGTCCACTGGCTAATAAAGGCTGATATGAAAACACAGTGAGGCTCCTAAGGGTAAATTTTACTATGTCCCAAGACCATGCTGAACACTACATTATGGCGAGTCTCCTTGTCACATCATTGAAAGGGAGCTAGCGAAGAGTGGGATTCTAAATTACACACCATATCAGGCTACTGGAGAAACTCCAAAGGTAACAACCTTAAATCTATTAAATGTAATTTGCTTAATTTTTCAGAAAGTCTCTGACAGGGCACTATGCCAAAAACTGTTGCACCAAAAAAAAAAAAATCTTTCACCATGTAATCAGAAGTAATATGTTAACAGAGAGAAAAAAATCCGTTTAGAAAAATAGGAAACAAATGACAGAAATAACGTAACCAAAGCTCTGGAAAAAATTCAAACAACAGCATCTCTAGAAATTAATAAAAAACATTAAAAGAAAGCCAGCACATTTTTATTTCATATATTCTCATGCAAAATGGAAAACAATGAACCACTTTAAAACTCTAGAGTACTTGGCAAAACACCTGTGATTAAGCCCTATAAAAAGGAGAAAGGTGAAAATAGGCCCATCTGATTGGAAAAGATCAAAGTCTATTAAAATGTGTGCTAGCATAGCTATGAGGAAACCAGCATTCTCATATTGCAAGTAGGAGTGTCTCTATAGAGATATCTGGCAATATCAATCAAAATTGTAAACACATACAACCCTTTGAGCAATTCAATTTCTAGGAATCCATCTGACAGAAATGCTTATAAATGACAGATATATATATATCATGCATATATTGCTCATACATATATACATGCAAAAATTTCGCAGTGTCACTAGAAGAAAGACTAGAAACAACCTAACTGTTCATCGATAGAAACTGGTTAAAGAAATCATGACAAATCCAAACACCAGGAAGCTGTACAAAAAGAATGAAGATATATTTACTGACTTGGGGTTAAGAGAAAAAAGAAGTGCCGAAAAATAAGTATATTTTTTAAGGATATTATTTGTGTTGAAAAGGGAGGTGGTGAGGATACAGACACATTTACATATATCAGTAGAGATTATCGCTCGAAGTATACACAAGAGGCTGTTAACAGCTGTTGCTTCCAGGAAGAAGAAATGAATGGCAGGGCAACAGGACATTCTTCCTGTGAACCCTATTATATCTTTTGAATTTCAAACCATATGAATGTCTTACCTAATGAAAAGCATAAATTAGTCAAACTTTAAACGGGGGAAAGGGTGAAGGGTTAAAAAGATTTCTTAAGTACAAAATTTAACCCAGTATGTAACTGTTCCCATTTTGGCCTTCTTAGAATTGGCTCTTTCTTTTCTCTATCTAACTTGTTCTTTTTCATTCCCTCCTGTCAACTTTCCCAGTTAATTTGACTCTCCTCCATTTAGGCCTATTAGGGACATTTGCTGCAATTGTTTATCCCTGCTGGGAGTACTAAGTGCCAGTGAGGTTGATGAACTTTGCTCCAGTAACTGTCACACAAAATAGGCAACAACATCAGCTGTAAAAAAAATCTGAATATTTACAGAAAGGTAGATAACTCCACTTACGCAACAGAAAGAAAAAACGATGAGGGAACAAGGGGGAAGTGACTATTAGATTTGAGATTGTTTTAACATTATAAAAAATTCTTCCAAAACTAACTTTAAACACTCGTTCAATATTATCTATTCTGTCCATTCATATTATACTACTATAAAAAAAAATCTTAATAAAACGGAGTATATGTGCTAGAAAAGTGATTTTTCCAATCTGTAATTAAAAAACCAAACTTACATTCCAAGCAGGGTACACTGTGGCTCTGCACCTAGAATACCTAAATTAGGCGTCACCACAGTCACTGCTCATCCTTTGCTTAAATTAATGTTTTCTCTTTTCATTTCCATTATGTCATTTATTTGCAAATGCATACATATATTAATCTTACATAGACAAGAGTTTTGTTTTGTCAAGTTTTATATTACATACTCATTTCTACATCTTAAAAATTTAAGTAAAGGCCTATAGTCTCACCTACTAAAGCGGAAACATAATTATTCCTTATGAGACACCAAAGAAACAACCCTTTCTTGTCCACAGCAATGTTTGCTTCTAGATTAACTCATATCAGATTTCTCCTCCATGCAGTTGTAACTGGGGGGAAAGGCCATGACTGGCCCTGTAGTAGACGGGAATCTGGGTCAGAACCACTGAAAATAGGCTGTTGCAGGCAAAGACACTTGGTTAACTGTATATTCATATTACAGCCTGACCAACAACCATCATACAGAAAAGCTCTTCGCCTTGAAAGTTCTCAAAGATAACTGAAACTAAGTCCATAAACTTCAGCATTCTCAGTTTTAGTAAGTAAATACTCAACCTAACTCATGAGTAGGTGAAGAGGTTTCATGAAAATCTCTTTTCCTTAAGTCTAAAGTGCTACTCTTACTTTACTCAATCTCTACAATATTGTTTCCTTTATCAGATACAAAAGTCCTGCAAACCAGTAAAATTCCCCTTGTTTTAACAAATAACTTTCCTAAATGACCTTTTCTAAAATGTTTGTCATTTTGGAAAGTAAAACTATTAATTTACAATAAAACTAATAAGATTTTCACTTCTTAACAAGTAACACACCAAACATCTTCAGAATTATCTAGACATTCTTAAGCCTCATGATGACAATGGTAGAAAACTGTCACATGAGAAAAGACAGGTCTCTGAGCCCCACACAAAAGGTAGTTAGTATTTTAAAAGCAGAAAGTGGTATACCTGTGAAGTATACATTATGCAGTTACATAAACTAAATTAACTTTCAACTTGGCATTATGACAGGATAGTTGGGAGAGAATGTAAAAGAAAATACTCAACAGCTTAAAATTAACAATGGGCCCATTTATTCAAGGTAGGATGGTTCTCCCCTTTTAGCTTGAGAGGACTGAAAGTCTCTTTGCCTGTAGGAGGCAAACTCCAGCGGGCCCACCTGGAGAATCACTCAACTATACACCCACGGCGTCACTCAGTCAAGAAATGTCAAGGAAAGTCTTCATCTTCACTTTACACTGAAAACCAACACAGAGAAATGTTGACTTGAAGGTGTTCAAATTTCAACCTTCAAAGACCAATTCAATTCATTTCTCCTGTAGGAAGCTGACCCACCCCCACAAGCACTAAAGATCTATGCCCAGTGAAACTGAGAAACACGTATCTGTATCTTTGCCATTTCATCAAATGTTGTCTGGTGACAGGTCTTACGACACTAATACTGTATTTATTTCTTTTCTCTGCAACCTTTGTACTCCCCATACTATCTTCTTCATGGCTTCTAGGAAGTACTCTTTTAACTGCTGAATGAATGCATTCACAGCAAAGTGTTTCATGGCTCTGTCTTTCTCCATTCCATGTTACATTTCCAAACAGGGCTCCATATTCTAGGAAACGATAAATGTCTTCTGCTTCTCAAATCCAACTAAAATCCTGTCTGAGCTCTTAACAACTGATCCTCCCCTAACGCTTGAGAATCAAAGTTAGTTATTACTTGGGTATTAAAATGTCTGACCTCATTCTTATTTGCTTAAGGAACATCACAGATGTTTTTATGGAGAAATGGGATATCATTTTAGTAAATCTAAATATCGGCATTTAAGGAAAAAACTAACATACATCAGAAAATAACGCAGCAGAGGACTCCAACTTTAGGATGCTGTATTTAAAAGATGTTATTCACAAATATATTATCCTTCTTGTAATTCCATCATGAGAAACACCAACTTGCCAAAATATGGCTTTGAATTGTGCAACAAGTCTCCTATTTCTTCTTATAAAATATACTGGCAAAGACCAATAAACCCACACAGCTACAATGAAACCCTTCCCCACATTCCATGGCTTCAAGGCAATTCCATAAATACAGGGTCATAAAAAGAGCCTGCAAACTCCTGTAGCCAGCACTCAATTTTAAGAATAGAAAACTGAAGATAATGACACGTGACCATGCAGTTAACGGCAATCCGAGAATCTCTTAAGGTTTGTAGGAATTACCAACCTTTTCTTAGAAATCAATCTACCAAAAAAGAATGCAAAATTCATACAGTATAGGTGATGAACAAATTTGAGTGAAATGTTAAAACTTTATAGTTTGTGTGCTTTAAGATACAAGTCATATTCAGCATATTCTGGTAACGACAAAATCTCAAGAAACTAGAATGTTCAAGCCCCAGCCAATGGCTTATTTACCTCAAATGCATTTGATATCAGAGTTCCAATATTTTAAAGAAATATAAATAGCCCTTTGGAGTTCAACATAATAATACCTGACCAAAGGAAAAATTGTATACTTCTGAACTCTAAATATAAAGAGTTTGTGCAACTTTACAGCTAAGCACAAACTTATGATTTATTTTTTCAAATACAAAAGACTATAAGTAAAAGTATGTAACTGCTATGTTCCCTTCAATTATGGGAAATTTGCTATTTCATGTCTCTAAATAAATTTTTTTTAATTTTATAGTAATATTGTCGTAAAACAACCGAGAGAATACTATATGCCAGGCCTTGCTAAGAATTTTATACCATTATTAAAATAAGAGAATCACTAAATTACATGTTTTAAGGCATGTTTTCAGGTTTTAATTGCTTCTTGATACTATTAATCTGGTGACAATGAAATATATCCCAATTATTTTATATAATTAAGGCAGAATAAATATAATCAGAGAACTAATTAAGATGAAGTATAACACTAGTAATCTTACTACAACAAACAATATAAATTAGTTACTAGCACACATCTTTATTAGACAATGTTACTAGGCATGTTTGAACCACACAAGGGGTTAAAAATAACTACAATGAAAGGCCAACAGCCTAGCGGCACAGTTGAGCCAACATTCCCTTCTCTCCTCCCCCTCCCCTTCCCATCCTCTCCAGTTCAGAATGAACTGCATGCCCCACTGCACATGGCCCAAAAAGGTCACAGGAGATGGCAGAGACTTTTGTAAGAGAACAGAAATAACTCAGCAGCTTTGTTATGGGTAGTTTCTTTTAATCAGTATGTTCGAAATCCTTTAATTAGCACTCTGTCTACACAAGGAAAACATTTCTTCTGTGCCAAGGGAGGGCACGAATGTATGTACACAGTGTTCAGTTTTATCAGCATCACAACATGTAGCTAGGCCTCAAAATGTCTGCCAGGGAACTGAAGTGCAGAAAACTTTCTAAAAAGAATGGTACCACATTTACATATCAATTTGCATTTCTATTACCAAACAACAAATTGATGATTAAGTTATTTATTTAAATGTAAACTTATTTCTGAACTATTTTTTCAGCAAAAATGGAATTATTTTAAACTAAACAATAACTTTTTTAGTCCACTATCATAAAGATATTCATACTTAATATAAAATAAAGTTAACAGCATATAAATAAAGACAATATTCAAATATTGTTCCTTTCTGCATAATAGATCTCCAGTAGGAGAAAAATAAATAAAACACTGCCTCTTTCAAACAGGAATAAATCACAACACATGTCTTCACAAGAATGCTTTACATTTAAAATTTCATCCAACCACAAAAAGTCTTAAAACTTGCAGCCTGGATTACATATATGTATTTCCTTGTAAAATCTGAAAAACTGAAAACAAGACAGAAATTAATAATAAATTAATTATAACTATTTAAAAATCCACAGACAAGAAACAAGAAATGATAACTATTTTAAAATCCATAGTTAAGAAAACTTCTTTAGTAAGCTGAAATATGCAGTATTTTAATGGAGATATGTACATATTACAAACTTACACAATCCTTTAGGTTGTGTGTATATTATAAGTAGTGTGTGTTATATATTTATACATACATACATATATAATTAAAACAATAACCTTCTAAATATCTGATTATAGAAGCAATTTACTTCAATCAAAAATAAAGTTTATTATTAAGGAGGCAGCATAGTATAATTGCTTGAAAGCCAACTCTTCCACACCAGCCATATGAGCTCACAGCACAGTTCTATACAATGGGAATAATACCATCATTCCTCACGATGGCAGGAATGAGATAATGCATGTAAAGCACTTGGCAAAAATCCCAAAGTCTCTTGGTTAGGCTTGGAGGAGGGGGAAATAGGTATTTTTATGCACTGCACAAAAGTGTAAATTGGCACAACTAATTAAAATTAGACATACGTATAAAATTATGTCTATATAGTATCAGCTGCAGTTCTGTTTGTATTACCAATACTGAAAACAATACAAATGCCCTTCAACAGGGGACTGGTTAAATAAACATTACTTCCCTACAAGAGAATTCTATACAGTTGTTTAAAAAAAAATAAAAATCTTTATATATGAATAGGCAAAGTTCTCCATGGTAAACTGTTGAGTAAAAAGCAAGGTATGGAACAGTGTATATAATATGCTACCATATAAGTAAAAGGAGAATAGACACTCACATTTCTTTGACTATACAAAAAAAAAAAAAAAAATCCATCCTCTGGAAAGTTATACAAGTAATTAACAGTAATAATTACCTACTAGTGATGAAAGTGAAACAGTACCTGACACAGTCAAGCCCCAATAAACAAAAGCTATTATTACTCCCCTCATCATCATGAAAACATATCCTTAAAAATGCATACATAATCCGTTCAAACTAAATCCTTAATGAGGTAAACAGCCAAATCTCAATTATTCATAGACTGACTATCTAGTTGGAGATCCAAGCCCTTCATTTCCTCTTCAAAGGTTAGTAGCTTTTGGCCATTGTACTGTTGGCTATCACCTTCACCAGAAAGTGAGCTGAGGAAATAACACCAAAAATAGTCATTTTATTAATACTGAGCAACAGTTTTTAATAAACAGCTTTGGAGCTGAAAAGAACCATGAAAATCCCACAGTGCAACTTTCTAATGTTACATATGAAGAAACTAAGGTCCACAGAATTCCCCAAATTAGTGACAATTCAAAGATCTGGAGTCTGCCCCCCAGTTAAACGCTTTCCATTTTATTATTAATAACATGAAGGAAAAATGAAAATAAACATAACTGAAATTAATTATCCTTGCTAAATTCCCTCCCACCACATCTTTTACTATAGGTAATTAAGTTTGCTGAGATCAAATCTCATAAGCCAGCGGTCCCCAACCTTTTTGGCACCAGGGACTAGTGCTCCTATGACAATCTAATGCCTGATGACCTGAGGTGGAGCTGAGGTAGTGATGCCAGCACTGGGGAGCAGCAACCTTTACTGGTCCGCAGGCCCAGGGGTTGGGGACCCCTGCCATAAGCAATCGTAATAAGTAGAACGGGTCAGCCAGATAATTAGTACTGAGGTCCCCAGGACTAAGCATTGAATGAACATCTGTAATAAAATCTGTAGTTTGCTTACACTAGAAATTGTCAGAGGCATGTTGAAATCTTTGCCACCTTGCAGCCGGAAACCCCAAGGAGCAGGACCAACCAAGGACACGCTGTAGTTGCTCATGGTTTTGATGGCTCAAAATTCAATCCCAGAAAGTGAAAGAAACTGTGAAAGAAAATCAGATGGTTAAAAAAAAAAAAAAAAAGTTTATTTAGAGCTCTATTACATATCTAAATGTATTTAATATAAACCCAACTAAATTATGTTCAATATTTTGGGTTTTTATTTTGGGGAGTGAGAGGATATAGAGAATAAGTCTATATTAAGTTCTCATTTGAGTCTAAGAAAAGGAACCTATGAGCTAACATACAATTTATAAACTCACACCAATTTCCATAGCCTAAAAATTCCACATGAGAGTATGTTTCTAGACCCTTGGTCAGTTTTACAACTTGCTACAATTTGCAGCTTCTTGCATACAAACTTTAACTCAAAGTACTTTACAACACTTTGTTATATATATATAAGCAAGCACAAGATTTTATTTCAGGTTTAATTCAAAACAATTTTCTCCTTCCCTCTACCTCACGCATTCTTTTGCCTGCAGTTGGCAAGAATCTTTCAATTTCACTAACTTAAATTCTAAATTACTCTAACATATGAAAAAAACTGCTAATTTGCAGATTCTCATTCATGCCTTCCAAATACTAAACTCTTTAAAAGTTGTTTTTAATGTACAAAACTATTCTCTCCAAACATAAACTACAACTTGTATTTCCTCTTATAGGGAAATGTTATTTCCCACACTTAAAGTAATACTTTTTCTTAAGACTGGCAATACTCTAGCACAGTGACATTTCAGTCAACCTCCTTTCTGTTTACACACACATTTCATCAAGCAGAGTGAGCATTTACCACAAGTTGAGACTAACTGGTAGGAGTATAGCTCATCTCAATGTACAAAAGTAAACTGCAGCTTTAGAAAAGAACCAGCACTTCAATGCTTTTTTTGTTTTGCTGTAAGTGGACTCATAATGCCACTCGTGGTATGACTTGGAGGTTGGTACTGGTTGCTATGGTGGTTATATGTGGGTTGGAGAAAATAGGAAGAATGAAAATTTTCTAAAAGGTAATACTAAGAAATATAATATTTCCCACTAAAAAATATTAAAAACTTAACAGATGTATAATGTAATAATTTTAAAACCACTTTATAAAAAAGCTGTTCAAGACACACTTCCCTGGAGAAGCTGCTGTTTAACCAAACCATCACCTTATATTACCTGTCTTAAAATATTTTTCCATTTTTTTAACCCATTCAAAATTTATATCCTATTACTGATAGTAGCAGATGTAGATATTGGAACCACTAGATATACTAAAAGCAAATAGATTCCATCTTTTCATAAGGGGAAAATAAGACAAAACATTCAAATAAGTCTGGTTCTTAAAGAAATATTAAATCAGTGAAAATCTGCATGGCATCTACCTAGAAATTAAATGAGCTTTCTCTCTCGCACGGTAGTACACTAACTACTAATAACATTACTTCAATACTGATGTAATAGGCAGAAGGCACTAGAGACCCAAGGCCAAGAGAGAAGTCAAACTGTAAGATATATGTGAAAAACAAATACTAGGGAGGTAATAAGGAGAAACAAAATTTAATTGTTTTCTCGCTATAATAAAAGAAAATTTTCATAGAACTAGTAAATATAGTTTTGATACTGGCAAACAATACAAATCAGAAGCGTATAAAGCCAACAGATATTTCACGCGCAGCCTGACCCTTCCTTTTTTAATCCTTAACTTTTATCAAGAAATATGTGAGAGTTAGGCTCAACTTCTGGCCTCACTGTTCCCCACAAGAAATGTATTTAATTAATGTATCGACGCAAGTAAATACAACTTCCCTTTATTTGGGAGCTCCCTTCCTGACTTCTCCCATTTGTTATTAAAATTTCTAGCACTGGCAAGGTCATAGGCACACTACAGAATCAGTACAGTCATTTCAATTATAGTATTCTCCCTCTGCTAGCTTCATCTGCCTTAAAATATTCTGATCCCTAAGCAATGGTAATATTACTGGCCTTTTCCGGTCTCCTCCATCTGGTTATTGGTGCCCAAACTCCTCCTAAAATACTAAGCAGGCAGGAAATAGCAGCCTATTCTGCTTTCAAACATGTAGAAAATGCTGGAACTTCTGTATAGTCCTGGGTCTTCTCTTAGGGGAAGTCTAAACAATGTCTACACTCTAGTGCTTGGTTATCTCCCACTCTCCTATCCCAGCTTCTTTTAATGGGTACGTAGGGGGAAAGGAGAACTCCCGATGAACTGCTCAGGGTAACAAAAAGGGTCTGAAATTAAAGAGCAATATCTTGAGATTCTCTTTTTCTCCATTATGAGAGACAGTGGAGATAGAGCTGAAGAACTAAGGCCAGAGGCACAGGATGAAAGCAGCCGACGAGACAGTTTTCCAGCAGATGTTCACGCCTAGCCCTGTTTGCCAAATAAGGCTCCCTAGCAGGCTGTTTCCGTGGCAGGCGGGTTCCGACGTCCTCACGGTCAGGAAGGCGGACTTGGGACAGGATCTAGAGATCACACCCTAGACCTGCCTTGCCCAGCGCAACTACGATTTCTCTTTCCAAGCTCTGCCCTGCTGGGACATACGCCCTTCCTTTTTCCACTTATTTACTGTCAAACGCACTGAGGCCAGTCTTACAAAAGCCTCAACAAGCACGCAAGTATTAATAAATCTGGCGTTCACGACAGGTTGTTATTAAAACAAGCTTTATTCCTGGACGCACGGAAGTTTTCCCCGAACAGGTTACACAATCCTAAATATTTGGAGAAAAATAAATGCTTCTTAGCAGCGTGAGAGCAAACAAAAACACGCCATTCCTGTTTAGTCCCGCTTCCTTCCCACACCCCCGAGAGATTCGCGCAGGACATGGTGGACCGGACGCCAAGGCGGGAGCTCGGCGACACCCGCAGCCGGCTGGCGAGCCGCTGCAGGGAGCCGGGGGCCCTTCCACGCTCGCCCTCCCCACCCCGGCGTCCCCGCTCCCGCGCCCCTGCCTCCGCCGCGCTCGTCCCGGCCCGCCAGGGCTGCGGGGTCCTCCAGTGCCAGTGCTAACGGCGTGGCGGCCCCTCCCGCGCCGCCCTCCACCGCGCGCCGCTTCCCACGCTGCTCTCCCACCTCCGCCGCGTCGGGAAAGCACCTGAGAAGCCGCCCCCGCGCAAAGCGCGCCCCCTCCGCCTCTGCGGCTTGGCTCCGCTCGCGCCTGGCGCACGGAGACAGCTTCTCTCCCTCCTCCCTACTGCGGATCAGAGACGCGCATCCCCGGCGGGCGGCCACTCACCTCGGGTCCGGCGCGGCGCTGCCTCCGCCTCCGCCTCAGACGAGCGCTGACAAGTGATTCGCGGTGCGAGCGCCGACCTTACAGCCCGCGGGAACTTCCGCCTCTTGGCTCTCCGCGGCCCCGCCCCCGAGCCTGGACACGCCTCCTCCGCTCCGGGACACGCCCCTGGGCCGGACACGGCCGCGCCGCAAGGGCGGTGGATGTTGCGGTGTCTGGGCTTGCTGAGGCGAGCTGAAGCCGCCACCGAGAAACAATTGTGCTACAGAGTTTCGGTGGGAGTAGTCTTAGGGGTTTGCAAACAGCACCTGGCAAAGGTCTGCTCCACGTGTATGTTTTGCAGCGGATGGATGCATTGCTCTCTCCAGAAACTTTGTATTGGAGAGCAGTTGCTCTAGCTAAAAAGAGAAGGGAGTTTTGGATAAATCCCTGTCTATGCAATTTCACTGGCTACTGCATGTTTTGTTTTGTTTTTAAGAGCTTTATTATGTCCTGAAAAGTGCAAACCCTAAAGCTAGCCTGTCAGGAAGGTGAAAATTAGTACTTTAATATCTAGAAATTAAATCCTGTGATCACACCAGAAGACAGTGATAGAGAACTGTGGCAAAAAGCGGTTCGACCTCTGTATATCCTCACCCTATTTTTCTAAGTCGATAATAGTCCACTTTCAACAGCTTCGGTAGTCCAGTTTCTATAAAGTTGCTTGATTTAGCCCAAGAAATTTATTCATAAACTTGAATAATGTTCAGTGAACATTCAGAAAGTAACTTATCTTTTTAAAACTGTGAGTTGGCTTATAAAACGTGAAAAGGACAATTCTTAACCAAGAGACATAAAAAGCAAGGATCAACATCATGGAGTCCGTGAATCCCTTAAAAGTACAAATGCTAGAGAAGGTCCAAAGCTGCTCTAAAACGGTAGCCACTAACCACTACGTGGCTACTGAACATTTGAAATGTGGCTACTGTGACTGAGGCACTGATTTTTTTGTTTTCTATAAGTTTAACTAATTTAAATTTAAAAACTGAAGCAGAGTACCTATTTCCATAAAACACACTTCATTGTTTGGTTAGAAATACATTTCACTGGAACATTGAAAATTTAGTGCCAACTTGAAATATGCTGAAAGTGTAAAAATGCATACTGTATTTTGAAAACAGTATGAAAAATATAATATGAAATACCTCAATAATTTTATATTGAGCATATGTTGAAATGATAAAATTTTAATATTTGGTTAAATATGTTATTAAAATTAATTTTGCCTGCTTTTTATGTGAATACTAATAAATTTTAAATTACCTACATGACTAGCGTTATATTTTCATTGAATGGCACTGGCCCATACTTTTCATTACAGTCTCCAAAAGTTAATGTTGGCAGGAAGGATTTCCTAGTGTGAGAGCTGGTTCACAGAGTACTTTTAACTCTGTTATCATGTTTGCCATCTCACCCCAAACTTAAATAAATAGTAGCAATAGCTCCCATTTATGAATATCTACCATGTGCTAGGCAATGTGGTAATCCTTACCTAAGATAAACGCCATTCTTATTTATAATTAAGAAAATTGAGGTTGCAGGAGATTACAGCTTGTGACAATTCTGCAAGGCAATGGCTACAGTTAACCTGTAAGGGTGCTATCTCTGCTCCTCCTCATCTATTTGCTGCTGATAGTTAATTTGAGCCTGTATCAACAAAAGTTGACTAAAGACATAAATAACTGCAGTGGTATATGGAGGTATTACCAAAGGGTAAGCATTTTTTTTTTTTTTTTTTTTTTAGTATTTGTGCTGCCAAAGCAAGTGCGGAAGGTAAGCATCTTGAAGTAATGAAGAAGAATTGAGAGTGAAAGGAGTGTTGCTTACTTATGCAATTTCAATTTTAGCCTACAGATGCTAGCCTCCCTCTGAATCCTCCTCCTTCTCCTACCACAGTTTAAAGCCTGAGGTATAGAGTAAATGATTAAGGTGCAATATATAGACTGATAGTCATCCAAGTTGGCATCAAAATGCAGTTTGTTAAACTTGCATTTTCCTAGGTCCCACCCAGACCCAGAGTCCTTGCAGGTGGGTCCCAGGAATCTGTCTTTTTAACAAACACACTCTCCCTCCACCTCACCACAAGGTAACTATTGAACTACAATATTTAAAAACCACTTCCCCAGAAGTACTCCTTTATCCCCAATTTACTGTGTATTATGCTTAGATGAGAATCATGCATCCTAGATAGCAGCAACTTATCTGTTTCCTCATGTTAAAGGAAATGATAATTATAAATAGCTTTTCGAGGTTATCATGAGGAGTAGAAATAATACATATATAAAGCACATTGCAACATGCTTGGCACCAAATAGATGTGAAATAAATGGTAGTCATGTGAAACTTTCCTAATCAATTGATTAATTTATGTATCGCAAAAGACAAGTACAGAACTCTAATATTCATTATGCAGGTACTATGTTCTTGATGACACGCACATTATTATATTTCATTCCTACAACAATATAATGTAGGTATTTTTTTCAAAGGAAGAAAGAGAAACTCGGAGATTAAGAAATTTAACCAAGGGAACATAAATAATTAGTGACAGAAGTAGAGAAGAGGGTCTGACTCCAAAAACCATGTCTCTTTTTCATCTCAACAAACTGCCTCTCAGGAAATTCGATAAGCCATCCAGCTTTAAAGACCAAAGAAAGAAGGTGAAAAGCTATAGCAGTTAACATTGTTGAAGGCCATAGAGGAAGAATCTGCAGCAAATTATGGAAATTCAATAACCGTTGAGTTACTTGTATGTGAGAGCGGATGAAACTCCCAAACCATTTCTGGTAGGGAATGTGCATTAACTTGTTCTACAATGAATTGGCACTAAGCCATTCTGACTCCCCTTCTCTCTCTTCCTCATGACTAACATTTATAAAATGGTTGGCCATGTTTTGAAAGACACTCTGTGAGTACCGACTAGCAAAAAAATAACTGACCCATTGGGAAATCAGATCAACGTCCTCAGCCTCATCCATGGGCTAAGCAATGAGGCACTTGCCACAAAGAAAACCATATTAAAAGCTTCACTTTATTATAACCAGTGCACAAAAAGCTGAAGTAGAAAAAAATGTAGATCAAAAGATTAACTGATTTAACAGGAAGATATTTAAAGAATATTCCATCTAAACATAGTATTTACCTATGTGTATAAATGTTTGCTCTAACGTTTTATTATCCAAGGCATGACTCAGAATCCTCTTGCGGTGCTTCAAAAATAACAGAAACTTTTAATTAACAGATGGCATGGTTGTGACCGAGCTTTTATAGTTGCACCCAATAAACATAAAGTGCCAGTCTTTAAAAAGTTCCTGCATTACTCTAAGTCAATTTATCTTTTAAATCCTAAGCCTAAAAGGCAAATAAACCACTCATAGGTATGATTATTTAATGTTTAAAATCTAGAATGGAGAAGGCTTCTTAACTATTCTAATACCTAAAGAAACATCTGGTAATCTAGGGAGAAAGAGACTGAAGGCATTTGTTTTTCTAAAGCTACTACAGAATGCTGGGAGAAGGCCAGAAGCAAAGGAGGCGCAAAGTGCAAGGGAATAAACGGTTGAGAAAGCTCTAAGCACAGATTTGTGAAGTCTAGGTAACTGAGCCAAAGTGCAATTGAGGAAGTTGAAAAGAAGTTTAAACTTTTTAAAACTTCAAAGTTTCAAGTCTTGGATTTGGGAATGCTATTAATAACTGAGGCTAAACGAAAAATAGCAAGTTTTGAAGGCACGATGCATTTCTCTGGCAGTTTCTAGTAAGCAAAAAAAAACCCAGTTGCTAAGTGCGGGGTATAAAGAAAAAGGGTAGATAGTAATGGCACTGAAAAAAGTACTGGGAAGCTCCAACTTTGAGATTTCAGAAGGGGAGGAATATTCTTCATGATAAGATCCAGGTTTTGCCAGTCTGATATTTTATTCAGATAAAGTCATTTCTATGAGGAGTCTGGTGAGTGGCTGAAAGGCTAATGACTATGAATTTAGAGATAAAGTAGAAACAAAACATGTAGGTCAGTAATTGAAAAAGTTTAGTATATGAAGAAAAGTGTTATTTGAAGAAAGTCAAAAAAGTAAGAAGTGGTCCTGGGTATAACTTCCCTGGGTATAACTTGGCCAAAAAATCTCTTTAGCCTGGGAGGCAGAGCAGCCTGGGAAGAAGCTTTGTCCATTGTCCTCAGTTTTTAAGTTTGCCTTCATGTATTAAGAGTTGAGAAGCAGAGGGTTAGGAAAACTAAAAAAGATAAATTTAAATTATTGACTTTCCATGTGCTCATTATAATGTCTTTCACATTTGTAGTAAGTGAGTTAGAGAAAATGTGAAGATAGATTTAGAATGTTTACTGTAAGAGTAGTCACTTAGAATCATCGACACCTTATTTAGCATAAATCATTAAAATGCTGAGCACATTTCTTTATTGAGCAACTCTGTTGATATAAGTGATTTTAAAATCAAATTCATTTTTTGAAAAAAGATAGGGTTTTTGCCCTTTGGATTTCTAAAATCGATGACTTGTTAAATTAGGCATTAAGTTAGGGTTTTTATAAGCAATTATATTAGATTAAAATGTTGTGGTATGACCCACCATCACTTAGAATTTGGAAATAAATGTTTTCTTGCCACATTGTCAACTTTCTAATCAATAAAAGAGCTAGTAACAATTGTGATTATTCTGAATCAAATAAAATACTTCTTAAATCTAGACCTTGTCTATGTATATATTGTAAAGTATAATAATAGTTATCTTTGAGAGATGGGATTATGAAGCCATTAATTTTTTTACTTTATAATTTTCTATATTTCAGATTTTTAGAGAATATCTATTATATCTATATTGAGGATAAAGCAATTTTTTTTTAACTATATGAATTAACTAAATTGTTCATGGTAACATAAACTTATATCAGTCCCAAATTAATTTTAAATTAATTGGTTTTTAAATATCAATTTCTTTAAGTATGGTTTTGTCTCAAACCATTGATGTAATCTCTACTGATCTATTAGGTAGTCTTTTATATTGGCTGGGTTTAGAATTTTTCATGCTTTTCCATGTATCTCTCTTTCAATGGTGGAGCTATGAGGATATAATTATTAATAAGACTAGCATACAAATAAAGCCATTTAAACAAGTGATACCTGGGATTGGAAAGATCCTTGGGAAAATCTAATCTTATGCTTTATTTACAATAAAGTCTCTCCACCCAAAAGACAGTACCTCCATTAAGTGTTTTTAGAATCTTTTTTACACACTCTGGGAAAAGCAAGGAAACTAATATTTTTGTTGGAAGGTATCCACATGTATAGCCACAGTGGAATGTATTAAGGCACGTCATTCCTAGGCAAAATGTAAGGGATGTAGTACTGAGTACTAAATCAATTTATCAACAATCTGATTAAAGCATAGAACTTTTTTAAGATAAGGAGTGATATAAAGAAATGAATATGGATCGATAACATAAGCCAAACCATTTTACTGAAAATATCCATTTACACATCATACCCAATTTTGCCAGTATGTAATATGTACCTACCTATTAGCATTTAGTTTCATAAAATTAATTCTGGGAAATTTCTCAAAGCCACTTTCTGCCAGCTATGAAAGGTTAACTGAAGAAGAAAATAAGCAAGACTTTTTTAAAAAATGAGATATGAAAATGGATCTTTAAATATTTTCATAATATGATTATTTCACATGACAACATATTTCAAAACTATACTTTAGCCAAAGTTTAATGCCTGCTTCTTCTCAGAATTTAAAAGCTTTAACAAAACAACTGTAATTTTGTGAAGTATAAATAACAAAATCCACCCATTTTTACTTAAATTTTATTACTTTAGACATTAAAATTCACATTTAAAATTCATAGAAAAAGTCTAGATATAAATGCTATCAATGGTAGCCTCTGGGTGGTGAAATTTGGTATAATTTTATTCTACTTCTATTGGATTTTTGTACTTTTCGAATAAAACATTTTACTTTTATAATAAACTGAAAATGAGGAGTAGCATTTTTAGGAGTAGCATTTGACTCCTTTATACGTATTGACTTATTTTATCCTCACAGCAATTACAGACTCTAGATACAGTTATTTTTAGATAAGGAAATGAAAGGAGAGAGTTAATAAAATTTGCAATTGTAAAGCTGGCTAGCATAGGAAGAGCTAGGTTATAACCCAAACAATTTGACTACAGAACACATGTACTTAACTAAAATATATGGCTGTGTTTACAAAATGTGTTATGGAAGTTTGTATCTCTAAAATTTTCTTTTCATGTAAGTCTGATTCAGTCCAATGTGGTTCAAATTCAAAATGTAAACTTCTTTGACAATTTTTGTTTTTGCATAACTGTCAAGGAATATCAGCTGAATAAGCTGCAATAAAATAAAAACAGTGATCATAATAAAACTCATTTCAAGATAAATCATGTAAACTGATCATAAGGAATGTTTTAAACTGAAACCATTATTTCTATTAAGATTTATTCTCTACCAAAAAGGGCCTTTTAATAATAACATGTTTTTCAGTATGTGAAAAAGAATTAAAAAAATCAAATTAAAATCTTCACAGAATATTTGGTTTTCTTTCTGAATTTCTTCTGGGAAGGAAATTTCGAGAATATATATATGGTTTTTCCATTAATACAAAGTCAAACATACAAATTAAATCTGAAAAATAAAGCATTCACAAACTTGGTTTAGATAAAACCAACCTATTCGATATTTTTAATTATCTAATTTAATTTTGTTTTATTTTTTAGTTCAATAAGGAAGATGATACAGATACACCTTAATCAATCTTAATAGAGAAGTCAAAGTTATATTAAATGTTGAAAGAAAATTTTGATAATTTTATTTGACAAAATGTTAAAAGAAAAATTTGATAATTCAACATACCAGTTAAAGTAATATGATGAAAAGTGTGTGAAAAATATAGGCAAATTGAAAACATACCACAGTGAGGTAAATGAGACACATTTTCCAAATTAACATCAATTAAACATCTCCTTTAAGGAATTTTATTAGGCTGATAAGTCTATGTAGGATTTAATCTTTAAGAGAAAAAACTGAGAGCATCATTAGTTTTCTTTATATCTATCTGGTCATATTCCTTGACAAAATTCCATAGCCTTGCTGTTATATTTAATATAATTTTATGTTAATAAATTATATTATTTGTACTATCTAATAAATTTACAATATTTAGAATTTTATATTAAATTTACATATATAAATTTAGTATAAAATAGAATATATAAATTATATATAAATTAATGAGTGTGTTATCATTTCGGAACTTAGCCTCTATAACATTAAAGTGTTTCTAACCCAAAGACAGGAACGTATATAAATTTTGAACAAGAGATCCTGTTGGTGTACAAGGAGACAGACGTTGGAGTATAAGAACTTCTACTTCTTTTATCAAGGAAGTAGAAACATCCTTAGGAAAATTAAAATCCTATCTATTTCACATACATATCAATATGATTAGCAAGGACAAGCCAATCCCTTCTAGAAAAGAAATGAGTGGATTCATTAAAACTTGAGCCAAAGTATCAACTGTTACACATAGATCCAAATATAGTGCCTCCTGGCAAAAAAAAAAGAGCACAAGCAAGAGACAGAGCTGGTGGGAGGATACCTGATAGCATTGCCAGAGTAATCTGAGCTGAAGTTTTGCTTGTTGTGGAGACAGATACACTGAAAATCTAGGCAGCAAACAAATCGTATTACCTCAATTTTAGGAAGTTCTTAGATTTTAAATCTCCTGATACGTTTCTTCGTTTGTTAGTTTTACTTTTTATTGTAGAATTTACAAACATATACAAACTAGAAAGAATAATATAATCAACTCCCAATGTATCCATTATCCAGCCTAAGCAATTATCATCATTAATATAATTTTAAAGTTTTATACATAGTTTTAAACAAAGATAAGTTTTGTACATGACAAGATTTTTTTTTTCAGGTTATATGAAGGAAAATGGGTTTTCATTCATCCATGTTGCACTTAAAGATTTGATAAAAAAGAGAACACTTGGCAGGTTTTTTTGAGACCAAAACTCTCAGGACAAATAAATGTTTGTGAGGCCTCCATAAATTAAAACTGAGCATATTCAGAAATTCACTTTTACTAGCTCGACCACAGAATAGACAGACTCTCAGGGGCTCATTCCACTAGCAATAAAACTCTCTAGACGCTGATGAAAAACCCAGAAGTTCAATTTGTTAATTTATAATGAAGGGTGCTTATGAAGCAATCTGAACTGTTCAGGTCATTTTACTTCCAGGAAAATCTAATTGAAAAATAAAATTTAAGTTAGAAGTTTGCTCATCAAGAATAGAATCAGAGTAAAAGAGGGAGATAAGGTTAAGGAGAACCCCATTCTGTTGGGGAAATCTGATGGGGTAACCCCTTGCTGGGTGATTCCTTCCATAGGTGATTTCGGGTCCTCATAATACATCATCCCCAGGCCAGGGTTGGCAAACACTAACAAGGGCTTACTTTCAAATTCTTCTTTGTTAAAGTTCTTAATTTCCATTTTTAAAAATTACTAAAACACTTCACTATGAAGATATCCAATTTCTAAGATTGTAGCTTACCTACCTGGGTAGCATTTAAAATTAATGTCCTCCATTTGGAGGAAAAACTCCTAGGCCCCTTGCTGACCTTTAGGAAGCAATCTACTTAGAATCTGTTGACTCTTGGATGTACTATCTACCATCCCTGAGGTCATTTAGATTTTAACACTGGCAAAGCATAAATATGTACAGATTTTTCCTGTTTTTCCAGCTTTCAGAGAATGGACTTTGGCTTTTTTTTTTTTTTTTTGTATTGTTAAAGACAGACTGGCCTCTAACCCAGTCTCCACAAATGGCTTCCAAAGACTCAAAATTCTTGCTTAGATTTTCAACTTGAACATCAGGAAAAAGTTTTTTCCATCTTTCTGCAAGCCTGTTGCTTCTGTTAATATTTCTTTCTCTACAAGATTAATAAAACACTGTTTCTCCATGCATGCACTTGGCTACCAACTTATTATTACCACGTTAGCTTTTCAAAGGATTAAGAATTGAAACAATCTCAAGAGTTCTCAGATTATAGGATTAAAATTTCTGTTTCATTAGCTCTCTCTCATACTAACAAAGGAGTAAATGAGACACTTGAGTCAACAGAGCCAGAAGTTTCATGACTTCCTTCATTTGTTGTAAGTGGCTTCCTTTTTAACCCAGCCCTAGCCAATCCATAAGAATTAGACTTAAACAGCCTGCCAACTGACATGAATTCTTAAAAATCAATTCCAATCAAAAAAATTAATAATATTAGAGAGCATTTCATTGTACCCTTATGGATTGCCAACACATTCTGATTCTGGCATTTGTAAAGAGCAGTTTCCTCCTCTGCTAGTGCCTTCTAAGATAGTTGACTAGTAAAGCATGTAGTGACAAATGGTAGGGATGCTGAGGAATTTTCTTGCTGTAGCATTTAGGTGTCTGAAATAATAACACTTGATATCTTATATGCAAATATTCTCTTGGATGTAAGTGATTTTACCAAAAATAATGTACTTCTTAGTTTTGAAGTTGAAAAAATACACTGGTTAGTTCCACAAAATCTAAAGCAATTTGCTTCTTTTTTTTTCCTTCAGACTTATTTGCTTGTGTTTATTTTCTTATCTATATAATTACAACCATATGGATTTACAAGTAATTCCTTTGAAGAGTGCCTGCAAAATGACAGGAAAATTATTCGACAATATAGAAGCATAATACGTTTAGCTCAGAGTGGCCTACACATTGAACATAAATGTAATGCTTACTATTCTTCATATTTCTTTCCTTAAAAAACATTAAGTTCCACTGTGTGAGTGCTAGAATACTACTTTCTTGTAAATGGGACCTTGCAAGTAGTCCTGCATAACGTGAAGAAAGACTTTTGGGTATAATTTGTAGACAAATTTGCTATTGTATTATGTGGTTATAACAACTGATTATAACTTTTAAGGCTTTTATTGAAATGCATTTCGCTTTGATTATTAAAGATTTTAACTATGATTGTGTTCCTTTGGGGTGAAGCAATCGAAAGGGGAAAGCAGACAGTAAGGAAAAAGAATGTAAGAGAGAAGGCAAGGAAAACAAAGGAGAAAAGACAAGGAAACTGAAAAAGGAAGTATGAAATGTGAGGGGAAGGCAGAAAGTTGCTTAGGAAGAAGAGAGAGGATGAGAAAGAGAAATTCTGAGAGAGTAAGGAATAGTTTGGTTGATTCTCATAGTAGTGTGATTATGACTGGCAACAGAACCCCAAGCACCGTTCATCAAATAAAAGACTCCAATGTAACCACAGTGATAAATATTCAGTTCCCATCATGTCCTTTTTATGCTCAGGTTAACTTTGGCTCCTGTTAGTTATTTGTTCCATTACTGTTACCAAAAGCTGTTAATCTTTTCTTTAATTCTCTCTCTCCTTTCAATCTTAAGGTAATGAGATTCCTTGTCCTTTACTGTCATAAAACCAGAAAAGAGCAAACAGATGTTTAGGTGAAAGAATAATGAGATTTCAGGAACCCTTTGACCCAAGCCATACCATCACGTCATCTCCTGAGCTAACAGTGCTCCTCTGCTAAGCCTCTGTAATGCAGAGCTTTTGTAAGTAATATCCCTTTTTACGAGAGGAAGCTGTACTTTAAATGCCTTGCCTATGGCTCCCCGGTGAGGGAATAAAAGTCAGAAATAGAACCCAGAGCTCCTGACGTCAGATTCAATGTTCTTTCCACTTCACTAAGTCTAAAAATATAAACATATGAAAAAACTCCCCAAAGCAAATAACACCTTATTCATTTCCATGTTGTAAATTATATCTTGAAAGCCTGAAGTAAGATTGATTTTTTTAATTCTAGCTTTTTAAATATACACCTGAATTTGTAACGAATTGATCCATTTAAACATCTTTTGCTAAATAAAATTTTCTTAATTTTCAGATTGAGTTTAATAATCTAGTAATATCTTATAATAACAGTTTCAAACTGTAAGGCCCCTTAGAAAGCTGTCTTCTATCATTGTTAAATAAAAATGTCTTTAGCTGAAATGAGATCTTTTCCTGGTTTTATTTATACATTTGAATTACTTAATTATATTCCATCAGTGCCATCTCTACAAATATGTCTTGTTGACTCTAGATCTCAGTTTAAATGTCATGTCCCTAGGGTAGTCTTCTGTGACTCTTCAGAGTAAGTTATCCACCCCCACAGTCTGCATTTATACTTTTATAGCACCTGCACTTTCCCTTCAGAGCCCCTGTTGTGATAGTAATTATATAGTAAGTTGAGTAATTATTGTTTTTTTTTAGCTGGATCGTTGGCTTTATTTATTTATTTGTTTGTTTATTATTCATTTTTTATGGTGACATTGGTTAACTAAATCCAATGTTTTGAATAATTATTGTTTAACATTACTGTTGCCTTTCAGATCATAAGTACCATGAGGGCAGAATTTGTTTATCTCGTTCACTATTACAGCCTCAGCACCTGACAGTGATTGGCACATAGTAGGTGTTCAATAAATATTTATTTAATAAGTGAATAGATGTGTTTCTCAGTATAACCTCATAAATTTTTGCTTCTCTGGATTATGAAAAATAACAAATAACTATGGCTCTCTTTATTGTGTATCTATTGTGTGCAACGTACACAACAACCCTGTGAGGTTGCTACAATTTTAAATCTCACTGCAGATGAGGACAATAAAGTTTAGAAAGATTAAATAACTTGTCCAAAGTTACCTAGCTAGTGGTCAAAGTTTGGCTGATATAGAAATTTAGGAAATAAAAAATGGAAGAAAAATATTATGTCTTTTTCCCCAAAAAGTAACCTCTCTTAATTATTCACTAATGTTATACCAACCGTGGAAAGAAGTAGGAAAGGGAAATCCCCACTTTTCCTAATAATCGCTCAGTGTCCAATTCTTCTACTTTGATTCCTGTTGAACAGATCCCAATTTTAGTGCATCGGCTTTTATGTCTATGGGTTGAATTAAAAGATTTCAAATTATTTATTCCCATGTCCACGTATTACCTATATAGTTATTTTAAATAATATCTGAATTTCTATGGCTTCAAAGAGACAAATGGTATTTTTGCTGTTTGTTTTTTCTAAGACTACAAAGAAAAACAGAAAAGGAAGTATTAATAGAGAATGAAGTTATAGGGAGAGCAAAGAGGGCTCCAAGGAACCAAGGAAGGTGTTGTGCATTTTGTAACAGTAATATACCAAAATGTATCAAAATCTGTAATTTCTGCTCTTGCTTTGGAACATCAACATTCTCTCAGGAAGATAATTCCTATATCATTTTTGAAAAATAGTTTCAAAAATATTATTTTTGTTTAATTTGAAATCAGTTTGGTTGAGAACCCAAGGGTCTTCCATAAATATTCTATGGGTTGAGAGGCTCCAACCTCATATCTATGAAGTTAATCTTTTACTAATAATCCATTTTGTAGAAGAGCCTAGCTCATACTCTTGATCTTTTATTATTACAGTCTTCGATAAGATCTGTGGCTTTCATATCGTTTGGCCTTTTTTGCCCCTGAAATCTGTAATAAAGGGTTATGACTATTAAGCAAGATTTCATATTATTGAATTGCTTGTATTATTTATGGCTTATAAAGTTAGTATATAGCGCAATTGCATTTGCTCACATAAAGAATCAATTTTCACATATACTCAGAGGTTCTTAAATTAACAACAAAAAATACAATCATTGATCAACTAAACCAAACTTCTTTTCCTTCAGACTAATTCCTTCTTTTGAGGCCTGCCTAAGACTTTCAAGTGATATCCACTACTTGATCTCGATAAACTCCAAGAGCCCTTGAGATAAAAACAGGAAAACCTTGTTAGAAGAGAGGTAATGTACTGTACAGTAGAAAATATCTATTTATTTGGCCAAACTTGAGGGTTTTTTCACATGAAATTATTAAAGTACTTTAAGATAACATAGCTAAGAATCTTTTCATTGTAAATCTACCATACCACTAAGTAAATTTTCCTTTTATTTCCTTTGAAAGTTATAAACAAGCTCATAATGAAAGCTATACATATAGTAACAGAGATACTCAAGGATAAAAGCTTTTCTATAGGTTCCATTTATTGTGTGGCACTCCCTAGTGACTGTAAAATAATACAATATAGAATCCAAACTTGAATGAAAGCATCATTTCAGAAATTAGACAACATGGCATATAAACTGAAAGAAAATAGGATTTACTGAGTGTCTATTGTATGCTTTGCTGAGGGGGAGGCCCTTAGTTTTGTTACACACTTTCATCAAAACCCCAGAACATTTCCCAGGTTAAGGAACAGTCTACATAGGCCACAACCAGGAGAAAGATGGACTAAAGAAGACATTCAAGCTAACCTCACTCCAAATGAGAGTACTGAATAAATACAGCAGAACTTAGTTTTAATAAAGTCTATTATTAAATAAATTTTGACATGGAACCAATTGACAAGTCCACAAATAAGACAATTATGTCCAGAAAATAGTCTGGTATTTTTTAATTGACATTTAAGCCTATTATGGGCAATCCCCATGGATTTTCAACTGGGTCAGCCTCACTTCCCACCAGTACTATCACTATTGCCACTTTAGACAGATTTCATTATATTTTAAACTCAAGACAAAGTTTATAACCCAGATTTTGGTAAATCCATTCTTCTGGTCCCAGTGCCTTTAAACCCAAGGGTTTCAAAATATTATACGTCATATGCCAATATCTGATTACTAGATTAAATTACTAGCATATTTGAGGTTTATATTGTTTTTCTTAGTAAGTGAGGACCACTTGAGTGTGTGTAACCTGCCAACAACAATCAAATCAAGACATCTTTTCATTAATGCAGCCTTAGATATTTTAGCCTGAAGTCTTAAATTTATTTCAACATCATCTATATTTCACTAGAAACAATAAACAGAGTAAAAATTTTCTTTTAATTGCTGTTTTACCTGACCAAGAGATATCATCTTACCAAATGAACGATGGGACCAGAGTAATGAATTAAATTGTTACATACCCTGGGAGAGAACTAAGATTTATTGGTGGTGATTTTGAATCTCATACCTCCTTTGTTTAAATTGGAGAATGTAAAAAGTGATTAAAGTTTTCCTTTCTTAGTTATATGATATATTCTTGTACATATAAATAGATCAAAACCATCTATTAAAAATGTTGTACAGTTAAGAAAGATCATCATCTCTATCATAAAGAAGAGAAACGAACTCTTAGAGAATAAGGTTCCACCCTGTAATTTTAAAAAGACCTTTGAAGATGTCCATAGCTTTGGCAGTGTTCCAGAGCCAGCTGGATCAGAATGATGCAGTTGAATATAGAACACTGCAGCCATGAAGACTTGTGAAATGCACTGTAGTGTCTGGAGCAAATGAATGTGATTAATGCTAATGAACTCAACCTTCCATTGGGAGACATATGTCAAGATTTCCTGAAGAATAAGATAGTGCATCTGAAAAAGAATAGATCAATTGTCTCTCATATACTTAAAAGTTAACACTGGCTTCTTTGTTTACTAACATATAATTAATCACCCAGTCTAGTGTATTATATTATTGATAACATATTAAAAACCAGTACTGGACTTTTCCAGTTATTTTTGGTTAGCTCTTTCTTTGTATCTCTGATGGAGAGAAACAACAGATATTTCCAGTTGATCTGTGCTTGGTGACCATAGTTTAATGAAATAGGAAGGACTTCAGATAGCTAAAGATGTTGAAGGTCCATTCATTCATTCAAAAAATATTTGAGTGCCTACTCTATGGCAGGCACTGTTCTAAGGATAAAACTTTTGTGATAAACTAAGTCTGTATCCTCATGGAATTAACATTTTAGTGTGTCAGTGAAGCAACAAAACAGATACAAACATTATTTTCAAGTGGTGATAAATGATATAAAGACACACAAGAGCTTTTTGAGAAGGTGACATTTAAGCAGACTGTTGAGTGATTTAAAAAAGTAAGCCACACAAATATCTGAGAAAGAGCATTTCAGGTAGTATAAAAAGCAAAAAACAAACAAACAAAAAAATACCTTTAGAAGAAAATGCATTCAATTTGTTTTCAGAGCAGCAAGAAAGCAAGTTTTGCTGGAGTTAAAAGAACTAGCGGGAAAGAAGTCAGATATGAGATCACAGAAGTAGCCAAAGGCCAGCTTTGTAGTTCATGGAGAAGTCTGTATTTCATTCCAATATCCATAAAATCACTGGACGGCTTTTAACAGAGGTAAGACATAATTCCATAAACATAGACTTTAAAAGATAAAAGTAGGATCATTGAGACCAGTTAAGAGAGGGACGATGGCTTGAATCTAGGTGTAGTCGTAGTGGATATGGTAAGAAATTGTGGAATAGTGCAAATATTTGGGGAGTGGATTTGAAGATATTTGCTCATGGCTTAAATATGGAGTTTATTTTTTTTTTTTTTAAAAAAGGAGGCATCAAGAATGAGTAACAATTTTGCTTTGAGCATATGAAAGAACGAGGGGCTGTTTACTGAGATGGAGAGGGGTCAAGGCAAATGGGAGAGCAAAGGTTTTTAAGGGGAAATCAGAGTGATGCTTGATGATATAAATATGTATAATAATTAGAAATAAGAAATCTCCAAATCTTAGGTGCTACAGCATAAAGATCACATGTATATAAAAGTCTGAAGACTTTAACATGACCTATGTTTCTAGAAGAGAATAGGCATGGGTATTGGGAAGACATGCGTTCAATACTTTTTTATACATTTCTGTGCTTGTTCAAAACTTTTTAAAAATCTTGTTTGTGTATTATTTTTATTTTTAAAAAGTTTATATTGCAACAATTTAATAAGATCAAGTAGTTAAATGAGAGATCACATAGTAAGCAGGCAGAAGAAAAAGTCAACTGCATTTACCTGCTTAGAGACGTTTTAAAACTATTCAACCTTCTAACCCTTTAATGAGACTTAGAAGCCAACAGGTGCATCTTCAGCTCCCCCTTCTAGCTTTACATTTGGCACTAATGTCAACTTGTTCCTTAGTTTAAAATTTACTTTCTTTCCCCAGCTACGCCTTACACTGCTCCACTTGTAGTATGATATGCCCTGCCTCAGGCTCTGAAATGGCTTATACACATCTATCTCAAAAGCATTTGTCATCTGTCCTAATCCAGTGACTGCTCAGGACCAAACCAGTTGGCCTCAATTAGCTAAATGAAGCCCGTTTGTTTGCTCTTTGGAGCTAGGTAGCAAATACAAGGATATTCCAACTTGCCATATTACCTGATGCTTTCAACATGAAATCAGTTAGCATACTAGCTGTCATGAAGTCATTGTTTCTGTTTAGATAAGGGAATAGCCAAATCTCTCAGGGATATTTTAACAGACTCCTATAGAGAAGGGATTAGGACCTCTATTAATACACTCAGTCCTGGGATTCCTGGAACATGGGTTATTTTACTGATCTTTTCCCTTCACATTCTTCCAATGAGTTATCCTTCTTTCCACACTGGGGTCTTATTTCAACTGCGTCCACTAGTTAATTTTTAATGTCAACTTGCTATTTTTAAAATGTGATTGTCAAATCATTAATTCATTTCAATGTCAGTTTTATTGAGGGGTAATTTTAAATGTTACATTCAACGAGTCTTTACAAATGTATACAGTTATATAACCCCCATCACAATCAAGATATAGAATAATTGCATCACCCCTCCAATCCCCTGCCAAAGTTCCTTCATTGCCCCTTTGTAGTCAGTCCTCTTCCTGAGCCTCCAGCTTCTAGCAACCACTGATCTGCTTTCTGTTGCTATAATTTTGCCTTGGCTTTTCTGGAACTTCATATAAATGGAATCATATAGTATGTAGATTTTTCTGGATGGCTCCTTCCCCTTAGCATAATGCTTTTGAGATTCACCCATGTCTTAACATGTATAAGTAGTTTGTTCCTTCTGTTGCTGTATTTTCTTGTATGGATATACATATTTTATTCATTCATTTACCAATTGTTGGATGTTTGAGTAGTTTATAGCTTATATAAGCTTATAAAAAGTTAATAAACTTGCTTACAAGTTTTTGTGTGAACAGATGTTTCATTTCATTTGAGTAAATTCCAAGAAATAGAATGACTGAGTTTAAATCTACCCTTTTACTGTTTGTTTTCTATATGTCTTATTTGTTTCTCATTTCCCCACTACCCTTTTCATGAATTCTTTTGCATTAATTATTTTTAGTATTCTATTTATCACCACTATTTGTTTATTAGCTTCAGCTCTTTATTTTTTCATGGTTTCTTAAAGGGTATACAATACATATGTTTTTAAACTTCGCACAGGGTTTATTCAAATAATATTATACTGTTTGTCACATAAGAAATTTAGAACAGTATTCTTTTATATCTCCTCCTCCTTTATACTATATTTATCATATACCTTATTTCTACATATATTATACACTTTACAATACACCATTATTTTTGCTATAAATAGTCAATATTCTTTTAAAGAGATTTAAATTATAAGAAAAATACCTTTTATAATTTCCCATCTCGTAACCATTTCTGTGGATCTTTATTTTTTGTCTGAATCCCAATTTCCATCTGGTATTATTTTTCTTTTGTTCTTCTTTTGGCCCTTTTTGTAGTGTGGGTCTGCTTACAATGAATTTTTTTGGCTTTTATTTGCCTGAAAATGTCTTTATCTCACCTTCATTTAAAAAAGATTTTCACTAAGTATCAATCCTAGGTTGGTAGGGTTTTTATTTTCCTTTCAGTACTTTAAAGATGTCGTTCCATGCCTTTTGGCTTGCACAATTTCTGACAATAAGTTTCTGTTATCCTTCTTATCTTCGTTTCCCTGTATTTCCTGTTTTTTTCTCTCCAAAGCTGTCTTCAAGATTTTTGTCTTCATCAGTACTTTTCAGCAATGCATTTCTGATGTGCTGTGGAGTAGTCTTTCTTTATGTTTCTTTTGCTTGGGGTTTGTTGATGTTCTTTGATCTATGGGTTTATATTTTTAATTAACTTTGGAAATTTCTCACTCATTGTTTCTTCAAACAGTTTCCTGCACTTCTCTTCCCATTCTGGGACTCCTTAGACATGTAATAAATTAGTACCAAAACTGGGTTTCTAGAGTTTTTATTATATGACTAAACTGAGATAGGAATATCCATTGATGAGCTCTTAAGTATTTAAGTTGATCACTTGAAAATTAAAGTTCAAAGTCATTTTTCATGTGACCATCCAAGTCTTTTAATCTCAATCAGTAAGTTATAACATAAGGTAATGTAAATAATGTCTTCACAGTTTACAGAAATAATAACGAAAAATTCTCTCATTTTCTTAATGGAAAAACCCAAAGATCTTAAAAAAGAACCTTAGTTCTTTATAAAAACACATAGATAAAGTATTATATTATTCAGAATTCTCCAGAGAAACAGAACTAATAGGGGGTGTGTGTGTGTGTGTGTGTGTGTATGTGTTTTATGAATTTATTATATGGAATTGCTTTACATGATTATAGAAGCTAATAAGTCCTAAGATGTGCAGAGTGAGTTGGTAAACTAGAAACTCAGGAGAGTTGATGGTATAGTTCCAGTCCAGAGGCTAGCAGGCTGGAGAAGCAAGAAGATTCGACGTCCCAATCAGATAGGAGGAATTTTCTCTTACTCCTGGGAGAATCCGTTTTTTTTCCTCCCCTATTCAAGCCTTTGACTTATTGAATGAGGCCCATTCAGATTAGGTAGGGCAATCTGCTTTACTCAGCCTACTTATTTAAATGTTAAGCTCATCCAAGAATACCCTCACAGAAAGATACAGAATAGTGTTTGACCAAATGTCTGGATACCCTGTGGCTCAGTCAAGTTGATACATAAAATTAACCATTCCAAGTATGATGAGTAAAGTTGTTGGTCACATTCTCTCTGGTCAAGTGTCCCTGTGTTGAAATGGTAGTGCAGGGCAGAAGTTATAGCATGCGCTAAGTGTCAAAATGCTTAATAATGTATTAATAATGTATTTCCTCGGTGACCTTAGATAAGCTATCACTACATGCTTCTGATTCTTGATTAGTACATTAGGGATAATAACAGTTCCTACTTTATACTATTATTACTGTTACGAAGGGTAAATGAGATATTATATGTAAAATGCCTAGAAGAATTACTAGTACATAGTGAGAACTCTCCAATAATGCACTATATTATGCAAAATTCATGGAAATAAAATGCTTTTAAAAAATCATTGTTTTATATATTTTTCTTTTACACTTGATTTTTTAAGTTTCATATGATGATCCATAATTTTTCACTTGCTCCAACAGTTTTTCCTTCTAAGTGTCCAGTAGCACATATAATAAAATTCTTCTAAAACATTTCATCTTATTCATAACACGAATATATCTTATATGTACATTGATCAACCAGAATTGAGAGGCTATTATCTGTCCTCAAGAGAATTCAGAGAAAAATTAGATGAGTAAGATATGTTCTTTTTTTCTCAACGAATCCTTAGCCTGATTGAGGAAATAAATTAATATATAGTACTTGGAAAAAATTAGAAAACAATTCAATACATTATTAAAGTACAAGGGTGCAAGAATTCCTCACTTTCCCTCCTTCTATTCATCTAAAACTGGATTTGAGGTTTTGTTTATGTAGAGTCAGGAGAATGGATAAAGCAGACAGTTTAAAAACAGCAAAAAAAGCCAGACAAGCTGGTAAATTAACACAATAAAGAAGAGGGAGAGGGTGGAAGAAAAGAGGTGGGGGAAAAAAATTCTTTTAATTAATTATCCAGGTTGAGTGGGTGGTGGTGAAACAAAGATCTAGAGAAGATACAAAGTGTAGGGTAGTCATGGGTGGGCTGGCCATGTGCTTTTACAACTCATCCCATCTTTTCCTGCTTTATGGCTCACCTCTTGCTTCATTCTACTCTTTGATTTTGCTGAAGGCTGAGCCCAAGTTTTGATGCCTTGATCCTCTTGTGTTTGTCCCTCATTTCTTTGAACAGACTCTTAGATGGACTCCCTTCTGATTCAGTGCAGTCACTGGTCTGTGTTACTGCGTGAATCATCTCTGGTGTGACCCCAGGAATGAGTTGCCTTATATGTCCCCTCCTCTGGGGCCAGCCCAGGCTGAGATGGGAGCTAAGTGCCTACATCTCACCTTCCAAGCCCTGGGCTCCAGATGTCTTGGGTGTCAGAGAGTAAGAACAAAGATTAGTTGATGTTAATTACTTACAATAGTAATATAATAACACCTTACATTAATTGTTAACTGTGGCTTACAGTTAGAATTGTTTTCTTATATATTACTATAAGACATATAGCATTTAGGATGATTAAAGGGGAGAGAAGCCAAAGGGCAAAAGATTATAATAGTCAATTGGTGAATTATGAAGGCTTGTAAAAGGAACTGCTCTGAGTGGAAATTGGTGTGTGTCAGAGAGATGCTTATAAAGAGAACAAGCAATGTCTGGTAACCACAAGGGTACTATAACTAGAAGTAGTTAACTGTGACCTTGAGGTCTTATAATGGGTAATGGCCAGACAGTGATATAACTGTCACTGTGAAGGCAGAGAGTGGTAGATTTTGTGGAGACTGGAATTGATACAACAAAGTTTATTATTGCCATGGTCAGCTTGACTCAATGGTGATATCTTGTTGAATAGGGATTATGCTGCAGATAGAAAACAAGACAAATAGAATTATTTGAAGATCTTTTTAAATGTTTGCTGAAACCACAAGATGAGAATTAGTCCCTGAGTTGAGGGAAGCTGAAAACAATTCAATTGTATCAATGCAATGCCTCTAAAGAGACATCTAAACAATTCCTGATTTATGAAGCGCTACGTGAAGACTTATAAAAAAAGATATGCTGGTTTCTAAAATTCCCACACAGGGAAGAAAGTAAAGTTAATTCTAAGTTGACCTTTTGCAGATACTGTCACTTAAAGATGTTTCTGGACTTCTTGGTTGAGGACAGTTTGTTTATATAAGAGAAATGACCATAGACCATCACCTACTGTGTGAACGAATGTTTATTTTTTATTCAGATTTCAGGAACAAACTTTAGCTCATGACTAATAATGTCTCCTACAAAGTTCAATAATCTAGGTCAGGGGAGGATCAATTTCACAAACTAGGAAAAAATCAAAAATGTTCTGCCAAACCAGTACCAACTTTTATGAAATGCTAATATTGTTTCAGTGCATTAGTGGACTGAGTAACTTGTGTGTTAATTAAGGTAAAATTTTTAAGAGTTTAAATCTTCCACTCAGAGACCACTCAGGTGCTTTCTGATGGTAGCAATTTTATAATAAAGAATCAGTTGCTAAGTTTAACCATGAGTTATTTTAGTGATAAAGGAAATTCATAAAGGAACATCTATTTTAGAAGATTTTCAAAATGACATTTATGACATGCCCTTACATGCAAACATCTCTATTGGGTACTTTTACTAAGGAGTAAGGTTTTTTTTAAATACCATTCTTTTACAGTGTAAACAGGAAAGATTTGGAGTGGGTGGATTAGTCAGGGGATGGAACAGGGGAAAGCGTTTGGGGATGGAGACTTATTATGAAAGTCTGAAGTGAAATAAATGACATTTCTTGGCTTGGTTCCCAGTATTGTTTGCTGGACACAGTTTGCGTGTGAAACAATCAGTATTCACACTTGACAGTACTGTTTTCTAATTAACTTGTAGTACATTTAAGTTTATATGTGACAGTGCTTTGGAAATTAAAATTTCAAAGGGCTTGTTAGCCTTTGGTATTCTTGCCGGAGGCAACCATAAAGAACAGAAACTGCACTGATGAGCCTCACTACTTTCCTCTTGTCATCTATATAAAACGAATGGGTTTCTCCAAAGGCAAACCAGTAACTTTCACTTATTCTATTTTGAAGAATAACATAGCTCACTCTAAATTATCAAATGTGTCCTAAAATAATTGGCAGCAAGTTATAAAATGGTCTTCTTCAACTGAGTCTATGTCACTTGAGTAGTGTTTCCAAATCATAAAGCTAATTTTCCACATCCCTGACCTTCAATCTTATTAAATTAGGCTACAGAAAAAAATGGAGAAAATAAATTACATCCAGCTGTGATCATTCTGCATACCTCTGCATAACCCTGGAGATGTTTATGAAGCTCAGAGGTTTCAAAGAACATGTTATGAAAATCACTGCAAACTCTTTCTTGTTTACATTGAAATTCCCAATAAGAATTTGAAACTGCAGTAACTGTGAGGAAAACAGGAAAAGGGGCCTTTTGTCAACATTTAACATCTTTTGTAGCTTTCAGTAGCAAAGTATCACAAGAAATGACATGGATCATTTGTTGGAAGAATTTTAAGAAGGATGGTTTTACGTTAAAATTTAGTGTATTCTCTAATATTTCTAGCTAAGATTACCTCTATGTTGTAACTAGTAAAGAATCGTGAGTGTGGAGGCATAAAGACAATTGGAATATAAGAGAGAACTTGCAGGTTTAATAGATAAAAATTTCTATTAGCAAGGACAAAAATGCACACTTTAAGACACGGGAGAATATTGTCTGTGTCTAAAGAAAATACAAATGATGTTGCTTTCAAAAATCAAAAAGTCTAAAAAGAAAACTTTAAGCTAAACCCTGCTCCTGCTCCTGGGCTCTGGTCTGTCTTCTTGTTTCTTGTTTCATTCCTGAATTTAGGCTTAAACGAAGAGCTAAAGTCATTCTTCTGAGAGAGTTGAAACACATGACACTTTAAGAAGCTTTACAATGTTTAAATTTATAACCAGTTAAGTAATTGGTTTTTCACGTACATGAATATTTATCGTTCCTAAAAAGTTAGGAGTCACCATGATCAGATGGTCATTAAATGTTGCCAATTAGTTTCTTTTTAGCTTTCTCAAATTAATGTGGGAGAAGGCTATCAGAGGTCGCAAAGCCTCCTCCTCATTATTGTGGATGCTATTGCATTAAGAAAAGCTGCCGTGACCAAGTACCATATTCCTTACATGGACTCGAAGAGAGTGCTCTTCAGAGATCTGCGCTTGGTGGTGTTGTGCCAGCTCAGCGTTGGCTGTTCCCAAGGGAAAAAATTGTGAAACTTCACAAACCTGAGTTAGGATTAGACATCATAGCTGCCAAGTCATAGTTCATGGTCAAGTGCCGACAGTTGACACACAGAGAAGCCTATATCAGGGTGAGGAACATCTTATTGAGATGGATTACCAGCGTCAGAGGTAAAGTTCTCCCTTGCAACAAACCACACCCATTGAAATGTTTTTTTTCCTAAAAAAGAAATTGACCGGCAGTGGAAATTTGAAATGTAAAAGGGAAAGTTTCGAGTATAAGGTAAAAAATTCCACACTTTGGAACAGAAAAGAAATTAAACATTTAAAACGATGAATAATAATAAAATTTGGGACAAAGAAAATCTAGGATATAAAAATGGAAAAAAGAAAAATATAGAAAAATACACAATATAACAAACAAAATAATTAGTTAAACTTAAATATTGATATCATTCTTTCTATTTTTGCTTTTTGAGTATTAACTAAGTTTGAAATGCTTTTAATGATGGTCAATATAATATTTTTACTGGCAGCTTAAATTTTTGGCTAAACTTCCTAGAACTATTTATGGACATTTTCCTTCGCCTGCCTATAAAAATACATCACTGGAGTATTTTTAACAGCAAAGCCTGGACAAGACAGTCTACTTTCTTGACTTGTCAAATACTTGTGGTTGCTTCTAAGTAGCGTCATTTGTAAGCCCTTGGTTGTGGTGCCCCCATCCCATACTGGCATCATTTTCATTTATTTTTTAAATGTAGTAGCGTATACACTAAAAATATACTACTTATGGCTAAAACTTCACTTTACATAATTTCATACCACTCAGGCATTTGGGTTACTTCCGGAAATAATTTTTAGATGTAAGTGATCTGGCTTTCTCTTTGATACAAACCAAAGCTGCTGCTATGTTCTTTTTCTTCAAACTTTAACACAATTTATAAGTAATAATAAACGAAGAGCAAAAAGAGAAATATTACCTTATCTTTTTTATAAAATGAGCAATGGGCGACGGGGTGTTTTGAGAGACTATGAAATACCATTCTCTGCCTCCAAGGGGGAATGTACTCATATAGATCAAAAATGGCAAATAAGTTTCATTGCATGTGCCGATCAATTCTCATTGATCGGCTGCCTGGACAATCATATCGACAAGGGTTCGCAGATTTAGTTCAGGCTCAGCAGGAAAGAGTGTTGTGATTTTGAAATCTATGAGCATTTTTTTTTCAAAAATGTTAATGAATGTAGAGGAGTTATGGTTGTATTTGGCAAGAAGAAATGTTCTAATCAGGAGATACACACAGAGATGCATATCTCCACTCACTAAAAAGACATTTGGAAGAGCTGTTAGTTTAGTGGTAAATAAGTAATCTAACTCCTTGGCGAGCTCAATTGAGCTGTGGGAATGAAATGAAACTTGATTATGGGAGAAGAGAAGGAGTAGTAATTTGTGGACAGGAGACACTAGAAGGCTTCCTAAAATGTAAAATTCTTTTGAGAGATTTTGGCCCTCTAGGTTGCCAATTCTTATCTAGGTCACTGACGAAAATATCAAACAGAACCAGGCCTTGGTTTGACACCTGCTAAACATTATTTATGTGTTAAGACTGACATCAAACCATTTGCAACCCCTCTATTTATAACTTTCCTGAGCATGCTTCTGAGTTTCCAGATATAGAGTATAATAGTGCTCTCGGCACTTAGCTGATAGCTTTGCCTGAATGTATAGTTCTCTGAATTAGCATAGGAACTATCTTTCAATGACTCTATGTACTTTTATAATTTGGAGGTAGTGGAATTGTAGGAAACAAAGATGAAGAGATTTTCATTTTAGCTCTGGCTGACCCTAGTTAATTGTGTAATTTTCTACAAATTGCTTCATCTCTCTCTGGACTTCAGAAAATGAAGATTAGCCCAGATCAGCATTTCCCAACCTATGACCCTCAAATTCTAGAGGGTTCTATGTACTATCAAGGGCTCGCAAAAGCATGTGCAGCCCAGAATTGTCTTACTGAGTGCCACCAAAACACGTGAGATATTGTGGAGTTACAATGTTCCAAAGAGGACTTTCGAAAAGGGAAACACTGGAGTAGGTTATGGATAAGCTTCTCTCTCTCTCTGTTAGCTTTTGTCTCATAGACCCCCTTTTCTACATTTGACAAAAGTAAAAATATTTATAAACTTGTTAGTGCAGAAAGATATAGATATATGAATATAAATATAGATATAGCTTTGGATATGGATGTGGAAACACATACATTCATTAAAAAAGTAATATTTGACAAGAATAAGAAGAATCATTTTTATTTTACAGTGAAATAACCTTGAGGCACAGAAAACTATAATCAATTAATATCCTCCATATTGCATGATGGCTTCTTAATGCTGTCTTTTGAGTAAGTTTGTTTTTTTAAGTTTAGTACCATATACTCTTTATTATATTTGGTAACTTTCCCTGATAATAATTAAACAAGCATGGATGCGTGATTATGTATTTGATTTAATTAAAATGTCTTTCAGTTGACAAATTCCAACAAGAAGCAGGAGCAGAATATACAATAAGTTACTTTTATAAAAGACTCAATTTAACTTTTCCCAGAATTGAGTGGTGGAATTTTACTGTCAGCTAACATGAGCTATGGAATCCTGGCTCTCTGTAGAGCTACATGATGCCAGATACTCTTTTAATAGTGCCAGGAGATAGTTTATCTATGATGTCAAAACTCGCAGGACATTTGAGCTGAGAATGCATGTTACGTACTCAGTAGGACACCGAAGAAAGTTGCTCAGGTCATATAGACAAACTGTACTTGGAACTGATGTCTTTGAGAGATCAAGCTTCCATTGATATTTTTAAAAATTTAACCTTTGTAAGTCTTCACAGGTAGAACACATGCAGGATGCTATATTCACACTTATGTCAGGTGTGTATTCATTGTTGAATGCCAAGAACTGTGGCATTTCTTAACTGTATGCAGAAAGATACACTTTCTAAGAGTTGGTGGGGTTTAAAAAAGAAATCTAACCAGAAAATATGATGTTTCCAACCTAAAAGTGGAAGTTGAGTGGAATAATACAAAAATTCATTAATGCTCTTTTTTCAGACCCCCGGACCTTATGTTGAAGGTAAGGGGGAGCACTAAGGGTTTATTTTAAGAGGTTTATAAACTTATGTAGGCAAAGAGCCTTAACTGTTTACTGACTAAATAATATATTTTTCATATTTCTACTGATATCTTTTAAATATACATTTTTGCTATTAATACAATATTAATTCAATAAAATGTATTACCGAAGTTATAGAATCTTTTTAGTATCTTTTTATGTAATATATTATATATTTTAATCTACTGATTTTAAGAGTTCAAGAGTTATCACATGGGAGTTATGAAATTTTGTTTGAAAAGAGCCCTCACTTTGAAAAGGTAGGGAACCACTATCTTAATGGAATTTAGGTAGAGTGACAGGCTGGTGGAAAGCTATTTTTGGCAAAGAGGCTGTCTTGAAGCTTCCTGTGCGCTAAGATAAAGGGCAAAGTGTGCCTTGAGAAGAAGCAATCTTAACTAGCATTCAACAGGCCACATAGTAAATTTTACTTGTAAGAATAATGCTTAGTGTGAGAAATGATTTCTCTCCCAAATCCAAGGTGTCACTTTATTTTTACTAAACCAAAATAACAATAAAAACAACAGAGTATAGATGTTTTATTCTATCTCACACTCCTAGGTATTATATCTCTATATTCTTGAGATTTCAAAGTTAGTGAAACTGCGTAACAGATATTTGCTGTGAGAGGAAAAACTTATCACGTATTAGCTGGAAGAAATGCCAAACAGCTATAGATATATGAATTTGTGCTCAAGTGACACTTTAATTATGGCAACTGGGACGGGGCGGCTACCGCCCTCTAGTGGTGCCTTCTCTCTCTCACCTCAAGTGCCTTAGACATTTCCCTGGGAAGTCTCCTCCTCTTTATTCAGAGTATGGCCATTAAGAAAAGCAAAGTTTGCTAAAGTTATCATATTGCCAATATGATCTTCATATCCCAAAAGGTTTCATTTCTCTTGTTGAAAGGCACACACTCATACATATTTTTATATATTAATGGGTTTTATTTGTTGCTATCATAGATTTTTACATATAACAAAAATATTTGTTGAATATCTGTTAGGAAACCATCTACATGCAACTATTCACAAAAGAAATTCCCTGAAGAAACTTTTAATAGGGGAAGATATGTACAAACATGAAATTTGTGGTAATTTTTTTTTTTACCATAAAAGCAAAAAGTAATAATGTTTTATTTACTAGAAAAGTAATTCTTTGATCTTACGTGCTTGACTTATTGGTCATTGAGATGAGATAATTTTCAGTGTTTAGCAAATTTTTAAGAAGAAAAGGATATGCTACAGGAGTTACAATGTTAAAATTGCCATAGGTATGTGTGATGGAAGAGGGTGAAGAGTGGGAGGAGTGTATTCTTATTTCAGCAGTGTTCCTTATTTACTCCTGTTCTTTAACTGTCATATTTACTTGTTACCTTGCTTATAAGAAGACGAAAGGCTGGTAAGCTATCATTGATCATTTTCTTTCCTTTTCCAGGTTATTAAAAGAACATTATGGGACTAATTGTTATTGCAATGCCATGTTTAGTAATGAGCACATTATCTTGTACATGAGTGTTTAGAAATATCTGGCTTCTCGGTGGATTTATACCTCATGACTTCAGATTCCTTGCTGTCTAAGGATAACATTGTATGTTAAGAACAGGAATAGAGGTTTTAGAATTATTTCTATAGCCATGTTCTATAATCATGCAAGTAAAAGCGTATAGTTTGTACTAAATATTGCATTTGATTATGTACTCACACATTCATTACAGGACTATGGAATGGCAGTTCTGATAATACTGAAAAATATTAAATACATCCCTAGAGATTTTTAAAAGTTTTCCCATATTTAGAATAAGTCTCTTTTAAATTTTAATATATATACAAAGTTTTAAAAAAGTTTTTAAAAATTGGAACATAACCAATATTGAAAAAATATTGACTTAGAAGTTAGCCTGACTTTGAATGTCCTCATGTAAAATTTGAGGAATTTGGTTGACTTTATAGGACAAATATGACATATCATGATATCATGTGAAAAGTATTTCACGTTGACATTGACTGCATTGATATAAGTATGATATTCAGAGCAGCACCGTACTCCGTCTTGGTCAGGCTCTATTCTGGGTATCAGAGTTTAACGATATCAACAAATTACAGAGTATTCAGAAACAGGAAATGTTTGAAGCTATATAGAGAACAGCTAAACATCTTGGGCAAAATACTAAAGGTGCAGTTATTCTTTAGCTCTTTTCAAATATATGTAACACTATGATGTAGAAAGGAAAAGAATGGGAGAGAAAACATGTTGAGTCTAAATCTGTAGTTCAAAAATTTCACAGTTTTTTATATAAAATATATTTCAAAGTTACAACTTTCTTTTCATTTAATATGTCTCCTAGATTTGTCCTGGTCTCTTTATTCTCAATTGTAGTACTTTAATTTGGATTACTGTAATAAACATGTATCTGTTTTTTTCCACTCACCCCTGACCTTATCCATCTTAATGCTATTACTAAATGACCCTCCTTAAAATGTTGTTGATGTCATGGAGCTACCACAATTCTGAACCATGGCTAAGCTTTAAATGCCTCCATTTATAATTTATGCTGATTTTACCTGTTTAATCTTATTTTCTATTATTTCTAATGGGCCATCTACTCAACTTAAGTTTGTTCCTTCACTATCCTACATATATGTCATGGTGTCAGTTTCATGCCTTTTCTTAAATTATATCCCTCATTTACCCACTGCTAATGCTCTTACCCATAGCTTCCTCCCTATGCATCCAATTTCTAGTCAGTCTTGGCCAGCCATCACATGCCATTCTTTCCTTGAGGGTTTTCTTAAATTATTCTAACCATAATAATTTTGTATCATAATTCCTGTAGTGTATTTCACCTGTCCTTTAGTAGTTGATTTTTTAATAAAGTGTAATTACAAAATAATACTTATTCCATAATATCACTCATCAATCTCATTCTAGTCAAACTGTTGGGATAGATTGTTACAGTGATGACCCTAATTTATTCATATTTCCTTGTATCTGTGCCCTTGGATAAATTCTCACATAATGACTCTGAACTTGGCCATTCTATGTAATTTGACCAAACAGGCAATAAGCAAATGCAATATAAAAGAGACTTGAAAACTGTTGTACGCTGGGACTTCCCTTCTTTTGCTGCTCTTGGTAACCCTGAGACCAAACATGTGAAAGAACAGAGGCTATCCTGATGGAGACATGAGGCCCAGTTATCCCTGCTCTCCCATTCAGGGTCAACACCAACCAACAGCCAATATAAACTGCCAGACATATGAGTGTGGCTATCTGAAAACAACTAGCCCCCAGCCAATACTGCAGTTGCAAAACTGAACCCAGGCAAGATCAAGAGAATTGGCCAGCTGACATTGCCAGCTGGCATTGCCAACTAACAGAATTGCTGGCTAAAAAAAAAAAATGTTGTTTAAACTCATTGCATTGAAGAGTGGTTTATTTTGCAGCAAAGCTAATGGATATAATGGTTATTTATTAGCCAATTGTTACTTGGGTATTAGATCTGCTTCAGCATTATACAGTGAGTTATTTGAGAGCAAGAACCATGAAATCTTTTCTAAAATCTTTAGTTTAGATAGTGCTGGATACACAATCAGCATTGCATAGACAATTTGCTTAAAATTTTCTTCTAATAATTTTAATATTATTTTATTGGTACCATAAGGATGAGATTACTAATCTTTATACACGATGGCTTGCCTGCATTTTCTAATTTTAGGTAGGATAAAAAAAATTTTATTAAATATAGAATTCATGATAAGTATAATCCTGGATTGAACTTTAGATTTTTAAAAAATTTCTGTAAAGAATGGTACTAAGACAAATTGCAAGATCTGAATGTGGATTGTACATAAGATAATTTATCAGTGTAAAATTTCTTAAAGTTTATAATTTTATTGTGGTTATATTGAAGAATGATTCAACAAAAAAACTCATGCTAAATTTACCACTAATAAGTAACAAAATTACTACTAAGAAGAATATGAAGGGAGGGGAAAGAAGAAGTAGAGAGAGAGTCAGAGAGAACAGGGTAAGGCAAAATGTTAAGCATCTAGTGAATCTTGGGTAAAAGTTAAAAGGAGATTCATTATACTGTTCTTGTATCTTTTTGGTATATTTGGAATTTTTGTTCAAAATAGAAAGTAAGAAAAAAGGAGGTAAGAGTCCCTTATTCACCAAGTAATTTAGACATTTTATTTTATAAAAGATGTAGATCACTTGTTTAAAATGGAAGGTCTATTGGACACTACGAATGAGCTGCCAGTTCCTCTGTCAACTTCACTATCATCATTCATTATCCTCAGGAATGTGTTCTTTAGTCTGTGATGAGAGACTGGGGAGGGAAAGTGAGAAGTGTCCAATGAATGTGGTAGATTGCGTGGCCAGAAAACTACTCGGGAATCTTCAGGTTTACTAAGTCTTCTAATATATGCAAAATTTACAACTAGATTCTAAGAAGAAATTACTTCCAACATTATTCCTAAAAATAGTGTAGTATTAACGTATTTCACTCTAAGAGCATGTCTCATTGCATTGGAAAGCTGTTTACTTTGCAATTAGTAACTGTGGAGAGCGATTACACTGCAATATTTTTCTTTGGGTAGGAGACCCAGAACTGAAACCTAAACCACTCAGTGATCTAAATGTTCAGAGTACTTTCTTTACTCTGCAGACTGAGCTATGAAATCCTCAGGAATTTACCACAGTGACCCCCGTTAAAATTTCTCTGAAATTCCCTGACTTCTTTACTATTACATATGTGTGCAAATAAGAAAAACCACCATTTTCTGGATAAACTCTGGAATGCTACAGTATAATTTGAGATATTTACTATTCCAAGGAAATTTTTATAGCAGGAACTTTAATCTTTAGCTACAAGCTGTTAAAGATACTGTTTTATTAAAATACACACCTAAAACAAGCAAAACAGTCTGAAATTAAACTCCCCATGCTTAATTCCTAATGCTGTAAGAGGGTGAATTCTTTAGGCATTTTAGATATTGATTTAAACATCTTTTTCAAAGTATTGATTTTTGTTAAGAAGTACAGCCAAAAAATGTGAGCTAATTTCATGCATGTGATAGGTTGGGCTAAGTTAGAAATAGTGTCCCTTTTCCTAGATATCCTTAAATGAGAGCATGGAATTCAAAGATAGAAATATAAAGCTTTGCTGTAATTCACACTATTTGGGGATAAGAGATAAATACATAGCCCGGTAATCAAATTATTGCTTAAATAAAGATCAAAAAGAAAATTCTGGCTGAAATAGAATTTTCTTTAACGATACGCTATGCTTCCCATTGCTGATGAAAAACATGATCACAGATAAGATAAAATCTTCCTGTTCCCTCTCTATCTACCCAGTGTACTAAGTGCAAAGGCAGATGGCTCTCAAAGTTCCGGAATTGTTACTCAGCATCAGCTAACAAATCATGATCAGAACACACTTTCGTGAGAACTCTCTTAACAGAGGTGAGTCCAAAGCATGCAGCCCTAGTAAGAATAACATAGTATACAAAGTACACAAAGAGTAGTATTCTCTTAAGAAAAAAAAAGTTTCCCATTTAGATTTAAAAAACATTTGCCCTTTAACTTGAACTGGGGTAGAGAGGGGAAAAACGTTTCTCTTGAAAGGTTCAAAATCTGATTTTTTATGTGTCTTTATGTTTTTTTTCTTGTATAAATGAGATAACTGGGTCATAACGTTTGTTATTTTAAAATATGTTTTACCCTTTCCAACTGAGCTCAGGTACCATACAATTAACTTGTTCCTGGTTCAGCTCCATTCCTAGCACTCCGTCCTGTCACTGAGATGGAAGTGGCGTGGGTATGCCTTAGTTTCTTTTTATTTATCACAGAGATATGACCAGAAATGACAGATGGGCTTATGCTAGTTAGGATTTAGGTGGAAGTCTTAAGCTCCGGGCTTGTGTGTAAACTTAAAGAACTAAGAGTGGGCTCTTTATTAACTTCCCCTTCTCCTTTGCTAATCAACTCCTATTAATTAACCATATATATACTTAGGAACTGGCAAAGGCAAATTATCTTCTCTTACCTACTAAATAAGAACTTCTAAATAATCGTAAACTTCCAAATAAATGAAGCTTGATACATCCTTGTAGCTATTATCGAGGGAGCTTCCCTACTCCACCCCCATTCAGCCTGAATCATTAAATTTTAATGTTTTATGTTTACTTAAGAACGAGGTAATCCATTATCCTGCTTAAATTCATTCATATCTTACTTATAGGTATACCATCCTTTAAATGAAAGAATATGAGTTCATTAATCTCAATTGGTTAAATTTTATAAACGTCAAGATTAAGTACAAGGTGCTATGAAAGCATATAGAAGAGCCAACAATCAACCTCAAAGAAATTTTCCAGAGAAAGTAATTTCTGAGCTAAGAACTGAAGCACAAGTGAGAATAAGGAGCTGAAGACCAGAAGTGAGGGGGGAAGAAGGAGGCAAGGGAAAGATGGAAAAGTATTTTAGTGAGAGGTACAGCATGAGCAAAACCCCAAAGATTAGGGACAGCAGGATGCGAGCCTTGACGCTGGGGTGGAATGAGAAAACATGAGATTGTCCATCTCAAATATTGATGGTAAATCCTTTCCTTGTTAGGATTTGGAGCTTTACCCTGAAGGCAATTTGCAGCCATTGTAAATTTTTAAAAGTAGGATGCAGACAATGTAGAAATCACTCTGCACTTGGAAATGGATCAGAGCAATGAAATACTGTTAGAAATATAGCAGTCAAAAATCCATGTATAACTTTTGACTTCTCAAAACCTTGCCTTGGTATCTGCAGGAGATTTGTTCCAGGACCCCCATAGATATCAACATCCAGGGGTGCTCAAGTCCCCTATATAAAATGGCATAGAACAATGCACACAGTTGTCTTTCCACATCCATGGATTCCCAACTGGAATAAAAAATTCTGTTTTTGATCTGTAGTTGGTTGAATCTGAGGATGTGAAACCTAGGGGTATGGAGGGACTGTCTGTATATTTATTGGGAAAAGATCTGCATATAAGTGAACCAGGGAAGTTCGTGCCGGTGATGTTCCAAGGTCAACTGCACAGTTAAGAAGCTGTTGCAATGATCCAAGCAAGAATGATAGAAATTTATATCAAGAAACAGAGAGAAGTTTACAGATTTGGGATTTCAAAAGTGGACTCTAAAACACTTGATAATTACTTGAATATAGAAAGAGATGCTCATAATTCAAACCAGGGCAACTGGTGGATGGTAGACATATTAATAGCTATATATGTGGATTTGGAGAACAGGTGAGAAATTCAGATTCCAGATGAAGATTTGAAAGTCATCAGCATATAGACTGTAAATAAAACCCTGAACATGTGTGAAACCTTCTGGGAGGTGTGTAAGTAACAAGAAGAGAAGGCCTGATACATAACCATATGGGAAACCAACGTTAAAGGAATGAACTGAGCAAGACAAACCTGTAAAACAAACTCAGATGGAATGCCCAAAGAGATATAAGAAAAAGCTAGGTTCCATGGTGACAAGAAAGTCAACAGAAGCCAGTGTCACCAATGTCAGCATCATATGGGATTAAGTAGTATAAACACAGATGGGTACCTTCATGCTTATTAATGGCCCGTATTTTGAAGATACTGCTTCCCCAGCTTGCAGTACCTTTCCTTTCCTTTCCCTCGACCTCCTACTTGGCCACCCCTTAAAAGCAATATCGGAAGATTTAAAAAATATATTCCATTAGTGAATGTTTCAGTAATGTTACTGCAATATGTGTATTATGAATTTAAAAAAAATAACCGTTGTAGTGTCATTTTCATTTCAGCGACCCATTTTCCCTCCCTCTCCAGATCTCAAATTATAATCAGAGACATTTTATTCCCCAGTGCTAGGAAAAGTGGTACTTGACCCAAACAACCAGAATATTTTAATTTTATGGACACTATATTTTGAATCCGACGTATTTCCTTCTAGAAAATCAAGAAATGTGTGGTTTAACTCCAGCATTTGTGTAAGAACTTAAGATTTCCAGTATATTAGCTTCATCCCTGCCTTCACCATACTATTTTACTTTTTCTTGCACTGATTTAAATTTCTGATTTATTTTATAGTCCATCGTATGCATTTATTTTGCAAAGTGTCAATTATCTTTAATAAAGATGTTGTATGTGTGTATATGCATCTAAATACATACATATGTAATTAAATTCCATTTCATCATTGCAAATCTGTGAGATAATAATGTCCATTTTACAAATAAGGAAACTGAAGTCTGTACCTTGCTGTATGTTTCATATGAACTAACTACTTTCTAGAGAGCAGTACATTCTTATTTCAGTAATCAACTTATACTTATTTCAGTAACAGTAAATATTTAATAGAAATATCTTCTACTTAGTTCTTCGATTTGAGTAATTCCTTCAGGAAAGGTGAAGACACTAAGCAGACTATTGGTGGTAAATTATTTGCCCTCCATTCCATCTCTACTTCCCACTTCTGTAATCAGCTCTGAAATTGCTGCTCCACCATTTTCCAAGCATTGTCTCCACCAGCCTTACTGTCACTGTGCTGCTTCCTAGGAGCCCATGGAGTGGTGTATGTGATTCTTCCAGACCTTACAGACTTTACTCTCTCGAGGCAAGATTAGAATCCTTTCTGCTTCTCATTACATCTCCTAGATTTTTACCCACCCAATCTCTTATAAAAGCAACCTTACTTCTTTGAGGCTTATGCCATTTAGCCTCTACAGCCTGCTAATTTTCTTTGTCATTGTCATCTATTATTTGACCATTCTCTTTTGTTCATCAAAACCTTCAGCACCAGACTCACAGTCTTTGCTCGGCTCCAATTCCTGTCATCATTGTAGGTGGCTTCAATATCCGCAGTGTCCTTTCGACACTCTGACTTCTTATTTCCTTATCCTTCTCATTGCTATGGCCTTTTCTGCTCTACCTCAGCTACTTCTTCCCATGAGCACACTCTGGAACTTTCAATCATCAAAATCATTGATTTTCTAAATTAATGGCTTAGGCATTGAGTACTCTCACTACCATCTCTCATCTTTCTGGCTCGATTCTTCAACTGCTGTCACCTTGACAATTTCTTCATCTCTTTGGACCCTCTAATGAGAGACAAGTCCCCATATCTATATTATCCCCTCATTCTTTAATTTTTTCCCTATTCTGTTTATCTCTCATGCTCTGTAATTTTAAGAACAATTTCTTTTAATCTTATCTCTTCTAACTGGCAGAAACCCCTGCGGTGTTATCTCAACGCTACTTTTTCCATATCCTTATCTGGATGACAGAACAATTATGAAAAAAAAAATCACAAGACAGAGCATATCAATACCACCGGAAATTTATGATCACCAGCTTCAACTGGGCTCTCAGTATAACCCAGAAATTCTACTGTTTCTCTAGACAACTTTCTTATTTCCTTAACTATTTCACACTTCTTTAGTCTCCTAAATTTCTTAGACTATTATCTCATCTTCCCTTTCAGCCAAATAAAATCAAAACAATTCTTCGGTTCCTCCCCAACTCATACCTATTCTCCTCATTCTTGCCTGATGCATCTGAGAAAAATCTTCATCTCTTGTCCTGACCGATTTTCTGTGTGTGCTCAGTAGTCCTTCTCTTGCCTTTCAAGAACCTTCAGAACAGATTCTTCCTCCTCCCCACTGTCTCTTCAGCTTCTCTGCTCTTAATGAGGTTTTCTTGTCAACATTTCAATTTGATCTAATCATTCTCAGCTGTCAAAAAATGCACTTCACTACATAGTACATTTTAACATTGACATTTTCAGTTTCATTGATAGTATTACTATTGATAAAATCTATAAAACATTTTGAGGTACAGACTCATCAACTGTACTTTTCCCCTGTACACTTGAAAGTAATTATTTTCCAAAATATTTTCAAGGTCAACTCTGTACTGCCAGCAGGTGGCTCTGTGTTGAAAAGGGAAAAAGGAAACATACAAATTATAAGAGCAAGCAAGATTTAGATCCAGGTTCTTGTCATTACTACTTATTCTGTTTCTACCTTAATAGTTGCCACCTGAAAGCTGTTTATTACCCAGAAATGAGTACTCATGAAGAAAGAAATAAGTAAAACACTAACATGATATTTTTTCAAAATTTCAAATGAACTTCAGACCTATAATGAGTATTGTTTTTTTTTTAAAAAAGTATTTTATTTTATTTATTTGTACTTATTTTATTTTATTTATTTATTGGTACAGCCCAAAAGATAAATGGGAAAGAAATGACAAGTACATTAAAAGGAACTATTGCCTTACATTAATTTTCTGGGGCTAGGGCAAAAAGACTTTGAGTATCACTCAATGTCCAACAAATACATATATTATAAAATACTAATAAAACAAACATCTGTGTATACCACCCATCCCAACAAATAGAACATTATCTAGCTCTTGAAGGCTATGTGAACAGTTTTCCCTTTTTCCCAGAGATAATACCGTTTTGATTTTGATGCTTGTAATTTTTCTCATTTCCTTTCTTGTCAGTATAATTTTGCTACACATATTACTCCTAGATATATCTTGTTTAATTCTGGTGTAAATGATACCATACTATGTAATTCTTCTGTGGCTCACTTTATCATCAACATTTATATTTGTGAATTTCATTCATTTTGACATATGTATTCCATTGTATAATATACCAGAATGTATTATTGTCATCACATTTGATTAACAAAGAACTTAGACCAAGCGAAGGCGAGAAGAATATAAAATGAATATTGGATAAAGAAAGTATAAATACAAATTTTGGCCTTCGATCGGGTGAAGAAATGGGGATTATAGTACTTATTTATATTTCATCTTGCCTTATCATACATATGTTATGTGTATATAAAACCAATTACATTTTTCTTCCTATTCCCCTTCCCTCTATTGTTTTATATGGTGTGGTTGGTAGTGGTTAACTTTACAAATGAGTCTATATTGAATAGGGTATCAATATGCTATTGCGAATGAAACTAGTAGAAGAATGAACTGTCAAAAACTGCAAAGGGTGTGAGATTGACCCTATTTGCAAGTTAACCTTGTACTAATAGATGCTAGTACAAGAAACAAGACTCTCGGGTCACAGATGAAAGACAGTTTATTATTCACTCCAATAGCAGTAGCCAGAGAATCGGCATATTTTTGATGTTTGTTCCCTGAACCCCAGTTTCTACAGGGCAACTCCAAGAAGGCCAGATGATACCTGCACATGCAATGGGTTGTGTTCCAGAAAGGAACCTGAATCTTTTATAATGAGCAGGAAGCATGCCTGCCCTTTGCTCTAGAAGAGATCGTATGTAGGGAAGAGACTCCAAGGCAATTCACTATATAAACATTCCTGAAACGAATGGACATTAAAGATGAGAAACGTTGTGCTAAATTCTGACCCCTACCCATGGCATATAGCAGAGGTGTTTAGGTACCTCTGAGTAAGTATGTATTACTAATGTATACTAGGATGCTAATGATATATCTATATCCACTAAGAACCTCTTTCTTCCTTTAGACATCAAAACACTTTCACTTAATGTCATTTATAGCAAAAAATGCAGCCCAGAATCATATGTTGTGCCTCTTTAGTTTCTTTTCATTTGGAATTACCTTTGATCTTTCCTTGACTTTCACGAACTTCACACTTTTGAATAGTACACCAGTTATTTTGTAGAATATTCTGCATTTTTTTAAAAAAATCTCTCCTCATGATTAAATTCTGGTATTGTTGTAGCCACCAGCCCCCGAAAGACACACGGACCACCAGAAATCAGTGAGTTATAGGAAACATGCTCTTTATTCATCCAGCTGGCTCTGCCAGGGGTACACAGACCCCAAATTAAGCGGCCCGGAAATGTAGAGGTACAGGGTTTTTAAGCCCTAAATCCCATTCCTCATTCTGTCTTAAACACAAAGGTCTATTTTTCTCCTATTCACTACCTGTCAACCCACAGGTGAGGTGTGCAAGCAGGGGTACAGAAGCAGAAAGCTTATTGTTAGAATGTTATGTTCCCATGGGTGATAGCCTATGTTCCCATGGGCGGATAGCCAAGCAGTAATTTTCCAGCCAGCACAGTATCTTTGGCAGATTCATGACAGAAGCGATGCTATGGTCTTCTGACTGGAAGGGAATGGAAGGATAAGGGAAGAGAAAGAGGCAAACATTCGTTTTGTAAAGTTTAGTGGGTAGAGAATATAGAGACAAGGAGTTCTAGGTAAACTTTTCCCACAGAGTTTCTGAGATCTAGTTCTGACTTCTCCAATTACTAAACATGTGCCCTTGGGCAAATTATTTGATTTATTTGGGTTATACTTTATAAAATAGGAATTTACTAAGTTCTCAAAAACATTAATAAGGTAATAGGTATGGAAAGTTCTTATAGCCAATATTCAACATGACATTTTTGTATAGGCAAAAAAGATTCCCTATTAATGTCCTAAATTATATAAAAATTCATTTGTTAAGAGTAACAACTGTAGTCAATATATGTTATCTCCTTAGAAAATTTATTATTGGAAATTAGATGTTTAATTTTTCTTGCATACACATGCATGAACAATAAGCCTCACACTTACTTGCCTTGTCTGAGTTACTCAGATTAGAAGAGTAAATACACAGTGCTAAATTCTAATGCCTAGGGACACAAAATAGTTTTTATCTTCTTTTCTTTCAAATGAAAAATGAAGGCTTAAATACATGCAAACTGAAGATAAAACACCATTTCTTATAATGCTGTGAGTCACTCACATGCCTCTGTTTTGTTGTCAGTTGTAAATATCTCCACCATGTGAAAATAGACTGAGGATCTCTAGCTATAGAGTGATAACAATCCTGGGGCAAAAACTGTCAGCTCTCATAACACCTCCCAGTCAGTGAAGTGTTTAATTGTCTGGAAGTCCCACAGGCTGGACTACTTTTAGAGACCAGTGAAAATAGGCCACATATATTTTTAAATGAAGTGAAGAAAATGTTTTTAACTACCATAGAAAAATGTATTTGTGTGAGTAAAATTCTCAATGACTGAGATATCACTTCTCAAAAAAAAAAAAAACAACCCCCACCTCCAAATATACGCCACCTCCCCCCCCCGCCCCCAAACCAAAATATATGGAAATCTGCTTGGGTGGAAATATCTCGTCAGATTATATTAACTCATAAAGACAGGATTTGAGTTATCGCCTATTCTCTGCACCTCTGTAGTTGTCTGTAGATGGTAAAGCAATTTACATTCTTAAGAGATATCCGGGGAATGGGATTCTATAATGCCTCTCAGGAATTTGTTTAGTACTTTACAATCTTTGCTGTCAGGAAACTATTCTTCACATTTAACCTATATCCCAGAAGCCAAAGTTTAGACCTATTTCCTTTGGTTCAGTTCTCAGTAGAGATGGAGAACAGCTGGTCACCATCTGCATAATATTCCTTTATAAATTAGAAGGCTGAGGTCATCTCACAGTCTTCTCTTCTACTGGATAATGATCGCATTCATTAAACCTGTCCTCTTATCACCTATTTGCAAACCCTCAATCATTTTGATTCATGCCTGTGAATTCTGAGTTTTCCATGTCTCATAAACTGTGTACGAGACACTTTAATATTTGTACCAGCATTGAGAATAATTCCTTTTCTCTGTTCAAACTATGGCCTTAAAATCCTGGTATCATATGCACTTTTAAACAATATTATGCATTTCTAATACATCATTATTTGTATTCTCTGTGAATTCTATCTCCTTTTTATCTAAGCCACACATTCTTTAATTGTGTATTGTTTCTTCTGTATTTGGATCAATTTATCAATGTGAATCTTTAAATTGAATTTCATTTTTTTCTGACTAGGATAAAATACCTGATTATAGTGGCAAATATCTTATTACTCTAATTTGAAATTACTTATGATTTTAACTTTTACGTTCTATATTCCATTAATGTGATTATCAAATAAAATGTGAAAAAAACAGCTAGATTCAATATAAACTCTACAAATAATTTGGCTTATAGGTCAATGTTACCTCTGAGGACTGTTTTTGTTTTTTTGGGAAAATATTTCCATTGAACAATAATATTAGCTAAGCAATCTTTGGGGCAGCACACATACTTAGTCTATTCAGGATGTTGAACTGTATTGATGCTGCACTGAGTTCATTTTTCAAGCATCATTTTCTTTGCCTTCTGTAGACAGACCACAAACAACCCACCGTGAGCTTGTGTCATTTGGCTACAGTGCATGCTGGCCTGTTCTGCAGCATGGTTTTGTTGGAGTATCTGATTCCTTTACGTGCCACCAAACTACAGCTACGATGCACAAAATTCTTACCATAACCACAAAAAGTAGTATGTGCAGAAAGCTCACTTACGGTTGACTAGAAACCGACTGAAAAAAGGAGCTGATATTCATGCAAGATTGCATTTTTCTGGGGCCATGATTTCCATTCCTACAGTGATCCTATTCTAGTCAAGATAAATTATATCTATTCTAACCAGTTCTGCCATTCTGGTCTGCAAAAAATCTATATTGGTCCCACAGAATATTTTTTCCCAAAATCATATTGCTTATTCTTCTGTTATTCCTAAGGTAGTTGTCAATTGATTTTCTAATCACTAAATTTAGCTATTTAGAGGGAATAGCTGTTATATTTTTAAGCCTAAGGGGCCTTTGGAAGAAAGAGACTTTACCTTTGTAATTTCTAAGGAGCCTTTTTCTTTTTCAAGAAGACAGGTACTAAATTGGCTCTTATAAACTGTGTACAGAATTTACAGTTAACAAAGAAATACTAAAGTTTGTTATTTAAAAAACTAAGGCAATAAATCAATTCTTTATTTTGTCTTTTAAAAAAATATATAACTACATAGTGTAAAACTTGGATAGTTCTCCATTCTTTTTCAAAATCAGACTTATAGAGAATGTCCTTTTTAAAGTTGGTTGTGATTTAGGTAATACTTCCTCGTTGCTCTGAGATGAAAAATAGTCTGTATCTTTTAGTGTTCATTCAGAACTGCCTTTTACAAAATGACTTAAAAATTTCCAAATTTAAAACTGTTGAATTAAAACAACGGAAACCATAATTTGAAGCTAAAGTTTTTATTTAGACATATCTTATTTGAACATATAGTTCCCTTATGAAATCAAAAATCATTGCAATGGTTTTCAAAATTGTTTGTGTATCCCCTAAAGGATTTTTCATTCATTTATTCAGCAAATATTTTTTGAGCACCTTCTATAGACAGGTGCTATTCTATGTTTTTGGGATACATCAGTAAACAAAATAAACCAAGACTCTCATGGAGCTTACAGTCTAGAAACAGATAATAAGTATAACTGAATTAAATAGTATGTTAGAAGGTGATATGTGCCATGGGAGATATAAAAAATAAAAGAGAAAAAGGGAAGTCGGGAATATAAAGGTAGAAGAAAAAAACTGGGTAGTTTATTGTATTAATAAGATTTGAGCAATGCCTTAAAAGAGTAGAGAAGATGGCCAAACGGGAGAAGAGCATTTCAGAAAAAGAGAACAGCCTATGCAAAGGCCCTAATGTGGGGACCTGCCAGCCATGCTCAAGGAGGCCAGTGTTGCTGGAGTATGGCAAAGGGTGGGGGTGGGGAGTAAAGAGGAAGTCAGAAAGGCAATTGGAGGCCAGAAACTGAGGGCGCCTGGCAGCCATTATAAAGACTGGTTTTAACTCTGCGTAAGATTGGGGAATGAGCACTGGAGGATTTTAAGCAGAGAAATAACATGATCTCATCTACATTGTTCACAGATCATTCTGGCTGCTTTGTTGAGAATAGACTGTATGGCAGCAAAGGTAGAAGTAGGGAGACCTCTAAAGAGGCTATTGAATAATAATAACTGAAAAATAATGGTGTCTCAGAACAGGATATTGAAAAGTGGTCTAATTATGGATCACAATTTCTAGATGCATTGAATATGCAACATGAGCAATAAAAGAGTAAAAGATGGCTCGGCTTTTGATATAAAGATATATGGTTTGTTGTGTGTGTGTGTGTGTGTGTGTGTGTGTACAATATAAAAATCCTTGTGGATACTGGTTCAAGAGAGTAGACTGGGTTGGAAATATACATTTGAGTCATTGGCAATGTGCACTCTGTTATTTAAGGCCACAAGATTGAATGAGATCACAAAGGCAATTGGTGTTGAGAACAGTAGCGGATGAAGGACTGAGCCATGTGGTAGACCAACATTATGAACTTGGGCTGAAGAGAAAGAAAAAACAAAGGAGACTGAGAAACAGAGACTAGTGAGGGAAGAGAAACACCAAGTTTTTATATAAAATTTTTATATAAAAATTTATATCAAGGAGCAAAGATTAATCAACTATATTAAATCTTGCTGATCAAGTAAGATGAAGAATTGATCATTGGATTTAGCAATTGTGAAAATCATTAATGAACTCTATAATACACTTTGGATGTAATGATGGATGAAAGCCTAATTTTGTAGCATTTAACAGATTAAGGAGAGAATGAGAGGAGTCAGAGAAAGCAAGTATAGACAATTTTTTTGAGGCATTTTATTAGAAATGAGAGCAAAAAGAAGGATGGTAGTTTTCAGAGTAATTGTGGTTAAAAGAGGGTATTTTTAAGACAGGAAAAATAACAGCATGTTTGGATACTGATAGGAAATATTTGGCAGAGAGTGAAAAATTAATAATGTAGGAAGGGGTGGAATTGCCATTCTCAGTGCTTCAGTAGGAAGAGAGGGAGTGGGATCCTTGTCCAAGTAGAAGAAGTGGTTTCTACCATAGCATGATAGTTATCTATACCAACAGGTGGAAAAGCAGAGTATATGGTTACATTTATTGGTGAGTAGATACCTGTGGTGATGGGAGACTGTGGAGATGATGCAGTTATTGGAAATGACAAAGTCTAGTCTGTGATCCTAGAAGTTAATGGCTGGGGTAGGGTGAAGCACAAGATCATTGGAGGAGAAGAATTTAAAAACCAGAATTTGCTGACTAGATGAAATCAAGTAATGTCACCTTTAGTATGCATTACTGACACTCTCTTTGCTTTGCTCTCATTGCACTCTTCCACGAACGAAATATATTTTTGTCACCGATAATTAGGGGAGAGAAAAAAATGATTATTAAACTAAAATACTCATCACTCTTGCTACTCCTATTCTAAAATATACCTCCATTCAGAACACTCCAACGTGGGCAAAATCACCTCATTTCTAACACCAGGCACAGAAATATATACAAGACATGAAAATACATAAACCCACTGTAGATTTACGGAGCCTTGCTTAAATGAGGCTTCACTGATAGCAAATTTTGAACTTTTCCTATACTTGGCACTTTCAGAGATGTTTACACATAAAATGTGCATAGTAAAATTTGGAATAGCTGAACTGTTCACCTCACTTTTATACAGTAAAAGGGAGGTGGGAGAGGAAAATTGGCATGACGCCTTGAGCACAGTAATATTTTCAGGAAGATCAGTTTTAAGGAAAAGTACATATAAAAACTGAGAATAAGGAAATTGATTCCCTTAAAACTTTCCATGTTCACATTTCCCATGAAAAGTCTTTGTATGCTCTACTTTGTAAATTACTGATAGAGACAATTGAAAATTTAAAATAATCTGGTTCATTAACATTCTGTCTGGGAAAAAAAAAACTATTGCAGCTCAACATAATCAAGATAAATATTTAGTTCAATTAAAGCAGAGGGCAAATGAAACAAAACAACTTAGAACTCTCCAGAAAGGGAATAAAGAACTGTGTTATCTTTTAGAGAACATTTCCACTTGGCATTCATTCTTGAACTTTTATGACACTGTATGGCACTGGACTAATTGGGACACTAGATCTAGGGATAGCAATAAACCCATCCACCAGAGTAAGGCAGACCCAAGAAAACCCACCTCAACTGTAGCAGTTGACAACACAGATTTAGACTCGCAGGATACCCTGTATTCATGATATTCAACTGTCTTCAAACACAGTTCGAGCAAACGCCAAAAGGGCATTAGTACAAATGGAGGCACCTGGATATCCCAACAGGCTGATGGAGCCTACAACAGAGACTGAAGCAAGGCTATTAGAATCTGAGTCATACAGATAATCACCATCAGGGAAACTTTTCATGGGCATCTGGGCCTCTGGTCAACAAAACCAACAATCTGTAACTTGACTGAGAACTTACCTCCGCAGCTATCACCAAGATATGCTGGTCTTTAGAAAGAAAGGATGCCAACTCTCACTGATAAAAGGGAAATATCTAGTGCAGACAATTTACTTCAATGAAAATATAAATTTCTGGACATCACAGGACATCTCTGCTGTCAGCCAGACCAACTTGTCCTCTAGTTGTGCTCTGTTCATGAGTCTAATGCAAATTTCACTTGAAAGTAATTGGTGGGAAACAGACAGTGGCAAAACCAACCATGAGTTCAGCAACAGTTTGACATTTTACTACTTTTAAGAGCATCTATGTAAAAGAATTATTAATACATATATTTGCATTATTTATTTATTTATTCTGAATAAAGTTAGCATTTAATGTGCATGTAAACTACTTACTTGGTTTCAAAATTCCCAGCGGTCATATGGACTAGAGACTGAAAGCCATTGTTCTAATCCAATTCCCTCCTACCTTCTTGTATTATCTTGCTTCGAGGAAGCCCCATTCTCCAATGATCAATCTTAAAGTATGCCATCTATATTCATGATTCTTAGTCTGAAGTTTTTATTTTAGAAAGATAATACAAAATTTATGAAAACATAATTCTAAGGATGTGTGCATTAAAAGCGTTTTTTCAAGAGTGTCAAAGAAAACTATAAAGATTACTCTGATAATGAGTGTTTTAAAAAATCAGAATATAAATTGGTTTCAATGGCACAATATATAAAAATAAGTATTTCTTCAGCTAAAGCTACAGTCTCATAAAAATGTTTTCCTTTATAGAAAAGAGCAGAAGTTATAAATAAAGTACTGAAGGGAAAAATGATTACCAGCATTTTCTCATCTTAAAGCACCACCAGAGAGCTATAAAAGTTTCTTTTGTGCTTATCCAAGCATTGGTAAGAATGTTCGTGATTGGAAAAATTCATTTCCAAATACTTTTATATGTTTGTTTTGCCATATGTTTAAAACTAGGCTTCTAACTATCTCCCTGGATACACCAGTGCACTCACAACAGTGCTTATTTCCAAAAGAATCTTGGAGAAATATAAGAAAAATAATAATAAATGAAACACATGCGTATGCGGTTTTCAAATGCAGACAGATTTAATATCAATTGAAGTGCTTGGTTTATTCTCCTTCTCTTAAAACATTCAGAATAATTTTAATTGTAAAAAAAATTAAAAAGAACATTTAATCATGTATGTTAGCATTAAGACATGTATGGTAGTCCACAAAGTATCTAAGGTTAATTTACAAGTAGTGTTTATACAGGAAAACCTGTTGTGGAGTGATGAGCAGAGATTCTCATTTCCTTCCAGCTGCCTATCTTGAACCATCTCTTCCTCTCATCCCTCCTTCCCCCTCCTATCCTCCATTAGCCCTTCATATCTATCCTCCGAGTACAGCTTTACTGTAGAGTCTGCGGCAAGAGATGCGTGAGGGCAAAGCAAGAAGGGAAGCCACTCTCGAACAGCTTCTCTTGTCCTCCTCCCTTTTCCATCACTGGGATCATCTTATTTGTAGGGTCTCTAGGACTAGTCTAAGATCTACTGCCTCATCCAGAAGTCTGCATCAAGTCCTACTGCATAACTACCACTTTAACTCCAGGAGTAAAATGCTTAGGATGGCTTTCCTTCTTAGAAAAAGAAAGATGTGACAAAAAATTCTAAATTTTTCTTTGAAATATAATGATCTCACTTTAATTCAATATGAGCAGTACCTAAAAAGCCAACATTATCACTAAAGTGGTCTATATTTCCTTACAGTGTAAGTAAATGCAAATAAATAAGAGGCAAAGAAGGGAGTCTTCTTCACAAAAAAAATAAAGTATGTGCGTGGGGGGAACATGACTGTTAAAATTTATAAAGTTGTAGATGGGTTAGAATAATCACTTCAGATAAAATAAGGAATGAATAAGTTTATTTGGAGACTATTTTTTCCCACCCTCCTTTCTTTCTTCCTTCTTTGTCTTAACAAATATTTATAGAGATATACTATAACCCAGGCACTGTGCTCTGTTCTAGGTTTATAAAGTTAAGAAGAAAATAATTATGCTATATTGATCAAGAGAAAATTTTCAATAACTTAACACAATAATTATTCATTTCTTGCTTATGTCAAAGTCTGACTAGGTGTTTCGGATGTGCTGATTCAGAGCTCCTGGTCTCCTTGGAGTCCAACCCTGCATACTCCACATTTAACATGCTCGTAAGCAAAGAGAGCAAAGGAGAAGAGGCTAGCACAGGATGTGTTTTGCCCAGGCTAGAAGTGGTGTAGTGGTGTGCATTATTTCTACTAGTCCACTAGCCAGAATGCAGTCGTGTAGCTCTACTGCAATTGCAAGGGAGGCTGAGGAAAGTAAACTCCCCAAATGAACTGGAAGAGAAAGTGAGATTGCCAGAGACTAGCTAGTGTCTGCTACATATGCCCTCAAGAAATTTGCAATGATATAATCATAAGACAATGAAAAGTATAGTTCCTGGCACCTAATATTGCTTTCTGAAACTATTTGTTGGATGAAAAAGTGAATTCAGAGATTTACTAGATGATAGCGTGTATTAATGTGAGATGGAGAAAAATAATGGGAATAGTGTAAAAAAAAGTTAGATAGGTTTTCAATGTTTTTCAATGGAGGACTTTCTTGGAAATTTGTCAGATAATCCATTGTCTTAACTCCTCTATGTATTACCAGAGGTAGCTGCAAGGTATTATAATAGCGACAGTTACATTGTACATATTATTGTGTCATGCATTGCTATGAATGCTTTCTATGTATTGAACTCATGTAATCTTCACAACAATCTCATGAAAATATTATCATTCCCATAGAAATAAGGAAACAGATACAGATGAGTTAAGTAACTTGCCAGTCACACTTCAGTCATTGTGACTGTAAAAACACTTTTCCATATTTCCAAATGTCACATTAAGATAGAAAACTAACTTGATTCACAGTGACTAAATATTCCACTATCATCTGGCTTTCATTATTGCAGTTGAGAACTCAGTGATCTGTATATTAAGATGAGCTCACCACTTCTAAGATCTTCCCTTTGGTATTTTGAAACTTTACTACACTGTGATAAGGAGTGTATTTCTTTTTATATATTCTTCATTGGATTATTCATTAGTCTTCTGAATCTTGAGGAATGATATCTTTAATTTCCAGAAAATTTTTAGCAGTTATCTCTCTTTTAAATTTATTTTTAAAATTTTATTTTTTAATTATAGTTCACACACAATATTATAGTAGTTTTAGGTGTACAACATAGCAATGAGACATTTATATACCTTATGAAGTGATCACCACAATAATTCTAGTACCCACCTGGCACCATACATAGTTATTATATTATTGACTACGTTCCCTATGCTATACTTTATACCCTTGACTATCTTGTAACTATAAATTTGTACTTCTTAATGCCTTCACCTTTTTCACCCAATCCCCTATCTAGCAACCATCAATTTGTTCTCTGTATCTGAGTTTGTTTCTTTTTATTCATTTAATCTTTTTGTTTTTTAGACCTCACATATCAGTGATATCCTATGGTATTTGTATTTCTCTGTCTGACTCATTTAACTTAGCATGTTACCCTCTAGGTCCATCCATGTTGTTATAAATGGCAATATTGCATTCTTTTTTTTTATCAGCCTTTATCTCTTTAAATTTCCTCTCCCATGCTCTGTATTTTCTCTTAGTGAAACTTTCATTATGTATATATAGGTTTTTCTCCCTCTATCCTTTATTTCCTCATCTTTTCTTTCATATTCTTGTGTCTCTAGTTTACATTTTGATAATTTCTTTAGCTCTGTTATTTTCCAGTTTACTAATTATCCTTTCAGCCATTTCCAGTCTGCTATTCAGCCAAAACATGGAATTTCTAATGTCGATATTACATTTTTTATTTTTTGAAATTCATTTTGGTACTGTTTACAAATTTTCTTAATCAATTTTGATAATCATTTGTTCTTTCATTATAGTTTCAATGAATTATTTTGTATCTTTAAACATACTTATTTCAGTCTCTTTTGTTATTGATTCTAATATTTGTAATTTTTAAGATGTAAATATTATTGTTTGTTGTTTCTGTTCATTCTCACTCATAGTGTCTTGTTTTCACGGTATTTGGTAATTTTTTTATTTTGACCCGATTTTCCTTGGAATTTTATCTGTGAGAATTCTTTGACATCTAAATTTAATGTGCTTTCTTCCAGAGAGCACTACAACTTGGAATTGTTTTAAATTAAATTTTTGATCTGTTTTTTGGGGGATTTGGGGGTGGAGATGAAAAAGTGAATATGAATTTTAGGCAACAAAACCTTGTTAGTGCAGACCTGAGATTAGAAATTATTAGAACTTTTCTTTTTCGTTCTTCTCAGAATGTGGCAGGTATCTCTGTAAAGACGGTTAATTTTTTCCTAATTCATCTAAGAATATTTTTCCTTTAAGTGCCCATACTTTATGCCAAGGTCTCAGGTCTAAGTTTTCAACCTGGTAAGGGCCCCAGCTTTTTCTCTTTCCCACATGAGTGGTCCATTAAAACCCAGTGCTCACTTTCCAAGTTCTTGTTGTTTTTGGCCTCTGAAGTTTCCTTAATTCCCCTGCCAGCATTAATCAGTAATCCTTTTGAAAAATATTTTATACAATATTGTTTGGTGTGTCTTACTAGGAAGGATTTCTCCAAACATCAGACTGCCATATTTCCAGAAACAAAAGTCAAGACCGGATATCTTGATCAGGGAAGACCTTAAAGTCTTTGCATGCTGTACATTGTATGACCCTCTGATGAATTTTACAATATATTTTACAATATATTTTAAACAATGAATTTTACAATATATTTTAAACAATTATAAGTGGACAACTCATGAAAGGATTCCTGCAAAGGAACCATGAATAGAAAATAGTAAAGGGCAAGCATAGACAGACAAAAGAATATCATGAAGCTGACATTCCCCTGTCCATCTTTGACAACTATATTAAACAAATGATAATGTAATCGCATATGGGAGGAGGAGGTAGTCTAATAAAGTTAGTCAAACAATCAAGAAGGCCATTTGAGACATGAATTTAAACCAGAATAATTAGCCATAAGTTCCGTGCTGAGAGAGAATTAAACTTTAAGATATTAAATAATTATAGCAATACACCTACATAATTTTATGTAAAGGAAATACATATTTGCATGCTGAATTTTTTTTTTCTTGGAGACCTCTGCTATAATCAACTGCCTTACCTTTTTGTAGGCAATAAAAAGATACTTAAGGTTTTAAGCCAAAGAGTAACATGCTATAATCAACTGCTTTATCTTTTTGTAGGCAATAAAAAGATACTTAAGGTTTTAAGCCAAAGAGTAACATGATTATATTTCTATTTAAAAAGATTACTCTAATTGTAAAATTTAGATTGAACCTGAAGGAGCAAGACTAGAGGTAGGAGACTGGTTTCTTCTTCTTCTTTTTTTAATTATTCGTTTCAAGTATACAGTACATTGGTTAGACATTTATATAGTTTATAAAATGATCTCCCTAATTGCTCTTTCTCTCCTCTAGCTCTCCACCTAGCCGTTACTAATGCTAACTGCTTTCCCTATGCCGTGCTCCCTATCCCTATGATCAACTATCAACTACTAATTTGTACTTCTTTAACCCTTCACTCCTTTCTCTCAGGCTGCCAACCCTCTCCCCTCTGGCTGTCACTAGATTGTCCTCTATATCTGTGAGTCTGTTTTTGATTAGTTTGTTCTTTTTGTTCCTTAAATTCCACATATTGTTGCTGCAAATGGTAAAATTTCATTTCTTTTAATGGCTGAGTAATATTCCATTGTATATATGAACCATACTTCTTTATCCAATCTGTCGATGAGCATTTAGGTTACTTCCATATCTTGGCTATTGTAAATTGTGTTGCCATGAACACAGAGGTGCATAGATATTTATGAATTATTGTTTTGGTTTTCTTTGGATAAATATCCAGAAGTACAATTGCTGAGTCAAAAGGTAGATCCATTTTTAAATTTTTGAGAAACCTCCAGACTGTTTACCACAGTGGCTGTACCAATTTGCAATCCCACCAACAGTGTATGAGTGTTCCTTTTTCTCTACATTTTCACCAACACTTGTTGTTCTTTGATTTATTGATGATAGCCATTCTAACAGGTTTGAGGTAATATCTCATTGTGATTTCTCTGATGATTAGTGACCTTGAGTATCTTTTCATATGTCTATTAGCCATCTGTATTTCTTCTTTGGAGAAATAATCTGTTCAGGTCTTCTGCGCATTTTTAAATTAGATTGTTTGTTTTTCTTTTGTTGTTGAGTTGTTGAGTTCTTTATATATTTTAGATATTAACCTCTTATCAGATGTATCATAAGCAAATATCTTCTCTCATTTAGTAGATTGTCTTTGTTTTGTTGATGGTTTCCTTTGTGGGCAAAAACTTTTTAATTTGATGTAGTACTATTTGTTTATTTTTTCTTTCATTTCCCTTGCCCGATGAGCAATGCCGGGAAAAAAAATTGGTGTTAGCAATAGCAGAGAGTTTATTGCCTATGTTTTCTTCTAGAAGTTTTATGGTTTCAGGCCTTACATTAAAGTCTTTAATCCATTTTGAGTCTATTCTTATATACAGTGCAAGAAGGTGGTTCAGTTTCTTTCTTTCTTTTTTTTTTGCGTATATCTGTCCAATTTTCCCAGCACCGTTTATTGAAGAGACTGTCTTTATCCCATTGTATATTCTCACCTCCTTTGTCATATATTAAGTGAGAGTATAAGTGTGGATTTATTTCTGGGGTCTCTATTATATTCCATTGATCAATATATCTGTTTTTGATGCCAGTACTATGCTGTTTTGATTACTGTAGCCTTGTAGTATAGTTTGATTCAGGTAGTGTCATACTTCCAACTTTGTTCTTCTTTCTCAAGACTGCCATGGCTGTTGGGGGTCTTTTATGGTCTCATATAAATTTTGGGATTATTTGTTCTTGCTCTCTGAAAAATGCCAATGGTATTTTGATAGGGAATGTATTGAAGGAGACTGGTTTCTAATGATCTGACTTAATGTTCAAGACAGTTTCTTCCTTCTGTGTCCTCAAATATACCTTGATGGGAATTCCCACCAAACCTAAAAAGTCAGATTGACAGTTACACTGGAATTATCATTAGTCATGGTATGCCAATGATGTGGCTTCCCTAATATGCCTTTTAAATCATGACCTAAAATAATTTATATCAAAAAATTAACTGTGCTTCATAATCATGAGCAAAAACAATTAATCAAATATTTTAAAGTTCAAACATAACTTCAGAAAAATATTATCAACAGACCTGAGACACAGGATATTCCAATTACTTTAATGTTAACTGCACTTTAAAGTTATAATTGCTGCAGGCATTGTACTAATTAAGAGAAGAAAATTTCAAGCAGAAAATTTAGTAGTTTTTTTTGGCTCCTATATGGTATGTTTCATATTCATTCACAAAATATCCTATTCCTATTCCTTTCTTTTGAGAAGATTCAAGTCAGGAAATTAAAGACAACTTTACCATATTTGTTCTCATTACAGTGAGGTAAACAATTATAAGTTCAACATCACAGTATTGGGTCTTCTTCACCATTATACTTTTTTCTTCAGAGCAACCCAGGAGAGATATGAGGTTACATTGCTTTTCATCACCACAGTGTTCAGAGACTGAACGTGTTGCTAGGAATCTCTGTCTTTTCTCCAGATCAATAGCTATAACTGATAGAAGGCTTAGAATTGGAGAGATAAGAAAAAATAATGATACTAAAAGGAAATGAATCTAGAATCAGGTTAAAAAAAAAAAGATGATAAAAAATAAAGGGACATTAAAGAGGCCTTGACTAAGCCTGTGTAACATGGAGACAAGGAGGGTGGCAACATTCTTGGTTAGTCATTAGGTGTTTTGGAAGGCTAAAAATTAGCAAAAGCAAACACAACCAACTAAGGCAATCAAGAGGATGATTAACTCCTCTACATACACACACACACCCACACACACACACACACACACACACACACACACACACACACACACAAATGTCAGTGATTCTCAGTCAATTAAATACACTCAAATGTAGATCCAGGGCATAAAGGTTAAGTGTTAGTTCTACAAAAGAGTGATGTTATAAAGCAAAACTTTGGACTACCCAGGAAATCAATAAAAGTAAAAAGGAAATGTACAAGGGTCTAATAATGGCCCTTACTTTGGAAACCAAACTGATTATTATATCTTAATGTATTGGCTAAGTGTATTAATGTGAGTATATGATTTTTTTCCCCAATCTCATCTGCTAAGAGTTATGCCCTTTGTATGTTCCAATGGTGGGTTTTCTTTATGGGGAACAAGAAATGAATGTTTTAATCATCATTTCCTTCTAACATGTGGGCAAAAACCATATTTCATTTATGTCTTTATCACTAGAGATTGGCACAGAGCCTGACACACAGGAGTAGTGCTTGATAATTCGCCTTTAATGAATTATAACTTTTTCCATTATAATATTTCTCTCAGGCAAAATAATTATTTAATAGATATATTATATTAACCAATTATTTATAAAAAGTGAATATCTGTAAAGGAGAGATCCTTAAAGGTCTCCATGCCTACATGAGGAAAATAAGGACCTTACCAAATTCTGGCAGTTGACATGTGTAAAAGGAGGAGGAAATAACAAAAGTCAACATTCATTACACAACTGATGATGAAAAAAGCATTTTATTGTCTTTCCTATTTCCGCTTTCTAAATGGTGACCTTGTATAAATTATTCTTTCTGTGCTTTGATTCTCTCGTGTATAAAATGCAGATTATGTATGAAAATCTGCACGAAAACTTTTATTTCTATGAAAGTAAGGCAACCAAATAACAAATTATTACATCTCAATGTCTTTGAGTTTCTTGTTATTGTGATTAAAAATTCAAAGTGCTATTTTATGTTTAATAATTTGATTTATTCATAATTTATTCAAAGTAATTGTATCATAATTGTTTTTATTGAGAAACAAATAACTTATTAACTACAAAAAAGTAAATAAAATAAAGACTATAATAGCATTAATTTCCTGGGGTCGTTGTGAGGATCAAATGGGAAAATACATTTGAAATATTTATAATATTATCTAACATGTAATAGACAATTAATAAATGTTAGCTACTACTGTTAGCTACTGAAACAATGATTTAAACTCACCAATGACCACATTATTTATTAGGTTCAAAGGCCAGAAGAAACTTTTAAGCCAGTTTGCACTTTATCATTTATGCGAATTATTTTTTCAAGGACACTGGGAATATAACTTGAGAACACTGCATCAAATTAACTTTTCCTAGAGAGAACTGACTACCCCATCTTGCTCTCGACACAACTGCATAATAGAACCTATGGTTCTTTCCTTCTCTCAACTCTTCACATGTCCCTCACTTCCTTTGTAAACTTTTGACATCTGGAAGACAAGGATGGGCTCTGATTTGACTCACCTCTGAATTCTCAGAGCCAGTCACAATACCTGACACTTTGTAAATGCTCACTGTATATTTATTGAATGCATTATTGACAAATCACCACATTTCTATCTCTTTTTTGAATAGTCTCCTGAGCACCAGATTCCCTGAAGCATATACCAACTAGATGTCTCTACTCAGATGCCTTACAGTCACCTCAAGATGAACCTCTTAGTGTGCTCCTCATTCTGTGTTTTTGACTTGGTGTCACGCAACAACACGTCCTCCTACCAGGGCACTCTTTCTAAAATGCAATCCAATCGCAATGCTCCTCTGTATAAAATCCTCCAATGTCATCTCAAAAGATTTGGCTAAAATTTTCATCCTTTAGTATGGCATAGGAAGGACTTATTTTTTTCTTCTATCTATATCCAGCTTCCTCTTTCCCATGTTCCAGCTTACCCAGACGTCTTGAGAGAGTTGCCATCTCTGACCATGTCCTCTACTCTCAAAGATCTGGGACTTGTAAATGCTGCTCTCATGCTTGGGACAGTCTTCCTTTCTCTTTATCTAGTCAGCTCTAAGATTCTGTATCATCTCCTGTCAGAACCATTTTCTAGTCTCTTCATTTGGATTTCATGTACCTTTCTGTGCTCTCCTTAACACATTCTCAGTTTCATCATTGTCTTTTTAATTTCTCAGCACCCACCGTAAGACAGTGAGTTTTTGAGGGCAGAGAGGAAAGAGCACTAAATGGAGAATAGGGAGAATTAGTTTCTATTCTCAGCCTTGCCGCCATTTCTCAGCTCCATCAGAGACAAATTAGAAATGATGCTGGACCTCAAATTTCGTTTGATTTATTACAGTGCTCATCTAAATTATCTTTATATGGAATCTCAATAATCCCATAGGAAATGCTTGAAAATATATTTGTGATATCTTTTATTCTATCGCATTTCTGCAAAAGCTGATTTCCATATGGCCAAGTCGCTTTAACAATCCTTACCGACTGCTAGTCACAATTGACAAGACCAATACCGAGCAACTCAGAGCAAAACGACTGAATCAGGAACATTCTTCTACCCTCTGCCGTATAATTTTTACTAACTAAAATAAGTACTGTGAAGGCCAAAAAAAACCAAAACAACCAAGGGTCTTTTAATATATGAGTATAAGGCACAAAGAGGCAAATCCAAGAAAGGAAGTAACTACAGGTAGGAAATTTATCAAAATGTGCCTGTGTTTCAGATTGGGGATTAAAAACAACACCTTTAAAGACAGACTGCCTAAATTCAAATCTTAACTCTTTCAATTATTAACTGTAAGTGTGGGCAACTTACGAGCCTCACTTTTCTTAGTATCAAATAGGAATAATAATAATAATACATATCCTACACTGGTGTTGTGAGGATTAAATAAATTCATTTGTATGAAGTTCTTATAAAATGCCTGGTACCAATAAGTTATGTAGGCTATGAGTATTATTAAGGGAAAATAAAGGACAATAACTTAATAAACCATAAAATGTGGCCACTGTATTTCAAAACAAAAAGTCAAACATGTTGTTCTGAAGAATTAATTTATTTGATTAAAGATCATTAGATAGTAACCGAGTAATTAACTAGAATCATCATTGATGGTGGTATTCTGCATGGTATGCCATTAATTACATATATGCCATAACCTACACTGGAGAAGAATATAAGATTTTTCTCTGGGGGAAAGAAAACCATTAAGTATCACTGATGAAGAATTGAAAGATGACTTTTCCAACAAACCTTTTGAATTTAGTTGGATAGTAATCTCTTTACGTATGAGCAAATTAAACACACATATAAATTAATAAAAATACCCATAATCAGCTGGAATTATATTATATTGTTCATAACAGAATGTTGTTCAAATAAAAACAAAACGAACCCCAAAATTTCAGTAGTGAGTAGTTAAACTTACTGCAGAATAGCTTATGTCCTATCATGAAAAAATCTGGGAAAACAACGTCCTGAGTTTATTGCAGATATAAATCTGGGTCAGTTTTACATTAAAAATACATAGCCACTTGGCTTAAGAATCCTACTTGAGATATTTGACAATAATCTCCTGATCATAGGACCATCAACTCTGTATAAAGTGTCGATCCCAATGAACTAGAATACAATTTGAGCTGTGTATATACCTTGGCCTAAAGATGAACAGTGAGCCATTAGCCAGTTTTCCATACAAATATTTTTCATATGATTTGGACATCAGAAAAGGCAGTCCAACATGTTGCAATTAAAAGCAGTCATATGGTATCTCTGGAGGAATGATTTCTGGCAAATACAAATACAAGTATTGAACACATATGCTAGAAAGGCAATAAGCATTTTCTTGGAGCTAGGGATACGACTTTTAATTCAAAACTGATCTCAATTTGGACTGTGTATTTATTTACTTATTTTGATGAATCTGTAAGGACATGAGTTATATTTTACGTATCCAATAAATGTTATCCCTCTAAACCAAGCCAATTACACTCAGAAAGACTTTGGCAGGCACTTAAGAAACACTGGTATGGTGGTCACTCAAGGCTTAAACCAAACAACATACAATGAAAGTTCAAGCTCAATTTGGAGAATATTTTTGAGTTGGTTTTATTCAGGATGAACATTTTTTTTTTAATGTATTGTGGTGAAAATTTACCATTTTAGCCCTTTTTAAGTATACAGTTCAATGGCAAAAGTACATCATGCAACCTCAACATGATGCATCCCCAGAAATTTTTCATCATCCCAATGGACGAGTAGCTTCAGAATATATACAGGTTTGGCTTTTTTTTTTTTCAAATTGATTTCCTAGAAATGTTTTTTTGAAGAAACTTTTGGATTACTTCACAGTTCTTTAAAAGAATGTGTATCTGAGTTCACCATACGAGTTCAATTAGTTCAAATGCATGCTTTGCTATTTTTGTTTGTTAATTTTCTGCTTGGGAGCACTAGAAAATAGCCCTGCTGAGAATAAGACATAAAGCAGGCCTGATGGGCAGAAAGTTGCCTTGGATTTTATTTTCATCCATTGTAAAACAGTGTAAGAATAAAAAATAGTAATAGCATTTACACGCATGAACGATTAGCGTTCTACTTTATCAAATAATTTTTGTAGCAAATATCACAGGAGTCTTCTTTTAAAAGGAAGTTTACTTTAGAAGTTTATTGTATTTTCATCTAATTTTTAAAGAAATTAAAACATTTTCCTGGGTGCCTTACTGTACTTAATAGAATTATTGGTCCTGCAGTCAGCCAATAAGATTGTAGGTGTATTTGCTAGGCTTCTGGAAAACCTAGTAAAAGGTTTGTTGGCAAAAGACCTTCTGGATTACACCTGAGCTGATATTTTCAATCAGAAGAGTAAATCTGGGAGCAGCTGGGAACCTGAGAATGGAGTGAACCTAGAGGAAGCAGAGCCGAGGAGTGGACCTGCTCTCAGCACTGAATCTATCGGCCTCTCAAGCAGAACTTCTCATAGACCCACACAGTTCCTTTCCCCCATAAGCCTGTGTGGTTTAGGGTTTCTGGTAAAGAGGGTGCTCATTGAAACCAAACTGCCTAATTAAAAACTTAAAAATACTTAAAAACTGAACAAACAAATACTTTGCTTATTCTGTGACTGTGGGCCCAGGTAGATTCACACCGACACGTAATACTAAAGAGGAGCCTCCATAATTCTATTTAGCCTTTGCAATCGCACTGGTTTCTTCAGATTAGTTTTCTTATTCCTCCAATTCATACTGACCAGAGTGATTGGTCACACACACATTCACACAAAATGTACTCCTGTTACTTCCTTACTTAAAATCTTTCAGTGATTCCTCACTGCCTTGGGGCATAAACTCCCTAGCATTTTAGTCTGGTAGGTTAGGTCCTCTCAGACAGGTAGGCCTCCACCATGTTCCCCCAGCCTACCAGGCTCCTGTGATTTACATATTAAGTATCGTCTTCACTCTTCAGTGTTTTCATTCAAGCTTTCCCTCTGCCTGGACTGCTTTTCATCTTCACCATATGGTGAAGTTTGGCTAATTGTGCTCAATAGAGGGCTATCAACTTGGATTACATATAAAATCAAAGAGAATCTAAAGGTATCTCTCATTTGCCCTAAATGACTACTAATGCACTAAAGATGCAAATATGCTTGTCTCCTCAGTCGTGTGTAAATATAAAATCAAGGGTTAATTCTAAATGCATACTCAAACAGTCGTAGAACATGATATTAGCACCTGATGGAGTTCTAAATGAGAAAGGGATACATGGAGTTTTCCCAAGCCTCTTTATTTTCTTTCAGTCAAGCCAGTGAGAACTTTTGTGGGCTGGCCTCTGTCCCACTTCAAGTTATCTACTAATGATCATCTCTAGGTCTCTGGCCCTGATCAAGACTAACAACGCAAAGGTGTCTTTCTTAGAGTATACTTCCTTCCATTCTTGGCAGTCAACTACTTTTTCTTTCTGTTATTCTTTAACTTTTAACTAATTGCTACTATTACAGATACCACCACATTAAAGAAATAACTGAACAAATTTGAATCTGGGGCAGGCCATATGATTTTCAAATCCAAAAAATAATTCAATAATAATTCAAAAGCTCTAATTGACTTTCTTCAGTGTCCACTAAAACAAACATATTTTTCTTGTGCAAAATGTTCTCAGTTACTGCTATTTACTCCCCATCCTTGCCACTGCACATGTAAATATTGCATTTTAACAAGACCAGTTTCTATCCTGCTGTTTTGTTTGGATTTTTTTTTCTTGGCTGCATTCTTTATTTTCATTTCCCCCATCTTAATGTTCTCAAAGAGAGCTTTCACTCTCAATCTGCATTTTAAATATTAATAAAGTTTTCTTTCTTCTTTTTTTTTTTTAGTTTAAAAATGTAAATAGATTTTTTTCCACTTCCTAGTGGATTGTCTTATGCATCTCTTGGGTGAATGAACCACACCTGGGGTATCATGATTGTGATGGTCGCCCTTACATGCCAACTTGACTGGGCCACAGGGTACTTAGATATTTGGTCAATCACTATTCTGAGCGTTTCTGTGAGGGTGGTTTTAGATGAAATTAACATATAAATTGGTGAACTTTGAGTAAAGCATGTTAACCTCGTTAATGTGTTTGGGTTCATCCAATCAATTAAAGGTCCAAATAGAACAAAAAGACCAGCTTCTTTGAGCAAGAGAGAATTCTCCAGCAGATGACCTTTGAGTTTTATCTGTAGCATTGGCTTTTCTTGGCCTCCAGCCTGCCGGCTGACTCCATAGACTTTGGACTTTGCAGCCTCCATAATTACATGAACCAATTCTTTCTAACAAATCTTTCTCTCTCTCTCTCTCTCTCTCTCTCTCTCTCTCTCTCTCTCTCAGACACACACACACACACACACACACACACACACATCCTGAAAACCCTAGTAATACAATGACTATTAGATATTTCTTGAAAAAAGGTCAAGGTCAATTGTTCTGACTTTGCCTCTTACACACTCTGCCATATTGGCTGGTTTGCTAGAAGCTGCTACTTCTCTTGCCAACCTTGGCAACTACTTACAGGCAAAGTGTTCCTAGGATACCTCCTTTCTTGAAAAGAAGCAGTATAGTTTCTATATTTATTTATTTAAAAAACTCTCCCCTTCTTGTAATTAGCTGACAGGATCACATTGATAGTTAGAGAAAGCCCTCATAACAATATTGTCACCTATTGCTGTCATACTGCTGCGTAACAAAGTCTTGGTGGCCAAGAAAAAACATTTTAGTATTCTCATTCATAAGTAGACGACAGGGAAGTTGGGCAAGCTCTGTTTCAGGCTTTGTGGGTTTTCATTCTGGGACCACAGGCTACTCAGGTCGTGTTCTTCTTACGGCAGAACACGGGGCGCAAAAGGGAAATCCAAACTGCAAGCATATTTAAAGTCTCTGGTTGTATCATGTCTGCTAGTGTTACACTGGGCACAGGAAATCACACAGCCAAGCCATAAGTCAAATGGTGGAAAAGTACACTCTTAAAATAGACTGTACAAAGATATTTACTATAGGGGAAAAGGAAATATGACCAAATGAATTGAAGAAAGTTCTTTCATTCTTTGGCTTTCACCTGAACATTATCATTATATTCAAAGCTAAATTGATTGTTTCACCTATAGCATATAATCATAAATTTTGCACAGTGACATAATAGATTTGATTTGCCAGTAAAGTAACAAATTTATCACCACCAACATAATGAATTTCTTTTCCTCACTAGAACATGTGCTTTTACTTTGGAATGTTAAAAAATATCTCTACAGGAAGGAGAAAATGAGATAGAAACAAAAAGATAAAGCAGAAAAAAAATGAAAAGAGAAAGGTTATCAAGCAATTCCTTTTAAAATGCTTTCTGAATTTCATTGTTGGCTTTTAAAATTCAACTTTTTTAAAAGTTTTAAACCTAAACTCTTAACATGCTTTGTTTAGCAAATATTATGAAACCAGAATGGAAGGAAAAGATGTGCAACATAATTGATGTGGAGCATTGTCAAGCAGTTTCTAGTAAAAAGTGCCCTGGGTGGTCAACCTTCATAATTTTGAGAGCTTTCCCAACAGGCAATACCATGGTGGGTGGCTGAAGAACAGCTTCCCAGCCGCTGCTAACAGGCTATGGAGGCTGAAACATGTTCAGGAACTTTACACTCCTCCTTATCGTCATCTGAGTTATTAGGTGACACTGCACCTCCCTCATTTGCATATTATCTTCACAAAGCACTTAGCTAGAGAGATTTTTCTCCCCTTCATATTTTTGTTTTTGATATACTTTTCATTTTATTTAACCTGCCTAAAAATGCTGGATGTGGCAGATGGACAAAAGATATGATGTTCTCGGCTTAGGGAATGTAGTTCACATTAATGTAATGGCTAGATAGAGAGCCAGAGAAGAGAAAGAGCAAGTAGGGGGATCATTTTATAAACTATTTAATGTCTAACCAATGTACTGTATACTTGAAACTAATAATAAAATTTTAAAAAAAGATACGATGTAAAATTTTTTCTTCTAGGTCGTAGAAAAAGCCGTGCTCCCTACCCCATCCCCCCGCATCCCATCAGTTCTCTATGCCCCATCCCCAACCTCAGCCCAGCTCTCTGGAGAGATGGCTCTGCCCAAATATTTGTATAAAGAAAGCAGGAACTTTTCAGATGTGGATATGCAAATTGTTATTTAGACTACCTGACGAAGGTTGGTAAAGGATACAGAAAATATAAGCTCATATTTAAATGGGTAGAAATCGTACTAAGTTATTAGTCAGAGCAAAATTTTTTTCAGGGAACAATGAATCCAGAACACATTAAGCACAGAGAAAAACAGTCTCAAAGGAAATGATAAGATTAAAAAAAAAAAAAGATAAGAAATTCTTGGTAAGATTGACCAACACTGTTAAGCTTAATTTGTATTTCTAAATTTAATTTCGTATATTTGTAGCTCTAAGAAAAAATATTTGGAAGTATTTAATACTAACCTTTAAATTTCAAGTGTATTAATTAAACAATAAAATAATCAGTAATTCTAAACTTGTAAAGAATGTTCCTCAACACTTCTTTCTTTATCCTGAAGAGTCTTTCCTCTGTGCAGAGTGGTTATAAACCAAATCTTTGTGAAGTAGTATATTCAGGTAGTTGTAAGAGCATAGGCTTGTAATCAACAAAGCAGAATTTGAGTACTAGAACCACTACCTAAGACTGTGCAACCTTGGGTAAGCTACTTAATAACTCTAAGCTTTAATTTTCTCATCTGGGTCTAATAACATCTGCTTTACAGATTTGCTGTGTGTGCCTTAAAGGGCATCCCCAACTATCATTATTTTGAAGTAAGCATATCAAATATTTGAACTGACTGCAATTTTCTCCCTTTATTTGTTTTTATGAAAATTATTTTCCAAAACTACATATTTATAAGAAAATTATTCAGTGATTAGAATATAGTCTCTGTTTCCCCAAGATTTTTCCTCCTTTTCTTTTGAAGGCTGAGGGGTTGGTCAGTGGGCAGTAAGGGTTGAGAAAATGGTAGGTCAACAGGGGTTCAGTGATTTCTCTGCTGACTTTTACCTAATCCCTGGTTTTGGGTCCTGAATCTCAAGTCCACTTTTATGAGCCTTGGGGCCCTGGTGTCTCATGGGTTCCTTATGGTTATTGGAATGTCATCTCCGCAGTATATATCCTTCTCCGAATCTTTAGGAAAACTTGGATTATAACTTTGACTACACTGCTGTGATCCAGTGCCACTCCTCCACTTGCTTCCTGTCTGCCAAAATGTTTTTTGAAATGTTTCTTATATTGCCAATGCTTCCCTTTTCTCTGACTACATTTCACATACTTTTACTGCCTTTTTAGTGGAGTTTGGGGATATAACCGTGTGCTGTTAATGTCATGTTTATCCAGCTACTTTGGAAAAGACAAGTTTGGAAATTTAAACAGTAGGATTTAAACAAGATATGAATAATAAAAAAGAAAAAGCAATTTTTAAAATGTTAAATAAAGAATATATAAGAACTGTGACTTTTCAGTTTTTGGAAATCAACCCATACATTCAATTTGAGCATTTCCATCATATGTTCTTAAGATAATGCAGGAAAATGGTTAAATTCTTTTTTTTTTTAAAGCACATTTTGGGGAAATTTTGCCATCCTTATTTTTTGAATTTATCAACAGGGCTTAATAAATAAGATCCAAAGAATGAGAACTAAAACTAAATGCTCAACTGGCTTAAGTTCAAACTTCACTTTTTGAAGTTCAAAGGTGTTAAAAGATGCCTTTGACTTTGATAAAAAATAAAAGATGCCTTTGATTAAAAAAAGAAAAAAATATGTAATGCTTCGCATTTGCTAAAACTGAAAAAATGAGCCATGAACGGCAGCTTAACCTTAGCAGCTGTCGCACATCAGAACCCTGTTTTGCTTGAGCTGTGTAACTGAAGAGACTGTGATGTAGCTCAGAGCATACTTCTCTCTAACGGGCTGTTTTAAAACAGCAAACAAGTAGGAATTTAAAATTGAAGTAGGATTACCACTACATTCAAAGAAACAAAAAATTTGATTCTGAACATTTACGAAAACATAGTAGCCTATTAACATGAAGTTTAAGTCAATATTATATACAATTTCATATGAATTTCTATTTATTTGCAGAAAAGGAAGCTCTGTTTTCAAATTGGGCCCAACAAAATGTCGGCAATTAGTAAATCTCCATTTATCTAAGGTCTGTTCCTTGGTCTGCCTTTTTTGGAAATTGAATGAAGTCATTCAATATTTCACGAACCACTGAAAAATCCAAACTGAATTTGTTAGAATATACTAAGAAATACATTTGTCAAATAGGCCACGAAGTTCTTGTCAGTTGTTCAGCAAACCCTCTTTCTAAATGTTGCCTCGAATTATAGAGAACAGGGTCATTTCAACAAAGAGCATAATCAATAGGAAGATAAATCTTCATGAGAAAAGTAACACTTGCACCAGTAATAACAGCATCTTTTATCTTGGTGGAAACCTGAAAATTGTCTTATAAAGTTTTTTTTTTTTTTAAGTATTCTTACCTGATACTAAGAAGCACATGTCATAAAAACACATATTTATAGGAGATATTTTATAGTGCTGGTACCAGCGTTCAATACATGTTGGTTGCATGAATCTTGAGTGATAATCTCAAGTTAATTATTCTTTCATGTGTATACTTTTCTCCCTTTATTAAACAGAAGTATTTGATTGAGGCAGGTTCTCTTTGAAAGAACATAAAATTGTGAGAGGAAACCAAATGGATTTTGAGGAAGGAAGGGGATGGTCAAACGGTCAAAGCCACCGAGGCAAACAAAGATGCTGTGATTACAGCACTGCTGTGTCTAACTGACACTTATTACATGGGCCATAGGACCCATGGTAATATTTAAGAAGCATTCAGTTCTTTACATAATCACATTAACACATCATTTTTCAGTTGGTGTTCGTGGATAACAACTTTTTAATCATTTATATAAATTCCTCTAAAATCCAGGCCTAGTAATAGTTCTGGATCTTTCCCCTAGACTATTGTGATTCATCCTAATTGAAGCCCATAGCTTCCCATGAGCTATTGAAACTGTTTCCATCAACGAAATGTACATACTGCCAGAAAACATACCATTTCCAGCCTTTGTGGACTTGGTCCCAGAATTTTGGAAATAGCTGATATTTTCTCTCCATATGGCTCAGACTCATGATGAACCAAAGTACTCATGTAACAAAATTGTGTCTTAGAGTCCAGAAAAATTATTTCTTGGCGTAACTTTGTTCATTGTTTTTTTGGATCTTTTTTTTTTTTTACTTTGGTGTAAATGAAAACTGCTGCTTCTTTGCTTTAACAAACTGTATATATTTTTATGTTCTTGTATAAGTGTGCTCTAAAGAATTGAAGCTTTATCTAATTTCTGTAGTCATCTCTTAGAATTTTCCTTTCACTAGAGCTTGGTTGTCCTTATAGGCACAGGACAGCAGATGTTACTTGTGTCAACAGAAACAAGATTTTCTTTGTTCTAAGAAATTTCCTTTTTTTTTGCATTGCAGGCCAGTCTGAAATAATTCTGCCAGAAATCCTACATGTCTGATATGAAGGCATACAAAATCAATTTCTCAAGTAAAATGGTGAAAAAAACCTGCTTAGGAGAAAGAATTTAGAGCAGAAATTTACTTGATATGTATAGTGAGGCTAAAGAAAGTTGAATAATCCTGAGAAATAGTGTCAGTAAATGGCAGAAGCCTAATAGAGTAAGAAACATAGATATGGATCTTCTGCTTGCTGGTTTTGAGACCTTGGCAAATTAAAACATTGAGTGAGTACCAGGAACACGATCAGCACAAATATCAGCATTTGCTATTATTAGTCCCCTACTGTCTTGGAATTTTTCTGACACTTTCTTATTCCCCAAAATCTTCTCTTTCTTCAGATTAATATATTTTCAAAATATGTAAAAAATACAAATAAATCATTTTAATAGATATATTTTGGTTGCTTGCTTCTTGATAACATCTAGAAAAGTACTTCAATCTCACCAAAAATCTCCCCTAAATTATACTTTTGTCTGCATTAGTTTTAGTGTCTATAAAAGAGTAAGTTCATCCTGTGATGTGGGATTATCAGAGTGTGGCCGTCCAGTGATCTGAGTATCTTGAGTCTTTGTTGCTAGATTTGGGGTCAAAGATAATTTATGCCCCTATAATTTTCAGTCCATGAACTCTGTGTGCCTTTGGACTTAGTTATCATTCACATTATCACGTAAGACAGAGAAATGTCTTCAGGGGAAAGTTATGTCATTGAATAATAGAACAGAAAGTGACTTCAGAGGTAACCAGGCAAACTCTTACATTCCAAGAACTGAGTTTAGGAGAGGAAATGAAACTCTTTTGGGTAAGAGGATAAGGTAAAGGAAGAGGTAAGATTTAATGCATGGTTTTTTCTCCTACGATGTATATTATAATGATACAGAGAGGACAGTAATTGATTCTGGAAAAATCTTGAAAGCAACTTACTTTATTTTAATTCTTATTTTTCCATTTTTGGCAGAAGAGTAAATATAAAATCTCATGAATAAGATTCAAATGTTTGAGAATTTTGCATCCAGAAATGCTTTCACGACATGCCCTAGTCAGTTACATAACCATATTCAAGTATATATACATCATTTGTGATGTTATTTTGTGGGTATTAAATGAGATAACATATGACAAGCACTTTGTTCAATGCTTGCCCATGGGTAGCAGTTAACGAATATTAGCTATTTATATTACCATTATTTGCTTATATCTGGGAATCCTCTTTTAACCAAAGAGCTAGGCAGAAAAACCTTTACTCGCAACCTTGGAAATAATTACTGTATCATTCTTCACAGTACCTGGAGTCAGGGAAGAAAAATAATGCTGTCACCATTGAAATCTGGGGAAACATAAACACTAAAGATTTACAGGCATATTTCAATTACTCAAATAAATTAGAAGCAGAAAGAGAAAAATATTCTTCATAGCCTGCCTTCTCCATCCAGGGTTTAAATACGTGTTTTTAGGTTCTCAACTAACTGTGAAAAAGACATTGTGATGTCAAGTAAAGGGAATTCTGTGGGCTTCTCCTGGAGACTTCCTTTATCTTCCATTAGCAGAGCAGCCAGAAAAATAGAAAGAGGTTTGTTTGAATACTTCCCCTTTACCAAAATAAATAATTAAAGAGGAACTTACATGTGGACTATTTTTAAGCGATTTTATTTGTTTTTCCATTATTAAAGAAATATGCAATAACCACTAATATTTATTAAACAATAATTTCTTGCCAAGTAATGCACTGAGTGCACTAGCTTGTGCATCCAAAATTCCTGAGCGATTTTCCTATATCTCTGTTTCCTCATCATAAAAGGGGATTAAAAATGATTCAGGTAAGGGCAAAAAGAGGTTTTAAAAATGTAAGTTAAAACTCAGTGAAAGATAATAAATACAAAGTGTTGGTTTTGTATGGCTCCCATTCCATTTGCATTTCATTTTGACTTACACATATCTTTTGGGCACATAAAGGGCTGTAATTATGTCTTCTTAATTAAACTTTGTACTGACTAATATATTTATTTCCATTTCTTATGTTTACATTTTTAAAAGTTTAAAGTGTTTAGAAATAGGAAATACTGCACAATTAATCAGTTGCTTTTGCTGTCTATGAGCGTAATTTTCTAAAAGTTGAAAGCCAGCCTGTCATTAAAATGTTTCACAGATAATCTGTGGGCCCGATAATGCACAGGCAGGTGTTTTACTGGGTCTTTTCACTGAGCTGTCCTATTATTATAGCTGGAATTAATTTCTATGCTAAGGAGTGAAAAAATAAATTCTTAAAACATTTAGGCATTTGTTACTAATCTGTATAGGATTATCAACAAGCTATATTGGAATCTTCCACTCCAGATTTACTTTAAAAAGGCCCTTCTGAGAAGTGACTATAAATAAAACACACCAGCTGCAATGAGAATTTAAAGAGTTCTTGTAAAAATGTGCATTGTGGGGAAATACGAATTGAGACCATTCATTCATCAAATATATATTAGTGCCAGCGATGCGCCAGGAACGCCTCTCAATTCTGACGACACAATAGTAAACTAAACGTTGAAGTGTCTGCACTTTTGGAAGGTGTAAACAAAATATACTATGTTGTCAGACATTGTGTTGAAGAAATACACTGCAGATAAAGGATGAGACTGTTGGAGGAGGGTCCGGGTGAGGAAGTGGTGAGGCAAGGATGCTCCAAGCAGACCTAATGGAGTGAGGAAGCAAACCAAGAGTGTGTCTGTAAAGAGGGTTTACTTGCGCCCATGTTTTCTCATTCTCCAGGAGCCTGCGTGTAAGATTTTAAAAACAAATGAACATGTAGTGTAACTGCACACAAACTTCATTTCATTTCTTTAATATAGTTTTTTTTTTCTGATTCGAGCTGGTTTTGCCCAGATAATGGCACTGTGACCTACTTGTTTTTTCCACTTTCTACCTTCGTATGCTTGCTCCTTTAATCTTTAAGCCTTAGGACATACGATTTATTTAGCCTCAGGTCTATAACCATGGGGACGATAAGTTTTGGTTGTATTAAGGATAACAGCTCCAGGCCCATTGAGGCAGAACGACCTCACCAGCCACAGGACCAGATGGGATGGTGCCAGACTGATCAATTACCACAACTCCCTTCGTTTCCATGATGACTGGTTTTCCGCTATATAATCTGTACTCCCAAGACATCTGGGGTGCCAGGTTGTTAAGAGCATGAACTCTCCTGTGTCTCTGGGACCTGCAGCTCCCTGAAATAGATCTTTACTTTCTTTGCTGCGAATCTGCACGTCTCTCTCCTTTGACTCACACACAGGCAAATAGACCTCTTTTGTTACATAACAGTAGCAATAGGCATACTTCACATCTATAACTTGGACTTTACCAACTGTATGCAAATATGTTAGGTTATGTATACACCAAGATCCCATTAAACGCCAAGAATAACCAGAAGTCTTTGATCCTTAAACTGTTTGGCAGTCATATTTCATCTAAGAAGTGAAGGAAGAGAGTTACAAGGAAGTAAGTCACCTCTTCTCTCATTGGCTTGTGATTGTCAGTTAACTCATCATGTAAACCCAAGATGCAGTCACATACAAAGACGTAGAAGATACTAGACACTCCACAGAGACGCAGCACAAGTAAGTGATATGACTGAATTCTGTAAAGATAAGAAACAAGATAGTCTTCACTCTTTAGGGTTTTATTTTTATTGCTGTCATATTCTGTGTGTGACTGAGAGACGGTCTTGTGGCTTATTTTCACATTTCACTACTCAGATCTTTTCTCAGTTGGAGACTGTTAGTGGAGATCAAATGGTAATTTCTAAGAGAAACGTAGGTACAAGAGATTTTAAAAGATTTTAAGAGATCTAAAAAAGACCTTTGAGTGGCTTTTAACAGAGAAAACACAGTCAGTAAATACCAGAGGAAGAATTCAGTCCTAATTAGGATTTGTTACTTGTTCCAGAATTTTCCCAACTGATGTTTTTACAATATGTGAAGCCGTAGAGAATTTCATAGTTCTTCACTTTCTTTTTCTTTTTTTCTTTAAAGTTCAGAGATTTTACTCTTCTCTACCACCATGTAAAATAGGTATTATTATTATTATTATTATTATTATTATTATTATTATTAGAAGGAAGAGGGAAGTTTGACATGGTGGGTAACTTTGCTGTGTCTCTATGGGAAAGAATGAAACATTCTTAGCATAGTGACGAGCACATAGTCAGTGCCTAGTAAATTTTGGCCATTGCTATTACTATTAGCCCTCTCAACAAGGGTAAGGACTAGGATGAGGCAAGTGAGGTGAGTGAGGCATCTAGGACACAAAATCGAAGGGGGCACTCACTCTTGGGCTGTACAAATGCCAATCCTGTACCTGTAGGAGACTGAGTATTTCCTTGCGAGAAAGGGCCTCTTTTTGGCAAGCAAAGGAAAAGAAAAGTTCAGAAACTTTATTTGTAATATTTTCTATCTCTTTAAGGTTCATTTTGTCGAAGCGTCCCCATGTTTTGCCAAGAATTGCATTTTATCATCATTTAGTTTCAAACATCATTAAGGACATTTACCTCAGGGTAGAAATTTGAACTGACAGCTGCCAAAGGCTATTTTAATTATTCCTCTCGCTTTGGATTTAATGTGAGGCAACCATTTAAAATGAATATTTAGTTGGTCTTTGATAGGAAAATAGATATCTTGCCTTGCTAATTCAAAGTTAAACATCCAGTGTTTGACTAAAATCCATAACTTACTCAATTAACAAAGATCCTTAGATTTCTCTATTGTCCTACGATTTAACTACAACCTGACAACTTTTCCAGGGATGCTGTGAATGAGAGAAATCAGTATTCTTTAGCACTAGCTGTTAGCAGGTAATACAGCGTTGTTAGTTAATGTCAATATACACAAGAATTTTCCATATAGACAATAACATCTCAGGTGATTGTTGCCTGAATCAAGCTGTTGCATTTCAAAACAGTATTGTCTGTTCAGTGAGAGTCCATACATTATGCTCTATTTATTACAGGGCAAGTTTACATATAGCAAAAAATCGTGAGCAAATTCGCAAGTAATCTTTGTTTTTTATACTTTAAACTCATAGCATATATAAAACTGTACCTGGAATGCCCAATTTTCTTTTATTTAATAGTAATACTTTATGTAGACCAACACTTTCATGAATAAAATAAATTAGAATTAATAGCACTTAGGTTCTGGATTATTGTAAAGTGGTTAATAATTCTTTATGTATAAGTTTCTTATCCATCAAAATTACTCCAAAAATTCCATCCCTGTTTCAGCTATCATCTGAAATCTTTAAAGTGCATAACATAGAAATTGAACACTAGCCTCCTTTGCCAGAGAGGTAAGTTTAAATTGATGTCACTTTTCTGACACAAACACTAGAATTTTTGAAAGTATGTTTTACTCGTCTCTTATAGCAATATACAGAAGAGAATATTGGCTTAGTTAAAATGAAATGGTTTTATTACCATAGTTTATATTTTATCAGGCTACTACTACTGCAAACTATCAAACTACTACACTAAAATGTATCATTGTTATATTAAGTAAAAAGAGTTACAAACCTAAGAGAAAGAAAAGAAATACCCAAGACAGAACTTTTCAAAACACCATTATATTCCATATAAAAGATTTAATTTCTAAACCAGTTTAGCATGTATTAAAACTAAATCTTGGTTTGCATTTAACAGCTACATTCATATGAATTCACACGTGAAAGTTTCTATCCATGGTATTTTTTAGTCATTATTCATATGTTTTTTTGAGAAACTGTGTATCTTATTTTGCAAACAGATTTCTAAGAGGGCTTTTTATTTGTCTGCTGAATTAGGAACTTTACATGACTTTCTTTGGAGTGGAAGGAAGCCAGTGGTTAGTTTAAGAATGATCAACTTTTTACTTCTTAGTTCTGTATCATTTCAGGAAATACATGCCGCTTTCCCTGTATGGGATTCGTAACACAGAATGACAGTGGAAGGGCTCAGAAATGAAGCTAACAGGAAATAAAAGACCAGCATGACATTGCAATTTGCCTAGGCCAGTCAAATCATGTTTAGCTCTATAATCCACTTGGATGTTATTTGCATGTTTTATGTAAAGTTGGGGTCAAATTAAGTATATTTTTCTTCTTTTGTCTCAGAAGCATTTTCCTCTGGTCCCTTCATGTTCTCACTGTAATGTCATGTCTGTCGGGTATCTGAGGTTCTGTTTTCTAGATGCTATGCATTTCTGTATGTCTGAACAGTCCTGAACAAAGATCACATGATCTGAATTACAAGGTTTTTAATGTAAGTCTTGCTGTCTGGTAGGTCAAGTCCTCGCCTGTTCTCTTGATTTGTCTTGACTAATTTGGTCCTTAGCATTTCCATTTGAAATTTAGGATCAGGTTATATGTAGACTGTCTTGGATTTTGAATATAGACAATCATTTTGATTGCAAATAAGGACAGTTTTTGTCTCTTTCCACTTCTTATATATGTCATTTATTGTCTTACCTTACTAAAATAACTAGGTCATCCAGGACTACGCTGAATAGTAATAGTGAGGTTCTTTTTATTCCTGACATTAAATAAAATGCTTCCTTTGGTTCTCCATGTCTGATGTTTGCTCTAACTTTTTTGTAGAGCTCTAATAGGTTTAGGGAGTTTTCCTCTATTCCCAGTTTGCTAAGCATTTTTTAAGAGTTTTGATCACAAATGAATGATTAACTTTATGGGTTTTTTTAAAAAATCATTTATGTGCATCTACTGAGATCATATGATTTATGGTTTTTCTCTTTTAATCTATTAATGTAGTATATTATATAGATAGGTTTTTTGGTGTTGAAACATCTTGCATTTGTGGGATAAACCCTATCTTGTCATTACATTTTATTTCTTTTTATACACTACTAAAATTGAATAGCTAATAAGTTATTTAGGATGTTTATATCTATGTTTATAAGTAAGATTAGTTTATAACTTTCCTCTTTTAATATCTTTGATCTTTTTCCATTTTTCTATTCTCTGAAACTACTTATAAGAGACAAGGATTACCTTTCCCTTGAAGATTAACTAAAATTCACCTGTAAAACCACCTGGGCCTGGTGTCTCTCATGGGTGTAACTAATTACTAATTCAGTTTCCTTATTGGTTATTGTTAAATGCAGGCTTTCAGTTTCTTTTTGATTCGATTGTGTCAGTTTATATCTCTTTCAAAATTTTCCCATTTAAGGATTCAGATTTAGTGACATAACATTATTTGTAGTGTTAGCTTATGATTTTTAATGACCTGCTTTATTTGCTGTTGTGACCTTTTTTATATGTAATATTAATTATTTGTGACTTTTCACATATTGTTCTCTTTATCAGTTTTACTAGAGATTTGCAATTTGACCTTTTAAAAAAATTTATAGAAATATCCTACTTTCAGGCAGGATGTCCCTCCAGTCTCCATCTTGTGTGCAGGATTTTATTCTCCTTTATTCTGAAGGAGCTAAACTCCTGGCTGGCCACCACATCTCTCAGAATTTGGAGTATTGCTCACTGCATTTTCTTCCTGTTCATTTTGGCCCAAAGTTTATCTTCCTTTTAATTCTAACTATAGATTTCCTTTTTATATTTAGTTTTTAATTTTTTTTGTGCTTGCAGCAGGATACGTTTATCAAAGAACATGATCTTGAGGATTTGAGTCCAACCAAATCACAAAGCTGAACTGTCTCCTCTACTAAGCTGGGAACTCTCTTTCTCCCTTCCTCTCTCCCCTTTTCTCCTCTCTTTTCTTTTTCACCTCTTACTATGTGTCAAACACTGTGTTGGTACTTTACACACAATATTTTCCTTACCATTTTACAGGTGAGGAGACTAAAGCTAGGACCAGGTGAGTGCCCAAGACCATTCATGTAGTAAGTGGCAGGAGTGACTCCAAAACCACACATTCCCTTCACCATTGACATGCTCTGCCCTTGAACTTGTTCCTTATTGCATCCCTTCGTAGGGTGTGGGATATGTTTTACCTTCCTCCTTTTAGTCTATCATCCTCACAAAATAAAGGCGTTAATAAAGTGAGATTATTATAACAGAGATATAATGCTAAATGCAATAAGAGGGGAGAATATATTCTCCTAAACACTATCTTCTATACATATCTTTAGCCCTTATTGTAAATTTCCTTAACTATTTTCATTGGCCATAGAAATATTTACCTAGAATTCTTCATGTTAGTTTTTATGCAAAAGCTTTATAAAATATAGAAAGGACTTTTAGAATCAGTAAATATTTCCAACTACATTTACATTTACTTATTTTTCTTGTTATAAAAATGTGCACATATACTCTGAAAAACAAAAATCTTCAAGTTTGGGATTTTGTAGCTGTAACAATCAAGAAACCAGACTTTACTCCATAGAAAATATAATTATACAAGTGACTACAGGACTGTAATGGCAAATACAGCTTCATTAATAAGTTACAACTGTTGAAAGCGTGGTCTAGAAGATAAGCATTTGTCAGATGTTCATGGGCTTGTGCCAAATCTCAGATTTAAAGTTATATTTACAGAGAAATATAGATAACTATCAACCAATGTTAAGAATTTTTAAATATCTTCTTTACTTGAGTGAAATGCAATATAAAATAGCATGATTTTGCAAATTAGCAACAAACAACTCTTTTATTTTCACACAGAATTCAGGAGTTAGGCACTGATAGATAGTTATGTGGCATTTGATCAAATGAGAAACGGTTATATGTTTAATTTTTTAATGTTAACCATAATTGACATATATGAATCTATATAGACATGTTTATAAGAAAAAATATATAATTTCATTATTGTGGAAACATTGACCTATGACAACAAAAATCAATTTAAAATGCTTTCTAAATAGAAACTGCAACTAAGAATGATACTTTCTCCACTCTGAAGAATTTTTTTTGTTCTTTTGCGGTTTAAAGCAAATAGATCAGGTACTATAACAATTGAATTTTTTTTTGTTCTTTTGAGGTTTAAAGCAAATAGATCAGGTACTATAACAATTGTGCTTTTGAGGTTTAAAGCAAATAGATCAGGTACTATAACAATTGTGCTTTTTATTCCCCTTTATTATGATTATGTAAATGTTTTATTTTTTTCAGAAGGAAACTTACTACTTTACTATTTTATTTACTATTTTTTGTGCAGTCAATATTTCCCACTTTTTATTTATAAGTTCACTATTTTTAAGGAACTTGAAAACAGTTTCATTGTTCTGACGAGCACTTCATTTAGTCTCCCAAATTTGAACTCCCTGTATGCATATTTCTCCCCCAAAGGAATTTAGGACTGTAAATCTTGGAATTTTCATTAGTTTAGTCTAGTGAATTCTTCTCTCTACTGAGATCATTTCCTCACATATTGATATGTATGGCATGTACCACATTTCACTTGGACAATGACTGGACTGGCTAGTGGGAGTGGGAGAGAGCAGAGAATGATTAGAGTAACTCTCCGTTTCTAACAAAGAGTACCACCTGCACAACACAACATCCAGACATGGAAAACCCAGGTCCTGATAAATAGATTTGTTAGGAATCACCTTCACATTCACTTCCTGGATCCTCAGGGTATCTAGATAGGCAACTCGACAGTTATTTCTAGTCATCCTCTCCACAGATAGACACCATGAATGCATGAACTTGAAATATGAGTGTGGCAATCTAGCTTTTTATGATTCTTTGATCTTTCTTGTGATGTGATTTCAGATGGGACTTTGTTTGGGGCTTAAGCCCAAATTTTCTTTTATCCATTAATATCTTTGAAAGACATCCTTAGCAGAGAATAAAATATTTAAACTTGCCACTTTAAATAAATTATTATTTATGATTTTATTCATGTAATTTATTATAATTATTATTTATTTTTAGTGTTCTGTATTCACAGTGTTTATTCTTCACTATAAAACCAGTTTAAAGTTATTATTAATAGCTAATAATTATTAAGTGTTTAGCATTGTGCTGTATGCTTAAATGTATTACCTCATTAAATTCCCACATCCATATTAATATCTTTATTTATTGTTTTATTTATTTATTGTTTATTTATTGTTGGCTAACCAAAAGATACACAGTAACTAAATGGGAAACTGAATTTCAAATGAAAATGTTTCTTTCTCAGTTACCTAAATATTATAAAATTACAATACAGTCTACTATTAGTGCTTAAAATAATTATTTATTAAAAAACGGAAATGAAATAATACAAATCACAGAAAACACAAAATTAAAGTGACATATATCTAACCAATATAGCTAGTATTAGCAAACTCTCCGAAATGTAAGAAAAGTTTGCAGTTTTTCTTCCTTGCTCCTCTACAGAGGGAATGGAAGAATATGTTCACCATTGTCTCATCTCAACAGAGGTCCCCAAGATCAAGTTTGTTTGTATGGTGCAAGCACCCCTATAAACTCAACAGCATGCAACAGTAAGAAAGAAAAAAGCAATGTTTCCCAAAGCCTTTGATTCCTAGAGGGAAAAGCCATGGGTGAGGGAAGAGAGGAGATGACAGGTTGGCATGGCTGGCTCATGTTCCTCTTGTGTGTATCCTGCCTTTGCAGTCCTGAACCAGGTGTCCTCACGAACTCAGCTATGTCAGTGGAGTAAACAGCAAACCAAATGTCAAATACCATCTATTACAAGTGACTAAAGGCAGGACAAAAACATCTTAAAATGATAAGTTTTTTACTCCATCTTCTGAAAGTAGGTGTGCAGATAACTTCTTACTCTGAAGTCTTTTTATAAATAAAATTTGAATTTGGTTATTTCTCTGGAATGTTCCAGCTAGTTCTTAAAAAGAGAGTCATGATCTTATTTCAAGTCATTCTCATATGTTATTAGAGTAGTGATTTATAATTCTGGTTTTAAAATATCCTCTAATACCTCCAGTTATCTCAAAAGATGTCATAAAGTTGTCAAAATGTCCCCAAAGAAAACTGTTGAAACATTTCTAGAGGGCTGTAAAAATAATTCCTCCATTTTTCTCTTTCCAGAATTATACCATGCCAAACTACAAACTCACTTATTTTAATATGAGGGGGAGAGCAGAAATTATTCGTTATATATTTGCATATTTGGACATAAAATATGAAGACCACAGAATAGAACAAGCTGATTGGCCTGAAATCAAACCAAGTAAGTAGTACAAATAAAAGTTGATGAAAATGTAGAGAAAATACGTTTCCAGAATTTTTGTCTTTCTTCAGGAAAATAAAAAATAAAGTTCTTTTTTAATCTCATGTAGCTTTATATTGAGAAGTAGCAGTCAGACAAATTAAATAAATGCTATATGACCCAGAGAATTTCCTGTTCAAGGCGAAAATACAAACATCACAGAAAGAGAATAAAAAGATAAATCAATATGAAGTTTTGTCAGAAGAGTTGAAATGGGGGAATACTGAAGTCAATATTCTTGACAATTGGAATTGGATAAATTTGCTACAGATATCTTATAATGTTTTGATGAGCAGATCAGCTATACCACTCTAAAAGAAAAACAAACTCAAAATGGCTTGAATAATAAGGAAACGGATTGTATCATATAACAGAAAATCCTGAAATAGAACAGTTTTCAAAGGATGGCTATATCCATTTTTCCTTCTCTGTGTGCTGGCTGCATCATGAGGCCGGTAACAATATGTTTGCTACAATTCCAGCCTCACAGTATTGAATAGCAATATTGAGAGGATATATGAGAAAGGGTAGGTGAGAGAGACTGCTTCCTTAAGTGTTCTCAGAAGAATGAAGAAAAACTGTTCCAGAAGACCTCAGCAAATTTCTCGTGTCTTACTGGCTCAAATTGGGTCACATGTCCATTTCTGAGTCAGTCACTGGCAAAGGAGATGAAAAAGACCTTAGAACCATCTAGTTTCCCTTGAAGTTGGGGGATGGAATGAATTTTCATTACGCATGTGACTATATGAGAGATAGGTGGATATACAAACATAATTGGAATCTGTTTGATCAGAGGAAAGAGCAAATGGACAAATTGGGCAGGTAACCCAATCAAAACATGATACTTAGCACTCAGGACAATGAGGAAGAATTAGAAATATTATTACATTAAACAAACAACAGTGTGCAGTTCCCAGTAAATTGTAAGTCATCCTCTAGATGCTTGTCATGTTACCTAGAAATACTAACTAAATATTAATTATATATCTAAACTTCACATATTGATGACTGGATTATTGCAAATTCACATAAAGATGAAGTTAAAGAAAACAACCATTGACTTGAAGACTATCTAGCACTTAGTAGATACTCTGCAGACTCTATTTTGTTTAATTTCTCTAGCATGCCTACATGAAATGTATTTTTGATTCTATTTTATATTGGGATAACTGAAGCACACAGAGTTTAGATAATTTTTCCAGGTTCACAGCCCTAGCATGGAAGAGCTGATTTTCAAACAAAGGTCATTTTAATGCTATAGGCCAAGTTTCTTGCACTAGATAATGCCAACAACAATAGTACCAGGATAGATAGTATATTAGCAATAAATATTGTTATATGCCTTTTGGAAGCATGAGTTCCTTAAAAGTCATTGTCCTTGAAATTATTATTTTTTCTTATGAGAGAATTCTTCTCTGGCGTGATAGAATATTTTATTTTCTGTTCTCAAGAAACTTTACCATTAACATCCAAACATTTCTCCTGATATCAAAATTTGTATATGGGTTTTTAATTCTGTGAACATAAAATAGGTGAAAATTAATTTTGTCCACTAATTAAGTTGAGATGAACAGCAAGTTGTGAAGATACTGCATATAACAAATTCTGCCTTTTAGTTTTTAGATATAAGTTCTTTGAATGCCTCATAACTTATTCTACCTTAATTTTTTATTATGTTATTGAAAATGGAATTGCTGCATTTTCTTAATATTTTTATAGAGTTGAAGGGATCTTAAAATTCAATATGGTTAGGATATAGTTTCAAATACTTTAACAGAGATCCAACACATAAATGGTTAAAGAGGATAAAAATTTATATCTTTTGTGTAAAAGCCTAATTATATACAGTGTAATTTTGTTTTCTTAATGCATATGAGAAAGCAATTAAAATATTAAAGTAGTTATAATTATGTGGGAGAATTATTTCTATTTATCTTCAACTGAGAATTTTTTATGACAAATATATACTGCTTTCTGACAAAAATATAATAGGTTTAAATAACAAAACTAAGTAGAAATTATAGATAAAATATTAATATAATATCTGCTATAGGTCTGTCTTATATTTGTACAAATATACTTGCTGCCTTACTATAGACTTCAAATAGTCCCTCATCAAAAAAAGAATTTTGCCAAAATCCTTACCATAACTCAATATATAAGTCAAACTCTCCATATTTCTCAGATTATGGTTTTAAAGAATTAATGTGATCCTTGATTGAGGTCACAAAAATTAAGCTTTAAAAGAAAGGTTTTTTTTGTTTTTTGTTTTTTAGAAATTAAGTAGTAAGTATACATAAATGTATGAAAATATATACTGTAATACAGGGTATCACTGTTAACCTGGACTTTAGACTCTGTGCTGTCACTAACTAGCAGATCTTCTTCTAACAAGCAACTGTTTTTTTTTTTTAGCTTATAAAATGTAAAGATTCCACTAGAGGGTGCTTAACATCCCTTTTAGAATAAATAGTCAAGACTCCAGTTAGGATGGTGGTACAGGTAAATGCTGTGCTTGCTTCCTTTTACAACCACATCAAAATTACAATTAAACTACAGAACAACCACCATTGAGAATACCTGAGGTCTAACTGAACAGAAGTTCTATAATTAAACACATACAGAAAAGCCACCTCAAGACTGGTAGGAGGGGCAGAGACATGGAATGGGCTGATCCCACACTCTCATGTAGCGGTTAAAATTTGGGAGGAATGTCTTGGCTCCAGAGGTCCCTCTTGAGGCATAAGGGCTCCTAACTAACCCCACACTAGGATCTGCAGCCTAGGTTTCCAGTGCCAGTAAAAGAAGTCCCCGCTACTTCTGGATGTGAAAACCAGCAAAGATTGTGGCTGAGTGAGACAAAGGGTGGCTGGAGTTCCAGGCACTCTTTTTAAAAGGCCCACACACAAACTTACTCACTGATGGTTTCACTCACTCTGAGCTCCAGAGCTGGTGAAGCAGCTCGAAAGATGCCAGGGACACGTTGGGAAGAGTTGAATTGTATGACTTCAGGGCAAGGGCTGGAGAAGCAGCTTTTTCTAAGACAGAAATGCTGGCAGAAGCCATTGTTCCTTTGTTGAGCCCTCTCCCCCTCACAGCATGCAGATGCAGGTGGCTGCCATATTTGAGTCTCTATCAACCTAGCTAACACTGGTTGCCTTGCCCTGCAGATTCCATGAGACCATGCCCCGCTCAACTTGTGGACCCACCCAAGATGCTTCTAGTGGCTTTTCTATACAAAAGGCCTGTCTTGGCTCATGCTGAACTTTCCTAAAATCTGTCACAGATTTGCAAACCCCAAACAAGCAGCATCTGGCCTCAATGTGTCCTGTACCTCTTGCTAAGCAGCCCCAACCCCGGCACTAGCAGTAGCCAACCTCAGTTCACAGCTTAGCCCCTCCCAGGCACCTCCGAGCCAGCACAAATGGGAACCATCTGCAGGTCATTTTGTAGCTCCTGTGGAAGACACAGGCAGTGACCTCAGCCTGCAACAGAGCCCTTCCCAAGAGGCCCCTGAATCAAGACAACTGGTAGCCAGCTTTAGACCACACCAGGGCACTATCCATTCACCTCCGCAAAAGTCACTCCTAAAGGGCAGACTGGAAAGGCACCAGAGCCCCGCTAAAGCAAATCCTGCTGTATATGGTCAGCCCCTGCACAACAGGTTCTCCCCTGGTCATGGCCAGTCTTCACAATCAATCAGCCTGAGAGTCAGTCCCTTCTATTGGTGTGCAAACAGCAACCAAGGTTCAATTGCAACACAAGGGCACACACAAGTCACACAAGGGATAACCATCATTGAGAATCACCTGGGTGACCAGGTGACCAGGGAGACTGTGCGACTGGGTCCCAGAGGACACTTACTACATAAGGCCACTTTATTAAGACTTGGAGACATAGTAGTTCTATCTAATAATAGAAACAAACACAAGTAGGCAGCCAAAATGGAGAGACAAAGAAACATGTCTCAAATGAAAGAAAAGAACAAAGCTCCAGAAAAATAACTGAACAATATGGAGACAAGCAATCTACCAGATGCAGAGTTCAAAACGCTGGTTGTAAGGATGCTCAATTATTTTAATGAGAACTTCAACAAAGAGATAGGAAATATAAAAAAGAACCAGGCAGAAATGAAGAATGCAATAACCGAAATAAAGAATATACTAGAGGGAATCAACAGTAGATTAGATGAAGCAGAGAATCAAATCAACAATTTGGAAAATAAGGTAGTAGAAAACACTCAATCAGAACAACAACAAGAAAAAAGGAGAGGATAGTTTAAAGGGCCTCTGGGACAACATCAAGAGTAATAACATCAAGGGTACCAGAAAGAAGAGAGAGCAAGGGATTGAAAACCTATTTGAAGAAATAATGATGGAAAACTTCCTTAAGAAAATAGACATACCAGCTCAGGAAGCACAGAGTCCCAAACAAGATGAACCCAAACAGACCCACATCAAGACACATCATAATTAAAATGCCAAAGGTAAAAGACAGAGAATCTTAAAAGCAACAAGAGAAAAGTAATTAGTTACCTACAAGGGAGCTGCCATAAGACTGTCAGCTGATTTCTCAGCAGAAACTTTGCAAGCCAGAAGGGATTGGCATAAAATATTCAAGGGCCTATAATCAAGATTATTCTATTCAGCAAAGCTATCATTTAGAATTAAAGGACAGATAGAGAGCTTTCCAGACAAGAAAAAGCTAAAGGAGTTCATCGCCACCAAACCTGTACTATAAGAAATGTTAAAGGGACTTTTTTAAAAAGAAAAAATATGAATAATAAAATGGCAGTAACTATATATCTATCAACAATTTACATGTAAATTAAAAGACATAGGGTGAGATATGCATAGGAAAACAAAACCCTTACATGTGCTGCCTGCAAGAGACTCACTTCAGATTGAAAGACACACACAGACTGAAAGTAAAAGGAGGAAAAGAGATATTCCACGAAAATGGAAACAAACAAAAAGTTGGGGTAGCAATACTTATACCTGACAAAATAGACTTTAAACAAAAGCTATAACAAGAGACAAAGAAGCATACAGTAATTCCACTTCTGGGTATTTATCTGAAGAAACTCAAAACACTACTTTGAAGGGACATGTGCATCCATATGTTCATTGCCGCATTATTTACAATAGCCAAGAAAAGGAGGCAACCATCAGTGAATAAATGGAGAAGAGGTGGTACGTATATACAACGGAATGTTACTCAGTCACACTCAGAAAAATGAAATCTTGCCATCTACAGCAACATGGATGGACCTAGAGGGTATTGTGCTGAGTGGAGTAAGTCAGACAGAGAAAGAAAATATCATATGATTTTACTTATGTGTGGAATCTAGAGAACAGGATGAATGAACAAACAAAACCGAAACAAGCTCATAGATACAGAGAGCATTTTGATGGTTGCCAGATTGTGAGGGTAGGGGTGGGTGAATGGGGGAGGGAATTAAGAAGTACAAATTGGTAGTTACAAAATAGTCATGGGGATGTAGAGTGTGGCATGGGGAATATAGTCAGCATATTGTAATAACTATGTATAGTGTCAGAAGGATATTGGATTTATCGGGGTGATCACTTCATAAGTTATATAAATGTCTAAGCACAGTGCTGTACACCTGAAACTAATATAATGTATGTCAATTGTAATCAAAAAATAAAAATAAAATTTTTAAAGAATAAATTTTCAAGAATTCCATGACTTTAAAATCATGTTTTGCTTCCACAATTATCAGTAAAAATGTAGTATTATAACTCTTAATTTTGTTATAGAAGTTGATTCTTTCTTTGCACATTTTGTTTTAAGCTCTTCCATTTGGCAAAATCCCTGTTTTGGAAGTCAATGGACTTAATCTTCATCAGAGCCTAGCAATAGCAAGATACCTGACCAAAAACACAGGTAATGTATTTACTGTGTTTTAAGATTTTTTGATAACTGAATGAAAATGATATATATATACATTTTTTTAGTATTCATTAGATAACTTTATTGTTGAACACTATAGTACAAAGAAGAATGGAATTAAATGCTAGAGAGGTATAACTGTAACATCTATACCAATTTAACTTTCCAGGAGTTTCCTAGGCAATTTATTTTATTTTATATTATCCACTGCCCCTCCTACCCCACACCTCCTTGCCTCCAATCTCTTATTGGAATTTAGCTAAAAAAGCGGACAAGTAGGTCTGAAACCAGACTTTTGCAAGCATGTGTGATTAGAGAAGATTAACAGAAAATACATATAGCATATGAAGTTTGAAATTCCTCAGACTATTTAAATCATGTATTCAGTGTTCTTTATCCTAATCACACTGGGGAAAAAAACTAGAAAGGTTGTCTTCTTTGCTTCCACAGAGTGCCATCTGAGGCATCTTTAGTTGTTAGTTGGCTTCTGGATTGTTTTGTAAGCACCTGTACCTATGGCATGGATGAGGAGAAATTTAAAAACCTGTTAGTTCTTGTTTTTACTGGATGCCCTTTCTCCCATCCTTGCTCCTTTGTCTTCTCTCTCCCCTCATACTGCTCTAACACTCTTTTTGAGTAAAAAGCTATGATTGACTTCCTTTATAATCCCCTTTTTTCTAATCAATCTGGAGAATCACCATGCTACCCTCCCAAACCTCCACACCTACCACAATCACAATGATCCAACCATACATACATGGTTAGCTCACAAATAAAATGGGCCATAATTACTAGACCTTTATTTTTCAATCAAAGTAATGTGTGTACATTAAATATGCAAAAATTTCTGTTGCACTAACACATATTTCAACAAATAAAATTCTTTGGAAGCTTAGAAGAGATGGAGACTACTTCTGACTCCATGGAAATTTGAATTTGAAGTGAAAATGACATTTGAATTGAGCCTTAAAGGATACCTAGAATTTAAAGAGGAAGACTTGAACTTGGATAGTGTTTCTCAAATGTTATGTGTATCAGGATCACTTGGAGGCTCCTTAAAACAAAGATTGCTCAGCCTTGACTCCAGAAATTGTGATTCAATAAGCCTTGGCTAGGGCCCAAGAATTTGCATTCTTAACAGTTTCCTAGATGATGCTGATGCAGCTGGTCCATGGACCTTACTTTGAGACTCTCTGGGCTTGAACATTTCCAGCAGAGAGAAAACGGCATGAGAAAAATAAAAGAACTTCTAATTTGCACAGGGAAGGAGGGAGAGAAGAAGGAAGGGAGGGAGGGAGGGAGGAGTTTCTTAACTAGCAATACTCTTTTCAATCCGTGTTCTTCAGTCAGTCATAAGTGCCATGAAGATAAGGAATTTATCTCTTTTGTTCACTGCTGTTGAAGTTGATCTACAGTTGAAGCCCAGTAATTATTTGTTGAATGAATAAAGAAGGAAGAGCTGGTAGGATGTGATGACTCCATTTTCAGATTTGTTAAAGGAGGTTCAGGAGACGAAAGGATACACAGAGAACTACCCAAAAGGAGGCTGAGAATATGGGCCTGGAATTTAGGACTAAAAGTGTTGATAAAGAATCATTTGCATAAAATTAATAGTAGCATGGAATTTTGAGCATGGAAGTCAAAGTAGGATGAAAATGAACGAAGGGAACCTAATGTAACATTTGGAGGGACTTTTCAAGATCAGAAAGAAGGATCAACCTCTGAACACCAGACACACAAAATATAGCTTACAGAAGAACTCTAGATGACTAAAACATTTTATTTTCCTTTAACATCTTTGCTGGTCTGATTTATACACAATTCACTCACTGTCAGTATACAGTTCCTTGATTTTTAGTAAATTCACACAGTTATGTAAAAGCAATCTATTTTAGAATGCTTCCATACTGAAGAATTTTAGATTGACACCAGTGAGAAAATATGTAGGGAGATTAATGATTTCTTAGCAAAATGATGGTTAATGAATGGCAAGAAAAAACACCTCTATTATTTTAAAATTGTAGTTTCCAGGATGAAAACAAATGCTCCTGACAAAAATGGTCTGTGAAAATGAAAATGATTCTTTTTACAAAATAAATGAAAATGTACATACAGGATTTTTATTGTAGTACTACTTATATTAGTAAAAGATTGGAAGCAAACCTAATCAGTTGAGGTTAAATGAATTGGGGGTATTTCTACTTAAAGGGATCCCATGGAACTGAAAAAGAACAAAGATGCCCTTATGGGACTTGTACGGAAAGATCTCTAGGATATATGTAAGATTTGCATTATTCTTATTTTCATAAAGAAACAATGGAAGAATACAAAAGAAACGAATAAAAGTAGCTACCAATATGGTAGTTCGTAAGGAGCAAAATGAGGTGAATGGGGGCAGGAATGAAAGTCAGTTTTTATTGAATACTGTTTTATATTGTTTTGAATTTTCGAACCATATGAATATATTGCTTATTAAAATTAATGTTTTAATATAGTAAATTAAATTGAACATGTTTGTGGGCATAAAATGGTCTCTCTGTATTCCACAGATTTGGCTGGAAAAACAGAACTGGAACAATGTCAAGTTGATGCTATTGTGGACACATTGGATGATTTCATGTCATGTTTTCCTTGGGCAGAGAAAAAACAAGATATAAAGGTAATGTAATCAGTTTGTTATTACTGCTATTAATCATATCCACTTGGCAGACATTAAAAGTCCCTTTTTATCAAAGTTAGACAAACCTACAGTTTTAAAATACCAAATTATATTGAAAAGTTTAAAGCAAAGTACAGTGATTCTCTGCTCTACCTCTTCACAATAATCTCTCAGATGCAACCCTCTTTTTAACCCTTTTGGCTATTTCTTTAGGATTTATACATCTCCATATTTCTATAAGTTATGTAAACATGACTTACTTTGATTCACTAATTTTAGATTCTATGGACTTGTTATACTAATAAGAATTTAACTCTTTTATAGGCATCCTCTCTGCTTCCTGTTCCCCCAAATCCCCAATATAGTGATATTAAAAATGTTTTGGTTAAATCAATATCCAGTGATTACGTTAGTATGACCATGCAAATGTTATATGGAACTGTGCATTTGTATGTTTTGATTATATTTCCTTTATCACTTTTCCTCTTCAAAGTTAGTAATTGCCCTTTTTCATTTGCTTTATTCTTTTTATTTATTGTTATACTTTCCTACAGTATCCAATAGTCTACCAATATGGTTTTTCCACAAGGTCAATGGAGATATCTAGCCAGAGACTTCCATTCTCCTCTGTAGAACTGTCTTGTTTTTCTGCGCCTCTGTCATCATCAAACTCCCCATTATTGCCATTCTAGGGATCTTTCTCTTGAGTTGGAGTCCTGTCTCCTAGATGCCATCTTCTGTCTTTATCTCTTCCTTTGTTTCTTTGAGGGTACATCCTCCAAAATTCTAAAGTTAAAATGAAGGCTCATTGACAGGAGATATGATGGTGACAGATGGTATGGATATGCCTCTCTTCTGTGTCTCTGGTTTACTTGTCCTAGACAGCTGGTGCCCAGTTGTCAATAGAGAATCTTTATTATCATCTCGAATGCTTCTTTTGATCCTTTCTTGGCTTAATTCTCCTGGTTTCTGTTCTTGTTTTTGTGAAGCAATCCTCCAATAGCTTATTGAGCATAGGAAAAAGTTGGGAGCTTTATTTGTCTAAAAATGGTTTGATTTCATCTTCATACTTGTTTCATAATTTGACTGGATATAGAATTCTATGTTGAAAGTAATTTTTCTTCAGTATTTGGAAAACATTTATGTACGGTCTTCTAGCTGTTGATTGAAAAGACTGAATCGAATCCGGTTACTGACCTTTTATATGTGACTTATTTTTTTTCCTCTCTGCAAGTTGGTAGACCACTTGTCCCTAGAGTTCTAAAATTTTACAGTGATTAGTCTTAGTGTGATTTTCTTTTTATCCACTGTGCTATCTCATTTTTGGGCCCTTTAAAACCTGGAACTTGCATCCTTTAATTCTAGAAAATTTTCTTTACATTTTACTGGTAATTCCTCCCCCTTTCTTTTCTTTGATCCATTATATTAGAATTCTTGTTATTCAGATATTAGATCTTTTCTCTATGACCTATCTCTTCTTCTTCTTCTTTCTTCTTCTTCTTTCTCCTCCTCCTCGTCCTCCTCCTCCTTCTTGCATTACTTGCAGGAAGAATTCAACTTTATTCAACAGCCCTTCTCTTGATTTCTAAATGTCTGATACTGTGTTTTTAAATTTATAGAGGGTCTTTTTCTATGATATTCTGTTGTGTTTTTTTAAATGTTATTTTATATTTATTTAGTGTATACAATATCATCTCCTGGCCTATGGCATGTTTATTAAAAGATGCTGTTTTTTCCCCCTCTTTGTTTTGGTCTCTGTCTTTTCCAGGAGTCAGACCATCCTTTATAATCCATGAAGAAGAGTAGAGAAATTAAAAAGCTTAAAGCTCTCGGCATGTGGATGGGGTTTGTTGATTTTGAGCATCCCTAGGCCATGTGGGGGGCAGGGTACTTCCCAATATCACTATCTTCAGTTATTTCCTCTTACACTTGAAAGAGCCCTAGAGAAGACTTTCAATCTCCTGCCCAGAGAAACAAAGGCCTGGCTGCCAGTGCTCCCACCAACAAGCAAAGAAAAGGCTGAGTCTCAGAATGTGACAATCAATAACACATATTCATTTAACTCCCCTATTTTTAATACATTATGTATGACAACTTCCAATCCAGAGACCATCTGTGTCACCTTCTCCAGCCTTCTGCTAAGGATGGGGAAGAGGCAGGTGTCTAGCAGTATAAAATGAAGGAAGAAATCTTAAAAGTGATTTCATTCATGGATTTTCTCTTCAATCCTCATTTTACCTCCTCCCTTACCTCCTTACCCCCAATTCTAGATATATCCTGGCATTTCCTGAACTATTTGAGGGTTTTACAGGGTTTTTGATTTTCCCTTTGCAGGTACTGTTCATCTACCTGCTTTACAGCTTCAAACTCCTCTCTAGTTTTCCACCTCTTCGTGGGTTCTATCTTTCCAAAATATGCATTTACTGTGGTTTTTGGATTTAAAAAATGTGTACGTCATATCTGTCTTCTTTGTCCTGAATTATAAACATACCCCCTAAGTTATTCTCTATTATAGACCCTAGCCACCTTTCTCTTAGGGCACTCATCAAAATCTATATTTTAAAATATATTTACTTGTTTGTCTTCTCTAGTAGAATGTGTTATGAGGGTAGGAATCACATCTACATTATTCACTGGTGTACCCTTACACCTATCACAGAGCCTCATATTTAGTAGGCTCTAAATACTTGTTGAATGAGTGATAGGTAGAGCAAAATTGATCAAAAACCATGTGCAGGCGCGGCTCTAACCCTTTTACATGAATTATCTCAGTCAGTCCCCCATTAATCCCATGAGATAAGTGCTTTTTATTGTCATGCTCACTTTGCAGGTGAAGAATCTGAGAAATAGAGTAGTTACATAATTGCCCAAGTCACACAAGCTGACCCACTGCAGAACTCATAGCCTCAACCCATACACATACTTTCTGAAATCCAAATTAGTGACTAATTCCCAAAGCATCCCTTTAGGGAGAAATGGTTCTTATGCTTTTTTTCCAGATGAAGAAATTAAGGTTCATGTAGTGTAAGTCACTTGCCTAAGGTTATTTAGCTAGTAAGTGGCACACTAGGAATTCCAAACCTAGTCACTAGGCCTCAGACTCCATGTTCTTAACCACCGGGTATAATGCCACAGTGCCAGCAGCTGTTCACAACAGCTATGCACAAATACTATGTACATGTTATAATTTAAGGCCTGCATCCAAAAGCTACAGTGTAGAACAGATAGCAGTCTTTCTAACTTACTTAAGAATATTTATTCTAAATACTATTTATTTAATGAGGACCTTCTGATTTGAATAGAGGTATTTATTGCTTCCTTGACATAAATGTGGGCACACACACACACACACACACACACACACCCCTAACCAGGACAAAGTTTTAAATAAAAGTTCAGCTTTGATGATAGAGATACTGCCCAAATGTCAGGCTTAAATCATGATTCTCTTCGTATTAGTTGTCACTTAACTCCTTATCAATAGTTCAAATTCTTTGTCTATTAAGTAGGGAGATCATAAAATCTACTTTGAAGTATGCTAGGAGGAGTCAATGGTAGCACAAGTATTTATGGCTGTGTAGAAGGTTTGATAAACATTAGTTACTATAATTAATACAGTGTTATTATTTTGTCCAGTGCTCGTTTTTCCTTTTATTTGTCAAACATGGCATGTATATTTTACACTTCTTTATAAATGCAGAAACAAATAGATACATAAATCCTTGATTTAGAAAAAAAAGTATCTAAAGCTTTTTGTTCCACATGCTAACTACCCCACTGATTGGCAGTCTGTCAGCTTATGGGCTTGCCCTTCTCGATTTTCTCTGTTTTGGCTGAAGCTCCATAACAGAGGCCACCTGACAGAGGAAAATATTCTTTGAACATTTATAAGAGCAATACTCTACCTTCATATTAGAATAGCGATGCTCTTACAAACCACCTACCTCAAAAAAAAGTTTCACAGGACATAATCCAAGTTCATGAATAAATCATAGTAAGGGAGAACATGTTGCAGAAATACTGCAGATAGTTACAGACTGATTAATAAGCAGAACCTGGCTAGTATACAATGGAAAATGCATGGTTTTTTTGGTAATTCTTTGCCTAGTTTCCTTGTAGTGGGTTGCAATGCTGCCACCTTGTGGTCAGGTAAAAGTCAAAAGCAGAACATTGATGCAGTAACAAATGGATAATGAAAATAGCCCTCATTATATGTGCTTTAAAAATCTATCAAGTACACATAATTATAAATATTTTATATTTATAATTATTTTATATTTCCAATTTTTAAAATTTACTTTAAAATTTAATTTAAAAGGCAAAATATGTCTTTGTACATTGGTCACCTTGATAATCCTTGAACTTACCTCTAGTATTTCTTTGGTTCTGTCATGTATCTGTTTCAGTTTCCTCATCTGAAGAACAATTTGAGGGGTGAGATGGAGGATGATCCAGACTGAAGGAATGCTAGTGGCCTATTTCCAATACTAAATGATTTTGGTAGTATGGATTTAAAAATAATGCTTTGGAGAAATATATAATCTTCTTTAATTCCTCTAAAAGCCATTTGATGGAATATATAGCAATGACTTCTAACAGAGTGAAAAATCCTCCTGCCTAACAGTTCTCTGGAGGACGAAGTAGGACATTTCTGAGTACACCAACTGTAAGAATGGCTGTCTAGGATTCATCAGGAAATGCATTTTAAAAGGTACACATTTGGGAAAAAAAGAGGATGTATAATCAAATTTCATCTTATATTATTTTGGTGAGTTTTCTAAAATGACTCTTAAATACTAATGATTATGCTGTTTGGGTGTGTACATTTCATCAGACTAAGATGATTCACAAACATGTAAAGAGAACTTGGGCTAACGGAGAAGTGAATAGCAAAGAGATAAGATTTTCATTTGACATTTCATATACACAAGCATTGATGTATCTTAATTGTGGAAATGCACCTTAGAAAAGGTAACAAAATTACCCAGGTAAGCAAACAGGAGTTTTTGGAAAGCCATCCTGCAGCTATATCCTGTTCCATTCAACTCCCTCCTGTTTCTAGCTATTCTGGGACAGCCAAATTGACTGTTATCTTTCCAATTGATGCTGAGCTCAGCTGAGCTCAGCTGAGCTGTGGAAAGTGCCACACAGCTCTAGGCCCATTGCCTCAGTTCACAGATTCTGTGTAAGGGGCAGAAGGAATTATACTGTTTTTATTTAAAACTATGAACACATTAACCATAGAGAGAGAAGCTTAGGTATATAACAGTGGAAAGAATATAAAGTCAAAATAATGACATATATAACAGTGGAAAGAATATAAAGTCAAAATAATGACAAGCTTTCCAAGCTCATCAACTTTTGCCAAATTTGTTAAATCTGGCTAATGTTTGTAAATATGCAATGATGCTTTTGTAAACTGTACTCTACAAATATAAGGCATTATGTTTTAGTAATCTATACTCCTAGCTAAGTCATCATGACAACAAGAAGTAAATCAGCAAATTGGTGAGGTTGTTATCAACTACCCGACTTACCTTAATAAAGACTGGATTTTATTACTCTACCTTGGAGATACTGTGGATTCAGTTCCATTCAGACCACTGCAATGAAGAGAATATCGCAATAAGCGAGTAACAAAATTTTTGGTTTTCCAGTGCATATAAAAGTTATGTTTACATTATATCGTAGTCTATTAAGTGTGCAATAGTATATGTCTAAAAAAAGTACATACCTTAATTTAAAAATGCTTTATTGCTAAAAATTGTTAACCATCATCTGAGACTTCAGTGGGTCGTAATTTTTTTGCTGGTAGAGGAGAGGGTCTTGCCTCAATGTTGTTGACTGCTGACTGATCAGGGTGGTGGTTGCTGAAGGTTGGGTGGCTGTGGCAATTTCTTAAAATAAGTCACCCGTACAGTTTTCCACTTAGATTGACTCTTTCTTTCACTTGAACACTTAGAGGCCATTGTAAAGTTATTAATTGACTTAACTTTAATATTGTTGTATCTCAGGGAATAGGGAGGCCCGAAAAGAGGGAGAGAGACCAGGGAACAGCCAGTTCGTGGAGCAGTCGGAACATACACAGCATTTATCAGTTAGTTTGCTGTCTTATACAGGCATGGTTCAGGACACTCCAGAGCAATTACAATAGCAACATCAAAGATCACAGGTTACCATAACAAATATAATAAAAAACGTTTGAAATATTATGAGAATACTGAAATACAACACAGATAATAACATGAGAAAATGTGCCACAGACTTGCTCCATATAAAGTTGCAACAAACTCTCAATTTGTAAAAAATATACTATCTGTGAAGAGAAATAAAGCAATGCACAATAAAATGATGTATGCTTGTATATGTCATTTATGAATATTAATGAATGATATATATACATATAATATTTTTGAGTTTGAATTACATTTCACATCCAACATACAAACCAGACAATATTTTCACATATAAAAAAAATACTTCTTACCAAGAAACAGGCCATGAATAAATTATTTGGTCTTCAGAGCCTCAAGTAAAAGCACAAGGAATATTATTTGGTTTGTAATGTTATCTTACGTAATATATCAAAAGGAGGCACCTAGATGATGGGTTTTATAGATGATATTCAAGGCAGACAAGTCTCATACTAAGGTACAATATCAAGCCAAAGAGAAAATCTATAAAAACCTGAGAGCATAATGATTCATTAGAAATTATTTCCATTAAGTGCAATGGTGAAATGAAACGCTGCCACATGGGGATGTAAAGTACAGTATAGGGAATATAGTCGATAGTATTATAAGAACTATGTGTGGTGTCAGATGGGTACTAGATTTATTGGGGTGATCATTTCATAAGGTATGTAAATGTTTAACTACTATGTACACCTGAAACTAATATAATACTTATGTCAACTGTAATTTAAAATTTTAAAAGATTAAAAAAAGAAAGACTGTCAAACTGGAGGAAACTAGCCTTACAAAATAAAATTAACTTCTTTAACTTCAGTTATTTATTTAATTTTAAAGGAAGAGAGGCTAAGAAAAGGAAGAATTTTTAAAATGTAAAAACATAATAGAATCATTTTTAACAAAAATTAAGATAAAAATCATTAAAAGATTTTGCTAGTAAAATATTTAGTCATTATGTACAAAGAAACTATAAGAACTGGTGACCAAAGTATTCATTTTTTTAATTCATAAGTAATAAAGGAGTGAATAACATTATTCATCCCTTTGATGAATAAAGAGACCTGCTTCTCTGTAATGTCACACATTTGGAAAAAAAAAAAAAACAACTAACCAACAACACAAAGCTACTTCTTTCTTTCAGAACTCATGTAGGAAAATAATGATGAGAAAAACCTACTTCTTCCTCAAATCATATTATTTATTTTTCTTCTTATTATCCTTAAAGTGTCTTTTTCTCCCTCTCTTAGGAGAAGATGTTTAATGAGCTACTTACATTTGATGCACCTCATCTTCTGCAAGATTTGGACACATACTTAGGGGAAAAGGAATGGTTTATTGGTAACTCTGTGAGTGTGCTTTACATCTTAAAAAGTACAAGTAAATATATTCCTATCTACCTATCTACCTATCTACCTATCTATCTATCTATCTATCTATCTATCTATCTATCTATCTATCTACCTATCTATCAATCTATCTATCTACCTACCTACCTACCTACCTACCTATCGAGATAAACTTATTGTAAGAAGGGAGTAGTTTAGAGAGCAGGGATAAAAGCTAAGTTCTTTGAATAAATCTTTTTTAGTAGACTTAACTTTGGAAACATGAACTAAAATATTTTATATAACTATATAACAACAACAAAAACATTTTAAAAAGCTATCACTACAAAGCAAAAGCAAAGTGAAACAAATGAACCTGTGTCAAACTGGTGCATGGAGTATGTAGAGAAGTGCCTATGTACTCTGTTAGTGAAGAACTATTTTAGGAAATATCAACATTTGCAAAACAGTATTTTGACTATATGTCTCATTACAGATATTCTCTTGACAAAAATTAAAAATCATGCACCATTTTTTTGTAATTATATTGTTAGTGGTACTGCATCCAGTGCTATTGTTTTTTTCCTGATATTATTATATTTATATTGTGGAGAAAAGTAGTAAGAAATTACGTGGATGTCACTGAAAACTAGAATTTTCAGTGTGGGAGAAAGAAGATAGAGATCTAAGATCAATCAGGTTAAGTAAATATCCTATTCCTGAATGCAAACTAGATGTAACAGTATAAACTCAGGGTGTTTATCTTAGGATAAAGAAGAATGCATTTCGTGTCTATTTTTCTGGAAACAATGACCAACCCAATTGAGCTGGACAACCCCCTGGTACCCAGATTCTGGCCTCCAAATATTAAAAGGAACAAGGGCTTCTTCGAGAAATGGCTCATTCTCAGTTTGGAACAGGAAATGTAAAAGATGAGCTGGGAATGCCTTGTCATACCAGACACAAGTAACTTATCAGAGACAACTGGGGTTGTGTCAAAAAGACTCAGAAGTCAACCTGAAGAGGCTCCCACTGGTCAAAAATGGGACAATTCAAACTTCAATAAGAATATTAACAGCAATGGGTTGAAACAAATCAAAATGAATGAATCCATTAGTTTATGACTACCACCACTACCACAACCAAACACACACACACCCATACACAGAAAGAAAAAAACAAAGTTTCACTGATAACTTTCAAGAAGATGCCATGGGGCCAAATTATTATTTTGAAAACTGTTAAAAACAAAAAAAGCTGAAGGTTTGAATAAAGCATTTATTTTGCCTTTCCTATGCCAGTTGTATCTCAAGATAATAAAAATTGATGGACAAAGTTTGTCTTCATAAAAATTCCAGTTAATAAGGAGAGATTAAAATACACTATTAGCATTTTCCAACTCGTGAAGAATTAATGGACCCATGCATTGAGTATCAATAATTGTTAATATCATAAAAAGTGAGACAACCAGGTATTACAGACCTACTGAGAGAGGGGCACACCACCACTATGAAGTAGTTATGCCAAAACACCCAAACCTAAATCCAATTTGAATGCGGTGGTAGGTCAGGGTCCCTGTCTTCAAGGAGACTGCATTCTAGAACACAAGACACAATCTACTTTCTAGTGGTCCTCTTGTGACTTATTCTGATCACTGTCTGCTGAGTCCTTCTGGGTGACAGAAGCAAACTTTCTACATCTTTATTCATAACTTTCTACCTCACCACACACCCCTTCATTTCTTCCCATTGACTCATTAGCCTTTCCTAAAATGTTCCTCTCCCTGCTCTATTGAATAATTTCCAAGGATTTAATGTTTCTTTTTCCCTTCTGTTTTCTATTAAAATTTCTTCATAAACTTTCTCCTGAGTCCATCTTTTAGCATTCTTTCTCTTCTTCACAGTGTTCCACACACACACTGGTGTTTCTTTTTTCAGACACAAGTCCTATTCCTAACAGCCTTTACACTTGCTGCTTCCTCTGCCCAGATTGTTTAATCCTAATTGCTGCACATCTGGATCCAACATCATTCAAGCCTTGCCTTAAATATCACCCCTTAAAGATCTTCACTGCCTACCTAAGAGTCCCTCTCATAACTTCACTATTTCTTCATCACCCCTATCAGTTTACATGTTTATCTTCCTGCTTCTAAAATAAAAACTGCATCAGAGAAGGGGCTTGCATAACATTTTGCTCACCAGTTAATCCCAGCACCTAGACCTGTATGTAGCACACAGTAGGTGCTCCATAAATGTGTTGACTGAACTCTGAATCCTCTAATACACTCTCTTGGTTGACCAGTGTTTAGTAAGCAATCATAAAACACTAGCAATAAGCATTATTAAATTCCATACAAAAAAGAAAACTAATTGTCTACATTTAAACTTCACTCTTTGATTTCCATATGGAGCCAAAGTAACATCATCCAGATTAGTGCCTAATCACAAAGGGAAAAAAAATATACAAGAGAGAACCAGGCTGTTATCAGCCTAATACAGTGGTCAATCTTAGGATTCCACTCGTGATCAGACACCCAAACATAATGTCCTCTGATGTGATGCAATATAATGTATGTTAGCCAGAAATATTTAACTTGAAACTATGAATTCTCTAGGGATAAGGAACAAGGTAAACGATAAGATGAGTCACTCAAATCCTGAAGACAAGATATTGTATAGGACTGGTGTGGAATATTCAATAATTCAGTGACATGAAAAAAAAGGGCGCTTATTCTGAATTGAGTTAAAAGACACAACCAAATGACATGCACACTCCCAGAATGTATTCTGCTTATCCTATGAAGAATATTCTTGGAATAGATGGAAAAGTATCAATTGGGTATTAGATAAAATGAAAACGAGGAGAGAGAAAAAATGGCGTAGATGATAGAGGCTCTGTTCATCCCTCTGGAGACCAAATCAAAGTTGTGACGGAAACAAGGAGCAGCAGAAAGGAAAAATCGCCTGGGATCTAGAGGAACAAGCTATACAACTAGGGAGAAGTCCAAGAAAACACCCTGCAATGGCAGAAGGTAGGATGGTGTGAGGATGTGGGGCTGCCTGGTCTCCAGTGGCTGAGTGAGATGGAGGCTGCTGCAGCAGCAGAACCCTCTTAAAGGGGCTGCGTCCACGAGCAGATTTTCATGGTGACCGACTTGCTAGGTCTGAGCACCACTGCCAATTCAGCTGCACGCAGGGGGCACCAGGGACTTGCAGGGAGACATTATCAGAGTGAGGGCTGAGGAGAGACTTGCTCTGTACAGAAGTGCCTGCGGAATCCACTGTTCCCTGTTAAGCCCCCCACCCTACCTCAGTGTGCCTGACATGGCGCCGCCATAGCTGTGAAATCATCAAACTGGATAACAGAGGTCGCTCTGCCCAGAGGATTCCTTGAAACCCCGCCTCCCCCAACTTGCAGCTCTGCCCAAGCCACATCCAGGTGTATCCTCAGTGAGTCAGGTGCTCCTTGCTGAGATTCACACTGATGGACCTTGGTTTCTGGCGTGGCCTTTTAAGGCAACTGTAAACACAGCATCTGTGGATTGTTTGCTGAATCTGTATAGGTGGCCTCAGAGGCGCAGAGGCTTGGGCTAAGTTTGGCCTGCAGCTGAACTCCTCTCAGGACTGTGCCACTGGACACCTACTTCACAAATCCACACTAATAAGACTGGGAGACTTAGGAACTTCGCTTAGTACATAGAAACAGACATGGAAAGGGAGCCAAAATGGGAAGACAAAGAAGCAGAAGCCATATGAGAGAACAGAACAGAGATCCAGATATAATGTAGTCAAGTAACCTAACAGATGCAGAGTTTAAAACACTGGTTATAAATAAAGATGCTCAATGAACTTTCGGGAAGTGTAGATAAATTCAGTGAGAATTTCAACAAAGAGATAAAAAGCATAAAAATGGAAATGGAAATTATAAAAGGGAACAAGTTTAAATTAAAGAACATATCTGAGACGAGAAGTGTATTAAATGGAATAAACGATGGAATAAACAAAGTGAATAAAGAGGAGGATCAAATGCCCTATCTAGAGGACAGGAAAGCCAATCAGGACACTCAATCAGAATGGCAAGAAAAAAGATGCCAAGACTATAAAAATAATTTAAGGAAGATATGAGACACTATTAAGGCTCCAAATATTCGTCTGATCAGCGTAATTGAAGAAAATCAAGATGTTGAACAGCCGTTTGAAGAAATAATGATGGAAAATTTCCCTAACCTGGTGAAGGAAATAGATCTAAAACTCCAAGAAGCTCAGAGAATTCCAAAAATCAGGGATCCAAAGAGCCCCACACCAAGACACATCATAATTAAAATGCCAAAGGTTAAATACAAAGAAAGAATATTAAAAGCAGCAAGAGAAAAAGAGTTACTTGTAAGGGAACACCCATAAGACTAGCAGCTGATTTCTCAAAAGAAACCATGCAGGACAGAAGGGCTTGGCAAAAGATATTCGACAGGATGAAGACCCAGGATATACAACCAAGAATAATTTATCCAGCAAAGCTATCATTTGGAGATGAAGGACAGATAAAGAGCTTCCTAGATAAAAATAAGCTAAAGGAATTTATTACCACCAAGCAAGCCAGTATTACAGGAAATGTTGGAGGGACTTCTTTAAGAAGAAAAACATGTATCAAAAACAGGAATAAATAGTAACAACTACATTCTTATCAATAAGTGCTTTAAATGGTAAAGAATTAAATGCTCCAACCAAAAGATAGAGTGGCTGAAAGGATAAGAAAACAATGAAAAAGAAGGGGATAGAAAAAGATATTGCTTTGATGGACCTAGAAGGTATTTAAGTCAGAGAAAGATAAACACTATATGATTTCACTTACATGTGGAATCTAAGGAATAAAAATAACTAATCAAAAACAGACTCACAAATATAGTGGATAATTTGGTGTCGGACAGAGGGGAGGGGGGTTGGAAGAATGAGGGTGAAGGGTTAAAGCAGTACAAATTAGTAGCTGATGGATGGTCAGGGGGATGGGGAGCACAGCATAGGGAATGTAGTTAGCATTAACATGTTGGCTAGGTGGAGGGTCAGGGGAAAAAGGGAACATTTGGGGGAATCGTTTTATGAACTATATAGATGTCTAACCAATGTACTGTGTATACTTGAAACTAAATTTTTAAAAATTAGAAGATGAAAATGGAATCAAGTGAAAATTAATCAAATTACAAATTATACTGTAAGATTTCAGTAAAAATGCAGATTCACAGAGAAAAATATCTTATAGAGAGGTGTTACTATTAGTAAGTTCTGGGTGTTGGAGTATGGTGTTACATGTAATTTTCTATTATATACACATCCTACTTTTGTAATAACAAAAGATGATTTTGAATTAAAAGGATTTTAGATTAAGAAGTTATGTCTTTTATGTTCAAATGGGAATTATTGTTTCCTTTAAATTAGGTAACTTGGGCAGATTTCTACTGGGAAATTTGCAGTACTACACTTTTAGTCTTTAAACCTGACTTGCTGGACATCCATCCCAGGCTGGTGACATTACGGAAGAAAGTCCAAGCGATTCCTGCCATTGCTGACTGGATACAACGAAGGCCCCAAACCAAACTCTAGGTGAGGCCTGCTGCCTCGATTTTGTTCTTCACAGCATTGCTCCCATCAGATAAGAAGCCACACATCAGCATGCCATAGTATACATACTACCCTCATTTGCTCCATTAAGACTTTCGCTTTTGCCATATTCTGCTGAAAGAAAGGAAGGAAAGAAGTGAGGGAGGGAGGGAGGAAGGAAGGAAGGAGGGAGGTAGGGAGTGAGGGAGGGAGGGAAGGAGGGAAGGAAGGAAATAAAGGAAGAAAAAAGCATTTAGTTGCTGGTATCTTTTTTTATCAACTGCAGAAAAATATTTTACAATACAAGCAGGCTTTGTTTTGCACTGGTTATGACATGCATAAATTTCAGTCACAATAGTTTATTAAGTAACACATTTTCCTCCAAAAGGGTTTGGACTTCAGTTACCATGGTGTATTAACTGTAATTGTGTAAAGTATAAACTTTGCTGCTAGCTATTCAGTTCACAAATCACTAAGTAAATAAGGTGCACAGCATGACCAATGACCAATGCCACTTCTTTCAAAATGTTAGTGATTGGTTACTACACATTTGTTATTCACACACATACACACATAAGTGAAGTGTGTAGTGGCATTGCCTACTTGTTTCTCAGTGACAAACCCACTTGATATTGTATGAAAATGGGTAACTGAAAAAGGGAACTTACTAGCAAAGATTTAAGTGCAACAAAGAAATGAAAAGTGAAATGCTGAAGTGAAATTCAAATTGAACAAAAATGGAAAGAGCTGACTGAGAATGTTGATATTGCTGTGGTTTAAAAGGCTCTAGAAGAACCTAGTGAAGGCAAACTTACCAACATAAATGAGGAAGGTGGTTGTGACAAATTAGATGAAGATATTCCAGAGGCAATGAGGCTGGAGTAAAACTTCATATTAAAGGAGATAAAAAAATGAGAAGAAAAGCCATAGACTAGGAGAAAATATTTGCAAAAGACCTACTGATAAAGGACTATTATTCAAAATATACAAAGAGCTCTTAAAATTCAACAAAATAAAAAACCTGATTACAAAAATGAACAAAAGAACTGAGTGGATAGCTCATCAAAGATATACAGATGGCAAATAAGCATATAAAGATGCTCAATGTCATTATGTCATTAGGGATTTTCAAATAAATACAATGAGATACCATTACATACCTATTTAAAACATCAATACCAAATGTTGGCATAGATGTAGAGCAACAGGACCTTTATTCATTGCGGATAGAAATACAAAATGGTAGACACCTTGGAAGAGAGGTTGGCAGTTTAGAAAACTAAATATGCTCTTACCATATGATCCAGCAATCACTTTGGTATTTATTCAATGGAGTTGGAAACATGTCCACACAAAAAGCTGCACATGGGTAGTTGTGGCAGCTTTATTGAGAATTTCCAAAGTTGGAAGCAACCAAGATGCCCTTAAAACAGTGAGTGGATAAGTAAACTGTGGTGCATCCAAACAAGACTGTTAACCAGCACTAAAAAGCAATGATGTAAGGTAGACGGGCGGGGAAGGGTTTAAATCATTTCTTCAAATAAACAAAAAAAATAACATAAAATTAAATTAAAAAGCAATGATCTAGCAAGCCATGAAGAAACACAGGAGAAACAAATGCATATTACTAAGTGAAAGGAAGCCAAGCTGCATACTATACGATTCCAGCCACTTAACATGCTGGAAAGGCAAAACTATGAAAACAGTAAAAGATCAGTGGTTGCCAGGGACTAAGGGGGAGAGACAGATGAATAGGTGTAGAGGATTTTTAAGGCAGTAAAACTGTTCTGTATATTATATTGCTGTATTCATTTGTAAAACCCATCAAATGTACACCACCACCAATGGACCCTAATGTAAGCAATGGACTTTGGGTGATTATGCGCCAATGTAGGTTCATGTACTGTAACAAATGTAACATTGTGGAGTGGGACCTTGATAGTGGGAAAGGCTGTGCATATATGGGGGCGGGGTACATGGGCACTCTGCACTTTCTGCGCCATTTTGCTATAAACCTAAAATTCCTCTAAAAAATAAGTCTATTAAAAGAGAAATTTTTAATCACTTTCCCCAAAGACTGTTCTGCAAATTTCAACCTGCAGTCATCTTTATGGCCCCACACTACCACAGAAAGTAAAAATTGCCTGTATAAAAAAATCACTTAAACGGAAATCTTTCAAATAACTGTATAACTACCCTTACCTCATTTTAAACCATAACTGTATTATTGGAATATCAAATGCCAGTTCAATTTACATGTTAACATTAATACTGGATTGTCTAACTCAGGATGTCATTATATATGGAAACAGACTAATGAAATAGATGTCCTTACACTTGAAATGCAAGGCAGAGGAAAGAAACAGTTGAGCAGACAAAAACAGGGAGAGAGTGTAGGGCAGGAAGAAAGCAAAGGAAAAGGAAAGCCCAGATAAGTCTCTTATTTAAGGTGCTTCTTTTCTCCCAAAAATGTTCTATGAAATGGAGACAAAAATGTGAAATACTTTATACATTAAGGATTACGCAGGAAAAACAAAGGGTATTTCACAAGTATTTTGCTTCTCTGCATAATATTTTATCATTAGTGGCTATTAATAAATGATAATAGGTTAAAAGTGAATCTCATTGCAAAGTACTCTGTCATCAAGGCAGACTACAGAAAATAAATATCTTTCACAAATATTCAAATAATGCTCTAAATAATAAAGGTAATGACTTTTCTTCCATCTTATGCATGTTCATTTCCTTGCACACTTATATTCTGACAAGCTTTAATAAAAATAAAATACAATGCTTATCTAAAATTATGAAAATTCAAAATAAGATAATCAGTCTGTTATTTACAAAAATCATAACTCAAATACAAAACACAGCAGGTTTCATAAGGAAATATTTCAATTCAATCATAGGATTAACATAACCTTTAGGTCATCTTTTTGCACTGAACGACAACGTATTCCATCATCCTATCCTGTACCCAAATTAAATGTCTCCTTACTGAGCAATTGAGAGAATATGAATGAATCAGAACAGTAACTGAATTGCATATTATATTTATAATCAGAAAAAAACACACATTTTTGGGAAGAACGGGAAGAACAAGAGTTAAAACAATCCATTCCTTAATTTTATGGACCATTTAAATGTCTTAAGGTCACACAAATGGAAACCAAATCTCCTGATACTCCTATCTACTTATACAATAACACCAACAACTAGGAACAATATTAGTTAATGTTTCAATATAAATATCATACAGGCATAAAGTTATAAGTTCATGGGGTCAGGAATACAGTTATGAAAACACGTAAGGCCTATGTCTTCTATTTCTGTGTGACTTGCACTAAAAAAGTAAAAGTTGCTTCAGTTGGTCAAGATATTATCCCAACAACTATGGCTTCATATGCTCTCTTCACTAATAACGGGTTATGATGACATCAGTCCAATGAAGGGACTAATAAGAACAGATCCTAAGTAACAAACTCTAGTTTATAGAGAAACAGACAATATTAAACACATAATATGGTTTCATTTGTGTTCAATACTTTTTAAGGGTAAAGCAAGAGTTAGAAACTATTAAAAAGGGTGTGAAAATAGAACTTATGATCACAAATATTTTTATTAAGCCCAAGACATAATAAAGCATTACAGGGAGAGCCCAACTATATTTTGTTAGAGATAAAAATACGGATTTAACAGCAACAAAAGAAATAGCCTATCATTGAAGATACATTAATACAAAAAAGTTACAAGAAATCTATTATAAGATTTTAAAAAGGAATATTCCCAACAATTTGACCAAATGATTTGTGTACTGTGATACAGGTGGAGGTAGAATTACTATCTGCAGATTCCTTTTAGCCCTGTTATAGTAAAATATATGGAATATGTTCAATATACCTTCAAGACTGGGTAAATCTACCGAGTCATGAGTTTTCAGAGTCTATAATATCTGAAGAATCACTATACGAGTTACATAAACCTTCTAATTCCATATGATTGTATTACCTTAGCATCTTAGCAAGTCAGGATGCTTTGAAAGGATAATCTCCAATAATTAACAAAGCTCTGCTTTATAAATAAGTTTATTTATAATGATATTTACATAATAAAAACAAAACACATGAAACTCACAAGTTATACAAAGAAACTGATGCATAATAAAAACAGCAATATAGACCGACAGGCAAAAATTTAAAGAAAGATTTAATAAAGAGTTAAATATCAAGTAGACAACTTTACTTCTTCTAAATTTTACTTTGTCACCCACACTGAATTAGAATTGAACAATGGCTCTCTCTTCAGGAGGTCCTGTACTGGAAATTCTGGAAACTGGTAACTCATATTTTGATAAGAATATAAAGTCAATGACCTATTTCTACGCAGCACCTAATGCTACCTTAATATGAAGTTACATTCAGTCTGCTTTGGAGTGAAAGTGCCTGTTAATCTGTTCTGCCAGGCTAGAAAAAATGTCACCAACATTTCACTGATGTGTGGAGATGTGGCAGGAATAAACTACTATTTAGAGAGTAAAGAGAACTGGAGCAGAAGTGACTGGGCAACAGTTTCGAGAGAAGCAAAAGCCAGGAGAAGAAAATCAATGAAAACATGCACAAGAATAAGCAGAGTAATAAGCACAAGGAGTGCAGGTGGGAAATGAACAGAAGGAAGTAATCCATGGAGCAAGATAAGGGCATCTTTAGTTCTATTCACTGGAAAACAACTTAGTGCCTAGCCAAACAAATTCGTTTTAACAGAAGAACTTGGGAGTACCTGGGGACATTAGTATATGGAATGCCACCTTTAAATTCAGGTTGAGTTCTTGCTGGCAGTGGTGAACATCTGCTTCAAATAGCAACAAAATGAAAGCTATATAATCTATACAGCTGCATTCTTTAAACTAACATAATAAAAAAGAACTTCAAATGAGACAAGCAAAAACAAGACACAAGCATTGTCAAATAAGGCACATGTAAAAATCTACACACGTTATCCAGTGAAAGACAATATATATATATTTGGAGGTAGAAATAATTACAAAAATACTGACATTTCTAAAGCATTAGCATATTTGTTACAAACAATCACCAACTAATCCCCATTCAGAAAACTGTTTTGTAAAATGATTATTCAACATCGTTAGGACTACATATTTGTGACTTTTTTTTTTTTTAATTTCACATGTGAGCATCGGGAGAATTCGGTTAGTGGCAAAAAAGTTGTCCATACTATGAGAAATGTAATATGGAAATTATAAAAAGTTATAAATGTTCATAAACCCCATGGTCACCATAATGTAAATGTCCTTGAGTGCACCAAGTTGATATTTCCTCATCAATCAGGAATTCACAAGTCTTACTTCACAGGCCCATTGACGTTTTTAGTAACGTGGCTATATCTGCGGGCATGCTTCCTTCATCACCTGCAGGTCAGAAAGTGGCGTTAAGTTTAGTAAAAATTCTTTATGAACTATATTCTCTCTCTTCAATTTTCTCTACCTTTGGGGAATTCCTAATCATCTTCCAAGGCACAGTTTGCTTCAGTGTCACTCCCTGTTAGAAACCTTTCTAAATCCATATGTATATTATGGCTACTTTCTCTGTTCATGTTCATACTGAACTGCACAGCAATCTATAGGGTATGTTTCTGATTTGATATAGAGATATATAAAGAAACACATATAATTTGGATCATATCCTATTAATATCCACAAAGTATTTACTCAAGTTTGTGAAATAAAAACATTTATGTAACAAACTGAACAGTGAAAAAACAAAGACCACAAAATTCCTAAGTCCTAACCAAACATAAATCAGTCCATCCACATTCTGATTTCCAGTCCAAAGATATAATCACTGACTCAGATTTAACTGACATAGAAACAAAATTTTGAGTATAACATACAAGTTGAGGATTATAGTACCTGCTGTAAGTTACCTTTTCCCAATGTTTGCCTCATGTTTCAATTAAATGAGAACCCAGTCTTTAGATGCTTATCCAGGAATTATTGAGGATTTTCTAAGATGTGAAAACATTCTATGTCAAGATGGCATAGAATCTACTCACCTTTGATTAAATTTGGTTAATCAGATTGTTTTTAGATGAACTGATTTATCAGTATACAATGACAATGGCAGAGTTGGCAATTCATAAATATTTGTACATATAGCTATGATTTGTAGCTATGATTAATTTTATAAATTACATGTGGCTAAAATGTAGCAAAACTCATCACTTCTCTCTCTCACCATCTATCCAGTTATAATCTAAAATTATGAGAGTACTTTTATCTACTCTTCTTTCAGTAAAAATCATATGCACAAGAACACAAACTCTCAGGGAATTCACTGATACCCTTGCCTCCAAGCTTGTCTGAGATCTGGAAATAGCCCATGAAGTCTAAACTGACACTTGTCCTAAATTAACTGACATCATAAATAATTGGACAAATCCATAATACAAGATGACAACAAGAATACAAATCTATAAGACTCCCCAAAATTCGATATTACTAGGAATGCAGGGAGAGGACAAAAGAAGGAAAAGGGTGGGGAGACTCTTCTAAATTTAAAAATACTAAAATAATAACAATAAAATGCAGTGTGTGAACTTTAATTGGGTCCTGTTTTTGTTTTTTTACAAAAAACTACAAAGTAGTGAGATGATCGGAAAAAATCCAGGTGTGGACAATGAATGATAATATTTGAAATTACTGTTAATTTTCTCGGATGTTATAATAATATTATGGAAAGTTCTAGAAACACAAAAATCTGACAAACATCTGAGAAAAATTATGGTCTTTAATCTTTCATAGTTCCATGGAAATGGGGGCATACATATAACATAAAACACTTACAGGCTCTATTACAAATATACCTTTTGTTTACAGAGGAAAAGGACCTCACCATGAGAAATGAAAAGAAGCATATACAAGTACTCTCATCAAGTAACTGTCAAATTTAAATAAGTTGCTATTTTAACAGACACACTGGATATGAAAATAACAGGTAAATTTTCAGACCAAACAAATTTATATAAGTACAAATAATTTACATGAAATATGATTACAAGTGATTGAACACACCCATCACCAGTGTTCTTATCTGAAATACTATTAAAATGCCATGGGGAAAAAAGTGGAGGGCATTAAACAAAAGAGAAAGGACAGAAGAAAAAGACAACAGCGGAGAGAGAACAGTCAATAAATTTTGGAAGATGAAAAACAGACAGAAAAATGAAAACTGACTTTAGCAATTTTCTAAAGTGCAGGTTAAGTGGGAAATTCCTATACTTCATGCTCAGAATTCCCTTCCCTGCTAAAGCTCAGGACACGGAGGTAAGGGTGCTTCTGAAAGGTGCGGAACATATGGAGCTAAACACAGAGCACAGCGGTAGACACTTAAAGCCTGCCCAACAGTAAAGCCTGCCAGTCATGTACCCCAGGTGTACAAGAGAAGGTTTACTCATTGCAAAATTTGAATTAAAGGAACACAGGGTGTGGTGATTAAACAGAGGACTGTGAAGCTGTAGTGGGAACAGGAAAATTAACTATTTAAATATGATAACAATCCCCCTGCCACCCTGATTCCCCTCAGCTCTGAGAATGTAGTCAGTAGGCTTATATTACCTCTCCCACCACCCTTACCTCACAAGAGTGAAGAACATTGTTTTGGGGAAATAAACTAGCCCATGAGAAACGACCTCTCATTTATAAAGATAAATTAAAGACAGTCGGAAGTCGGACAAACGGCTCCAATTAACTATGAATGTTCTATTTAAAGACTTACTATTAGGATAAAATCTATATATCTGGATATTTGCTAGCACTGCTAAAAGAATTTAACCTAGGTTTTTGATTGCTTTACCAAATTTAAAAAGATACCCTAATAAAATAATCAGGAAAAAAACACTGCCCAGTAAAATCTGCAGTGTTCACTCTTTCACGTCTGCTGGATAATGTGAAGTTGACAAGTTGCCCTCTCCACACAAAGCCGAGCTGTTAATTGCTTAAGTTATGATTATCCTACTCATCTTCACCCTTAAAACTCTAACTCAGGTGTTTCTTACTCAGTTAAACTTCCTCTAATGCCTGTCGTCCCTAGTTAGCACAGCACCCTAAAACAAATGCTATATAGGAAGAATATATAATAATGTCATCATCATCATCTCTCTCTCTCTCTTTCTCTGAAGACAGATTAAAATGTACTGATCTCTTTATAGTATGGAATGTCTAACAAAATACTGAAACATAGTAAATATTCAATGGAAGTCGGCTGAATTGAAATGAACTAGTATCAGTATTAGGAATATCCTTATTCATTAGAACAATGGTAAAATTGCTTATTTTCAATTAAATTTAACATCAAATAGGCAAGTGGAGAAGACTGCATGATAACTGGTCTGTAAAAGATACCCTACTGCTATCTACATAAAATAACTGGTAGAGCACTAAGAAAAAAAAAGGCCATGTGTCACCTCTATGGGAAAGCTGGGTGACAGAGTGAGATCAAGAGGCTTTCATTTGCCTTTTTGTATCTTTTGAAAATTGAACTATGTGAATGTATATATTTTCAAATATATATATGCTTAAATTTTTTTAACTTATAAAACTTTAAAATTCTTTTCAAAAAGGTGGAGTGGAGAGTTCCCTTGAGTTTTTTCTAGACCCAACTACTTCAATGTGAAATTATTAAATCTTAAAAACTTCAATATATTGTATTCTAGTACAATAAATATGTTAGTCAAATGAAATTAATGTAAATGTTAGAGTTCTTAATAAGTTAATGTTATGCCATCTATTTTAAATCTTTTGACTCATAAATATTACTTTTGTAGTAGGTAAACCATAAAATTGTAGATAAAATTATAGACCCAATTTTAATTTTTATGTCTGGAATGTTTTGGTGTCAGAGATAAGAGATGGAATCGCAGAATTTTCCAAAATCAAAGTGTTTACATAAATTCTGGCAAAATGATCTTAGTCACTGTAGCACTTCTGAAATGTATATGCTTACCTTCTCCCATGCCATCCCTAAACTGTATGCCAGTTAAGAGCTCAGACCATCTTTGTTATCCCTTTGCTACTGCTAATTTAATGCCTTTTCATGTGAATAAATATTGAAATTTCTGTTTATAAATAACTTACCTTCATCTACTGTGGTCATATCTTGTTCTAGTTTCAATTTCTGTTGGTTAATTTTTAGCATGGATTCTTCAATTGTCCCTTGGCTTATTAATTTTATAACTAATACTTCTCTAAAAAAATAAAAGATATGTCCATTAGTTACTAAATACAAAATTATTTGGATACATATGAACAATATAAATCATCTCAGAGCTCAATAAAAATTTGAAAATTTTATTAAAAATATATCTATAAATTTAAATTCTCCTTTTGTTCAAACTACCTGAGATTGATATTTTGAGCATGTCACTTTTAAAATTCCTTTCTTAATTGATCTAAGAGAAGAAAGATACCTGTACTTGAAAAATTACTGGTAAAACGATATTACAACAAATAGTTATACTATGGCCATGCCACTCTGAACAAGCCCGATCCCGTCTGATCTCAGAAGCTAAGCAGGGTCGGGCTTGGTTAGTACTTGGATGGGAGACCACCTAGGAAGATCAGGTGCTGTAGATGTAAAAAATAAAAAATAAGGGATTGTAAGCTGGCAAGGTCCTTGCAATCTGTGAGGTCAACCAAGGGATGCCTCGCCTAAAACAAACAAACAAACAAAAAAAACAAAACAGTTCTAGATTCAGATAGGTATTCTATTTTTAAAATAAACATGCTTTGCCTATCCGGTTCAAAGAAATAATTCAGTACAAAATATAAGTGTGGTAAAGTACAAAGATTAAAGTTTTAGTCCCACAACAGGTACTGATAAATGTTTGGTTCATAAAGGAATAAATAATGTCCCTTGGAAATACTGTAAAATGCTCCACAAAGAAAACATTGTTGGCTGCTTATATGTGAAAGCAGAGTTGCATTGTAGGTTCTTTTTTCACCTCTATACGGTCCTGTGACCAATGTCAAAATTAACCTTCACCTAAAATATCTACAACTAAAATTATTTCTTAAAAGGTAACAGGATAGCAATAGTATGTATATTACCGAGTCTATTTGGCTCTCAAATGGTTCAGCAAGCAAGACTTTTTAATTATTAATCTTTTTCAAATGGGTTGGATCATGGATAATACTTCCTTTTCGTTAGCTGCAGAATTATTTGGGATGGAGGTGGGAGGTTATTTTGTTTTAATTACTAGAAAATGAATAGGTTACACAGTGACATTCATATTCAATGGTGCTGGTATGAAATACATCAGCAGCCATACTTTGGTAAAAATATTAAAAGGCAGGACATCCGATAGACTATATTCTAATATTCTATACAAATTAACTTGTCTTTAATTAAAAATAAATTTCAACTGAAAACACTTACTTAGTCTGGCCTACTCTATGGCATCTATCCTCTGCTTGTTTGTCATTGTAAGGATTACAGTCAATATCGTGAAGTATAACAACATTCGCTGAAGTCAGGTTTATTCCTAAGCCACCAGCTTTCGTTGACAGCAGGAACACAAAGATATCCATATCGGTATTAAACTCATCAATTAGATGAATCCTGTAAGATAAATATGTTGGGTTAAATCTTACTAAAAGGTATATAATTAAAACTGAAAACAATCATATGACATGAAACATAAACTTGGAGATGTAAATATATGCTCTTTGTATTACAGTTACTTTACCTGCAGCTATTTTATTGAAAGACCATCCCAATTCACCAACTTCTTTTCTATACCATTTACCTCTCTAAGTCTTACTTTATTCAACTATTCAGATTTGATTAACTCCTAAAGGATTACTTTGTCCACTGTTTAATGACTTCTGGCTCATCTAAATTCTGCATATGTCTTTTCAACCTTTAATCTCAGAAATCTGTCAGCTGCTACTGGTAGTCAATATACCTGTGAACTTAAAGATCTTGAAATCAAACTGTATCTCTGTAATCTCTTTTTGCATGACTTCTACCTTACTGTAATACAAGGGAAAAAATTCACTCTAGTCAATAAAAAAAAAACAAACAAAAAATAAACCCCAAATGATATAACAGTTTGAACACACTAGAAAAAGCATTCTTATTTTTTTAAGACAACTTTTTTGTTCTTTGGGAATTAAAAAATTAAACAGCCAAACTTAATTACATTTAGAATACGAGAAGCCCAAGATTTTAAAACAATCTCAGTTTAAAGATAAAGTGCTTTAGATTTTGAATGATTTTAAAAGGAAAAATACTGATAAGTACATAATACCTGTTTCAAAATATATTTATATGATATTCAGAAAATGCTCCGCATCTTAAAGTAATAATTTGAAGTAACCATGCATAAGACTCAAAGCAAAACAATTCTATCAAATGCTCTAGATATTTAAAATTCAAACATTTACTCTTATTTGAGGATAGAGAGAGTTTTTGAAACTAAAGTATACCAACCTTTCAGAAATCTGAGTTTTTCCATCTAATCTGAGGTACCTATGCTGATGATGTTTCAAGAGAACCTCTAAAATATCCAGCATCATGGTAAACTGGCTAAATAACACAACTCTATCACCCTGTGAAAATACATATATGGATTAGACACATGGAAAGTAAAATTATAAGTATCTAATGATCAACTGCTTCTTTAATAAAAATCAAGCAATCATAACTAAGGTAAAATTCTCATTTTAGATTACACGTAAATTACCTTAATTTCTAAACTTCAGATCTAAAATTTAATTCTCAGTTTTGATTTTTAAGGACAGTTCATGGATACTACTACTTGGATTGTGATCTTATAAACTTAAGCTATTTCACACATAAATTGTAGGATTAAATAACCATTTAACATAGTAACTTCAAAATACTAACTCTGAAGCAATCATACAGATTGTCACCTATGAAATAATGACAAGATTTTTTAAAAACATCAATATAGATGTATTCTACTAATTTCTGTTTTTCTTTTTGAGGCTTGACAGAGGAAAAGTAATCAGGAAAATATATGCTCAAATACAGTGGATTCCCCTTATCCATGGGGGATACATTCCAAGACCCCCAGTGGATGCCTGAAAACATAATACTGAACCTTATATATACATACTTTGCTTTTTTTTCCCCTACACATATGTACTTTTTCACTTAAAGGCAGCACTTTACGGCTTCTCTTTGCCATGTCCAAATTGCCAACATCACCACTCCTGAACAATGTGGCCATTAATAAGTAAAATAAGGGTTACCTGAACACAAGCACTGTGATATTGTGACAGTCAATCTAATAACTGAGAGGGCTACTAAATGACTAATGGGCAGATAGTGTATACAATGTAGATATGGACAAAGCAGTGATTCAGGACAGGGATGGGAAAGCACAAGATTTCATCATCAAACTGAGAGTTGCTTATTTCCGGAATTTTCCATTTAATATTTTAGGATCACATTTGACTGTCGGTAACTAAAACCAAGGAAAATGAAAGAGCAGCTAAGGGGACATTACTACATATCCAAAAATTGCTAGTTTCAAAACACTAGTTTCTACAAGAATAAAGAATAGATTAAAATATAGATTAAAACTTTAAGAAAGTTAAATCATGCCAGAACTGTTTTAAAGAAGTTTAACTTATTGGGAAAATATAAAAGGAGTGACATTCTTCTTTAATACCTTCTGTTTCAATTCAGACAAGATGCGTCCTAAAGCTCGGAATTTTCCAGAATCTAAAATCAAGTCCATGTCTAACTGGAAGTTATTAATGTGTCGATATTGTTTACAAAGTACATGTAATTCAAAGTCTGTCATAACCTCCATATCTTCAAAGATCAGGTCAGGGTTAGCTTCACAATGTGTAGGTTCCTCAAAGCAAAACAAGAGAAAACAATACACACACTTCAAAATGAAGATAATTTATAATATGATCAGAACAATCTAATAAAATTGTTCACATCTGATAAAATATCTAAATCATAGAACATTTAGTGTGAAAGATTTAGCAAAGAAAATTTATATTCATTTTTTAGGTAAAATAAAGGGAGAAAAGTACTTACATTTTAGAGTTAACATATTAAAATATGTACAGATGAAATAATGTGGGGAATTTAGTTCAAAATAATCCTGAGGAGGGATCTAGATGGAACAAGAGTAGTGTTATCCTGTGTACTGTTAATGGGACTGCAAATAGCCAATGGATGGAGATGCCTCGAAAAACTAAAAATAGAACTGCCATAAAACCCAGTAATTCCACTTCTGGGTATATTCCAAAGAAAATGAAAACACCAATTCGAAAAGATAAATGCACCTCTATGTTCGCTGCAGCATTATTTATAATAGCCAAGATAGGGAGCAACCTGAATATCCTCAACAGATGAATGAATTAAGAAGATATGGTACATATGTGCAATGGAATATTACATAGCAATAAAATGAATAAAAGCTTGCCATTTGCAACAACATGGATGGACCTAGAGGGTATTATGCTAAGTGAAATAAATCAAACAGAGAAAGACAAATATCATATTGTTTCACTGATATTTGGAACCTAAAAAAATAAAACAAAGGAACAAACAAAACAAAAACAGACTCACAGAAACAGAGACCAAAGGGATAGCTGACAGAGGGGAGGGAGATAGGGAGATGGGTAAAAAAGGTGAAGGTGAATATAGTCAATAATAATGTGATAAGTTTGCATAGTAACAGGTTATTAGAATTAGTGGGGTGATCACATTGCAATGTTTAAAAATGTCAAATCACTCTATTGTACACCTGAAACAAATACAACACTAAATACCAGCTCTACTTAAATAAACAAATAAATAAGAAACAAGGAGTGGTGTCATTCCAGATAACTGTAGAAAATGTATGAAGGTTATATGTGCAGAGAATGTCATTACACAATTCTCTCTACATTTACAAGTTTGAAATTTTCTATAAGTTTTAAATAATATTAAAAAATTTTTTTAAAACAAGTGGTTCATTCAACACAAAGACCTATAAGGAGAAATAAGGGTAGGTGCTAAGAGAGAATGAGGCAAAAATAAAGAATAATGGCTAAAACTATAGACAAAGTACAACAGGAAGAAATAAAATGAAGAAAATAATTGGAGAAAAACGACTCACTACCCAAGTCATAAAATCTGAGGAATTTTTTGGTAGAAATAAACAAATAAAGAAGTATATTATGATGTCTAGAGTGAGAGTTGGTAACTTTTTTTTTTTTTTGTAAAGGGCCAGATAGGCTCTGTAGGCGAAATGGGATGTTTTGCAACCATTCAACTCTGCCCTTGTTTTAAGACAGCAATCTCAGACAATATGGAGACAAAAAGGGTATGGCTGTATTAGAATAAAACTTTATTTATAAAAATAGACACTGATTGGCCCCAAGGCCATAGTTGCAAAATTATCTTGAAATCTGTCTTAAAAATGTTTTCCTTAAATATGTGGTTGAAAGGTTAATATGCTCATTAGGTTCGATGGTCTGAATTCTAGCCTCATGTTTAATCTCATGTTTAATAGTGTTAATAAAGCATAGTGTTAGCACAAGCTGAAATCCTTACCTTTAGCATAAGCTGAGACATTTCCTTGAGTTTTTCAGCTGTGTAGTATTGGCGATGTAATAAAGGATGATTGGCCATTTTTCTCAATTGCATCATGACATTGCACATTTCTGTGTTTTTTTCTGTGATCCAAAGAGTACATATTAAAAAAAAATAAAACCTGATAATTGTTTGTTGAAATATATCTTTATGCAAACAAAGAGTTTTAAAATTATTTCTTCAAATTCTGACTAATTTTTTAAAAGTAAATCCCACTATAATATGACTAAACAAAATGCAGCCCCAATACAGGATTATTTTTCATATAATATTGTGAAAATCAGATTATACCCAAGTTATTGATAGATTTTTTCAATCTGTTGAAAAGACCCAAATAGAGTTGTTCCTGTTCCTCTGACATTGTACACAACTCAATTTGATCTTTCTTAGGGGGCAGCTGCTTGAGAACCTGAGAAAGGAAAACAGTTTAAGTAAATCATTCAAACAAAGAGGAAAATAGATTTTTCAAAAAACAATCATAATGAAAAAATGCACATAAGTTACCTCATCTTTTACTCTTCTGAGAATAAATGGTTTTATAATTTGTTTTGCGTGTGCTATTCTCTCCTTTTCATATATACTTTGCTCATCTGCTGATTTCTAAGTAAAATAGGAACATCGTTTTAGAAATTATTCATTTAAATGATCACAACAATATTATACAACACGAAAATCTCCCTCACTATAATATGAGTTATCCTCCACAGAAACTCAATTCATTCTAGCTAGAACTTCACAATGGAATTCTGGGCTATAATTACTTCTTAGAGCTCCATATGTACTTTCAGGTTTCATAAGATGTAATCATGTATTCTGCTGAGGTAATAAAATTGAACTGTACTAAGTTAGTTTTCAGAAGTCATTAACTGATGAGTCATTACTGATTACCTACAGAACTCTCATGGAAAAGTATGTATGAGAAAGAGAGACAGAGAAAAGGGGCATGGGAGAAGAGGTAAGGGGGATGAGAGAGAGAGGAAGAGGGGAGGGAGGAGAGGAAAAGGGGAAGAGAATTTATATTTATTTGTGGAAAACAGCCCTGAAAGAAAGCTAGTACAGGTTATACAAATCATGTGGTCTAAAAAATGGGGATAGTGCTGGAGCACATTTCCTTTTCACCAAAGACAGAACTGTATTCCCCTGGGCTGGAGCTGAAACTGAAACACTGATGACACTCCACTGATGACATCCCACTGGAGTGGGCCGACCAGAGCAGAGGTGTCCAGCCAGACATGAGCCTCGTCCCAGGGCATCTCGCAGCCATGCTATGCTGCTTCATAACTGAGCTGTAACTACTGAGCTGTTCCACAACCACGCTGTTTTCACAGCTATGCTGTATCACACTTGGGCTGTTTGCACTGAATAAAGTTCAGTTTCCACCACTCCCCACCCTCCAAAGATGAGGACAGTTCTATCTAAAACCTGTTCATTTTAGAGAATTAAAGAAGCAGAATTTTATTCTAAAATGTGAAGGAGACCTCTATATTCTCTGATCTGCTAGGACAACAAGTGGGAAAGAATACATTAGTAAAAGTTTAAAGGGCAGTTAATTTGCAGTGGAAGAGTATCACAAACTATATGTGATATGGGAGAAAGTTAAGAATCTATATAAACACTGCTGTACTAGAAAATATGGGAGTTCTTGAAGAGTATACTGTGCTTTTTCTAAGCAACAGGGAGAAAATAAGATTTTCTTCTAAATAGGAATTCTTTACTGTAACTTTTAGAAAGTACTTTTGTATTTATGAACTTTTATTTCAAAGCATATGTTCAGTATAGGATATTCAACTTTTGCCCAGTTCTACAGTTTACCTATAAATAAATGCTACTGATTTACCTAATTTTAATAAAGACACAATGATCAGAGATTTTCCTTACATATTACATATCTCAGCTTTCCACTGATTTAAAATTGCCACTCTTCAGAAAATTAAGATATTTTAAAGACCAGAACTTTTAGACAGTAATTTCGGAAGTCTAATTCATTTCCCGTTGTATTCTGGCTGACTACCTAATTCATCTATCAACTGCTAAAATTTATTTCATAGTGTGTATGCACCATGAAAACAAGAAAAAGACAAAATAGAAAAATGACCCAGGTAAAACACAAAGTAACATTTGGGAAAAAATGTACATTTATGCTTACTGTCTTAGAAGAAAACATTCTTCGTATTTCACTGGTGCTACTACTAAACATGTGTGGCATAACAAAATTCAACAGTGACATGAGTTCTAACAGATTATTCTGTACAGGCGTGCCTGTGAGCAGCAAACGGTTATTTGCCTGTGAATGAAAGTAAAGTTAAAATTACTTTAAAAAAAAAATTAGAGTCACACCCTTCTTTGTCTACCCTCCTCAGTGGAAGAGAAAAAATTTAAAACCATTATTAATAATGCGACACTGTGATCGAAGATTAGCAATTTAGAAAAATTATCATCTATTGTGCTTTAAGGTAGAATGAATAAAACTAATGGTTTCATTTTATAAGTAGGTAACTTACATCCTCAGATTACTTTTATGAGGTAATGAAAGTAGATTAAATTTGATATTCATACAGTTTTTCATACAGGACAGGGGAGAGTAAATGAGGTTCATGAACTACAAATCACTTTTTCATCTTTAATGGGTTACAGAAAATAGCAAAGAACAAGTAAAAGAGGCCAAATGGCTCACAAAGTATGAAATAGTTCCTATTTGGCCCGTTACAGAAAAAGTTTGCAGACCCTGATATAAAATACTATATACATTGAAATATATAATTTAAAATTTTATAATTAGAAACATTCACAAAACACTCTCTTACATTAATTGTCATAAGGTGCTGGTAGCGAATGGAGCCCATATTCTTCAGCATATGGCCCTCATCGAAAATTGCGTAATTAAGTTTTAGTCGCCGAAAGAGACTGCGATCATCAGAACTGCTGATTGCACAATTATACCTGTCACCAAAAAAAAAAAAGAAAAGAATAGAAAATTTCTGAAGTTATACCTTTAAGGGCCTGGGCGCTAGTCATATTTAATGCTTTGTAAACTTATTTTTATTTATACATTTTTAATAGCCAGTATGTAAAAGATACCACTAAGACACAGTTAGTACTCAAATACTGATGTACTTGTATCTAATAATTAATGATGTACATGTAACCAAGTTATGAAAGCTGCCACGTGTAGTTAAAAGAAAATTTAAATGTTATAATGTAATCAACTTCTACACACCTAAAAAGAGGCCAACTTTACTACAATTTATGTAATCTGCACTTGGTATACTCTTTGCTTCAGGAACTGTTATATTTTAAGAAATAACAAAAAAAAGAACATTAAGCTAAGATGTTTCTGTAGAGAACATAACACTACTGTATTAAATTAGTAGAAGAAATCTAAGAATTAACAGTTAAGAGTGGCTAGTAGTACAACACTATATATACAAATGGAGTACATTTTATTAAGAATTTTGAATGCATTCTTTTAATCATGGCCTCCTACAGAAGTGGTGGAGAGAAATAATAATCAAATACTGACAGTTAATATGAAACTTGAAATAACCTATATAATAAACCCAACATGAGGGAATTAAGTTCTCTGATATTTATGTCAAATAGCTACTAAGTAATGATTAAGTTATTCAGTTCTATTTTCCATCCCAATTTCTATTCTAACTTTAATTTTTTAGAGAGTGATATTTCATGTATTTACTATTCTTATTTATAAGTTAGAAATATTAAAAACCATCTTGATGGAATACTTTAAATGTTACTTTATAATTACTTTTAAAAATGCCTTTTTTTTTTTTAAAGGAAACTATTTAAGAATAGTTGGTATATAATACTGTATTAGTTATATTAGTTTCAGGTGTACAACAGTGATTCAACATTTTTATACCTAACAATGTGATTAACTAATTCTAGTAATCAACTGTCACCATGCGAACTTATCACATTATTATTTATATCTTCCTTCACCCTTTTTAACCCATCCCCCTACCCCTTTGGACTGTTTGAGTCTGCTTTTGTTTTTCAGATTCCACATATAAGTGAAACCATATGGTATTTATGTTTCTCTGATTTCACTTAGCATAGTGAAATAAACAGGATCCTTTAAGTCCATACGTGTTGTTGCAAATGGCAGGATTTCATTATTTAATATTACTGCATAATATTCCATTGTACATGTAAACCACATTTTTTTTATCCATTTACTTATCAATAGACACCTAGGTTGCGTCCATATCTTGGCTATTGTAAACAATGCTACGATGAACATAGGTGTACATCTTTTTGTATTAAATGTTTTTTCTTTGGATAAATACCCAGAAGTGGAATTTATGAGTCACAGAATAGATCTTTCAGTTTTTTTGAGGTATCTCCATACTATTTTTCATAGGAGCTGCACCAATTTGCAGTTCTGAGGGTCTCTTTTTCTCCACATCCTCGCCAAACATGTTATTTGTTGATTTTTTGATAACAGCCATTCTGACTGGTGTGAAGTGGTATATCATTGTGGTTTTAGTTTGCATTTCTCTGATGATTAGTGATGTTGAGCTTCTTTTCATATGTCTGTTGGCCATCTGTGTGTCTTCTTCAGAGAAATGTCTTTTCATGTTCTCTGCCCACTTTTGATTCTTTCTTTGTTATTGAGTTGTATGAATTCAAATGTTACTTTAACTGAAGAATGTTATGATAGTGGACATAACCTTTTTATAATCACTGTCAGTGAGTCACCTGAGGTACTAGCAAAAAACTGCTATCTTGGTGTTATACACCAAACTGAAAAATGCCTGAATCCTCATCGTAAGTTCTTCCATTACTTTAGTTGCACAGTTCTTAGCATACTTTCCTTTATAGTACTAATAATATTTTTAAAATCTTTTTTAAAACTTCGAGGGCTGCACAAAACTTCTTCCCCCAAAATTTTTTTTCTCAATACTTACGTGGTCACAATTACATTGTATTCTTCATATTTACTATGAATGTTATATCTTATCTGTTTACGTTCTTCTTGAGAACCTAGAATTTAAAAGTAATATATACTTATTGATTTTACTTATTGTACTTATTTGTACATGTTAGGACTCTAAAGAAATTTCCAAAGTTAAAAGCAAAAGGACATATTCTTACCATAGTAACAGAGCACCTTTAAAGTGGGGCACCATAAATTAACTTCCCTTAACCAGTTATCTATGAAACAAAAGAGATATTAACTTGTATCTGCTAAAACAAGGTATCTGTATGCAGTAAAATGAACACTTTATAAAGTTTAACAAGTTTTGCCCAAAAATTATTTTTATAAAATAATACAAGGTGATTTTAAAAATCACAGACCGTTCACAATTTTACTCCTGATGATTACTACGATTTCGAGGTCTTGAGGTAGCATCAAAATAAAAGGCAGAGAACCATTTTTTATATTATAGATGACTACTAATTGCTAATTTAAAGAGACATTTTTTTGGGTTACATTCATACATACATACATTCTCATACTCTATTCAACATCCAATGAACTGAACGAGAATGAGATAGTAATTTGAGTGGGGATAAAGTGCATACTTTGACTCAGTAAATGTCTAATTATAAATTTAAACGAACTTAGTTTCTTTCAGTTACTCATTAAAACAATTTACAAGAAAACAAAACAATCTTATCAAACGGTTCTTGATCTATAATAATTGACATATCTGAGTTATTTTCTTTAAAAAAGACTTCTAGAACAGTCACATACATACTAAGAAATCACACACACACAGCTTTTCTCCTCCCTATGTAAAATAGTATACAGTCAAGTATGGTTGTCCACAGTATCACATACCTATAGTTGATGCTGGAACAACAATCAAATGAGGACCTTTATTATTCTCCTGATACAGGTATGCCAGGAATGCAATGGCTTGAATAGTTTTTCCTAGGCCCTAAAAATAAAAGTTCAAAACACAATATATGAAATGTAAAAACAAACAAACAAAAACCCCCAAATATTAAGAAATACAAAAGGAAAAGAAAATATTTCCAGTTTTATTTGATTCCCCACATGCAACTTTTATAAGAATTGCCACTATGTTTTCATTTTTCAATGGCAGATAAAGCAAATCTCCAAATGAAACTTCAACTTAGTTTAATGAGCAAAATGTATAATAACTGTTAATTAATGTGACATACATTAATATACAAAGACCTTTGCCTTGCACGTAAAGGATGTAATTTTGGTAACTGTTTATATAAAGCAATATTTAATACATAATGCATGGATTGAGGTCCATGTTCCAATGACTAACTGGAGGTGAACATAAGCCTATACTATTACTAGACAATTCCACTCTTAAGAATATATTCAAGAGATATGAGAGCATATGTCCACAAAAAGACTTCAGTAAGAATGTTTACAGTTTTATTGTAACAGCCAAAACCTGGAACTAACCTAAATTTTCATCAACAGGAGAATGGCTAAACAAGTTGTAACATATTTATACCATGGACTACTAAATGGCAAAAAACCCCAACAAACCTACTAATACATATAAAAACACAGATGAATCTCAGTAATGGCGTTGCATCAAAAAATGCAGAAACAAACAGTAATACTCAATGTTCTATTTATATAAAGTTCAAATTCAGAAAAAATTATCATGGTCATAGGTATCAAAATGGTAGTGGTAATGATTGAAAAAAAGCATGAGGGAACTTTCTGGGATGATGAAAATGTTGATCTGGGAGGAGGTCACATGGGTGATCATATATGTAAAAAGTCACTAAACTGAACATTTGTGCATTTTACTGCAAGTAAATTATACATCAATAAAGTGAGTTTTTGTTCTGTTTTGTTTTAAGGTTACTGAGGAGGTTTAGCTCCTCAGGGGAGCTAAATATTACCATCTGTTAAGAACTGAATCCTCCCTCCCAAATTCATGTGTTAAAACCCCAACTCCCAATGTGACTATTTCCAAGATAGGGTCTTTAAGGAGGTAATTAAGGTTAAATGAGACCACAAGGGTAGGGACCCAATCCTCATCTTAAAAGAAGAGAAACACTAAGGATGTATGCACACAAGAGAAAAAGCCATGTGAAGACACACAGCAAAAAGGTGGCCATCTACAAATTTCAGAGTGGCCTCAGGAGAAAATCAATCTTGCCAACACCTTGATCTTAGACATTTAGCTTCCAGAACTTCCAGAAATTAATTTGTTCTTAAAGCCACCCAGTTTTTGATATTGTTATAGCAAACTTAGCAGACTAAGACATTAACTTATCATAAATATTGTCCTTTATAGGTTACAGAAAATTTCACATAATATACCTCATTTGATACCAAATATAATCTCAATATAGAAATTACCTACATTGTGTTAATATTGGCTCTGAGAGATTAGGTTATTTGGTAAGGAGCAAACAGCCCATGAAAAACAAAATTGGGACACAAAACCCAAATTTGATTCCCAAGTCTAGTTTTCCTACAAGTGTAATGTTCTACATTCTGTATCTAATTTCTGTAACTATTCAGAAATCTTGTATATATTCTTCACTTTTCTATCAGACAAAGAGCATCTTTGCTTTAATGGTAATATGATGTATGGAAATAGTCATAGTACTAAAGATTACGAGACGCTAACCAGAGAACAGAAATCACTGTCACTGTTAATTTTTATTTTGGAAATCTAATAAACAATGTAACATGTATGTATTCAATTAACATTTTCTCCACTGAACATGATTCATTTTTAATAAACACTTTTTAAAAAAAGTATAGCTGTAAGAAGGTAGGTAAGGTTAAATGTCAAGTTTCTATGTGACAATATCTGAACTATTGGCTGTAATAAACTTCCCAAGTTTAGTTCAAGCAAATGTGATTTGGAAAAGAACAGAAACTCGAGAGATATCTAATACAAATAAAATGGCTAAAATGATGTTGACAATGTTGCTGATAAATGTGTGAATTTATTTACTGACAAAGAGGTATCTATGAGAAATTTTAAGGGCAGCTACAGAAAAGCAAATACAGTACAATCTCATTTAGTATTTTACATATATATACGTATATATTAGACATACTTATTAATTTGATAATCAGATAGACAAGAAACCTCTTTGTATTGGGGGCTAGTGAAGAGGCTAGAGCTAAAACAAGGAAACAGAAAATTGGGAAGGGTAAAAGGGGTTAAAGATACTGAGGTGAGAGCAGTAAACTACAGAGTCAAAGGAAATTTTCATTTTTAAATGACAGCAAGGATGCCTTTTAATGACAAATCCTAGAAATAGAGTACTACTTACCATTTCATCTGCCAAAATGCCATTAAGTCCATGTTTATGTACCAATGCCAACCAATTCAAACCAACCTTCTGATAGGGCTTGAGTGATAAACTGATAAAGAGAGAGTTAATAATTATTAAAGATTTATACTATTAGTTTTCACTACTAGTTTCTGACATGAGGTTTAGGTTTACAATACACACAAAACTGAAATACCTAGGTCTAGTCTTACCTTTTAACTTACTGTTATGAGATATTTATACGTAAGAAAATGAGCCCAAAACATAATATTTTTTTCATCTTGTCAAATTTTATTCTGTATTTGTTGATTTATTTCTTCTGGTAATAAGGATAAAAAAAAAAAATTCCCATATTCGGTCATAATGTAATGCCACCAAATTAACTTAATTCCAAAAGTGATCAGGGTATTAACTATAACATATTACTAAGCTATTATTTATACTAGAAAATTGTATTGTACTCATTTCAATTTTAACACATTATGGAACTTAAACAGGACAAAAATGAAAGCATAATTTGCTACTTTGCCAGGCTGATTTAATAAATAATAAACACTTTCTGAATGGATGCCAATCACCTCTAATGTCAGTGGTACATATAATTCTGAAGCATGTATGTATTTATGTTTGAACTATGTAGAAATGTAAATTTGAGAGACATCAACAAACTCAATAAGTAGAAAGCAGCAGACAAGTGTCAAAAATCTTATATAATTTGCAACCTAGTAAATAGACAACCCTTGAGAATAACTTGTTTAGAAGGTAAATATGGGGGTTTATAATGGATGAAAGCGACAGTGTTTTCTAAAAGTTCAAGTGTTTAAAAACTAATAGCAGTTATTTAATGACATCTATTATATGTAGGTATACAAAGATATTTTCAAATATCACCTCGTTTAACCTTTCAACATCCTATAAAGGTAGCTGATATAATCATTTTAACATGAAAAAACGTGAGGCTTACTAATTTGCTTGACTGTTGCTTAGCTACAAAGTGTATGGCTAAAGTTTTAACTCAGGAAGTCTATTTCACTTGTAAGCTATTCTCACACTCATAAGGACAGCAAACACTCCATTTAACATGCAAATCTAGGACAAGGCCATGCCTCCCATTCCCCAGCTTTTAACCTGACCCTTTAATTTCCTGTTACACATGTTCTATCTGCCTACAAGGAGGGGAGGGGTCTGGACATAGCTATGGCAGTAATCAATGGTTAAGGGGTCAGATTCTGAAATCAAGAAACCTTAATTAGAACAGGAGTAAAAAGGTAGGGTAGAATGATAGCCATTTAAAATCAGAATCTATGTTTCAATTGCGGGGTAGGCAATCTATAAAACATTTCTCATTAGAAAAAAATTAAAAGTATAGGTAGGAAAAAATCAGCAGTATTGCTGAAGTCTTTACTATTCAGTTTTTAAAATGTCTTCCTTCTTGGCCAAAATAATTTCGATGCCACTACAAAAATAATAATACAACATATTATCAAAGATATTTTAACTTCCAGATACAAATAAATTCTTTCTACTACAGTAGTGGTGACAATAAATGCTAGTATTGAAATGTTTATCATATTTGAGATACTACACTATGGGCTTTACATGCATTATTACTTCATTTAATCTACATTATAAAGTAGATACTATTCTTATTCCCATTTCACAGGCGAGAAGTTCCCTGGGACTCAATGAAGTAACCTGTCCAAGGTCACATAGCTATTTAAATCCATGTGTGCAGTGGCACAGCCAGCATCCAACCTAGGTCTGATCCAGCTGTTAGCCCCTAACCACTAAACAGTAAACATGAAAGAATTCTCTCTCTGACCCACTCACTCTGTGGTCAAAACTGAGTTTTCTATTATTTTTGAGTACTTTACAATGTCTCAGTCACCCCACATGCATAAGGTTCACATTCCATGAAAATGATGAAACTTGATGAGACAGGCGTATTACATCACTTATAAATGTATCCAAGTGCCAACATGCTATCCCAATGTAAATCACAAAGAGCCAAGAAATATTCTTAACACAGAAAAATTACCGAATTTCTCCATTACCAACACATGTTGAGAAACAAGTCTATTAAAATTCTTCGCTAAACATAAAACTTATAAAAAGAAATGAGGAAATTTTGAGAAGCATCTACTACATATAATTTTTTCATCCAAATAAAATTATTTCATCCATAATAAAATGCAGCTCTGGTAGCTGTTTTGATCAGGACATTAAATAACTTTGTTATATTAAAATCTTTGTTTTAAAGTATTTCTCTATGTGTATTTGCTCCTCTGCTAGATTTAGCTAAATTAAAAGCAATTTTCTGTTGCTAAGTATCACAATAGTGCTGCCTATCAGATTCCCTTTTCTGAATATAAAAGGATCAATGAAAATGTAGTTTGGACAAAGACTTTTAAATCCAATTCACTTGTTATGACTAATTTTTAAAATGGGGCAGCTGTGATCTTTTTCTAGGAGGCTCTAATATTTAGGTACTATCTAATCATACCTCATTTATTTTGATATTCTATAGTTTTCTAAGATTTTCATGCCTGCATAGGTAGAATGCATAATTTGCCAGGGTTACCCAAATAGTAAGGACTACAGACCAGGCATTCTGAATTAGTTAAGTACTCTCTTCTCAATAGGGGACTATAAATATCTTTAAACTGAAAGTTTTCTTACCTCCAAGAAAAAATTATTTAAAAATTTTCTGAGATCATGAAAGTAAATGAGGCAGAACATTGCTTTGAAGTTATTTGTTTTATTAGATGTGTGTGTGTGTGTGTGTGTGTGTGTGTGTGTGTGTCCATCCAGAGTTACTACGATTTCTTTTCTAAATGAAAATTAAATTGGGTTTAAATCTCTGATCAGAGAAACTTATAAAAAGAAATGAAATAATTTTGAAAGGTAAGAAAGTCTTGAAACAGAAACAACAGGAGTACATATGACATGCTAAATTTGAGTTTAAAATGCAGAAATACAGAGCTAGACAGACTGGTTTGAAATAATTCATATGAAACAGATTAGGGATACTAGTTGACCAAAAGTTACATCCCTTAAGTGTGACATGGCTACTGAAAATACTACCACAACATTGTCTTGTGCTAATACTAGTATCCAAACTTCTGAAATATTTGTATCATAGTACTTGGAGTTAGTCAAACCACATCTGCAGTACTGCTTTGCATTCAGACCAGTGTCAAATGGTTTCATAGCCAACTGTTTAGGAAGAGGACAGGGAATCATCCTGTCAAACTGAGGGAGAACAAGATCAGAAGAACCCTGTTAGATTTAGTCCAGAAAAGACAGAACATACATGATTACGCATATTTTATACTGAACATCTGAAAAATCTTTTCAATTAAAACAGTTTAAAGCTGATAAGTTTTAGATAAATTGGTAAAGCTTGAGAGTTGGGTACATCTTTGTAGGAATAAAACAGGATACAAAATGAAGTTTTCTCTCTTTACTCTCATTATATATTTTAACTTTAGGTAATTTTAGTTTTCACATTTTTAAAATAAAGATAATGAATGTAATGGTTTTGAGACACATGAGAAATTTTATTTTTCCCTGCAAAGATCATAATGTTAACGAGGAGTTATATGTCTATATTTCCATTATCTCTAAAAGGCAATTTTTCTTCTAATTTGTATAAATTTGTAAAAGGAAAATAAACAGTTAACATTCATTTTACTTCAAAGTAAACTTTGCTACAAAGAATTTGTTAAGAGAAAGCACGATAACTTATCAGCATAGTCTAACATTTTCCTCTGTGCTAATAAATTTTTTCCCGAGGCAAGGAAACTACTTTAAATTTCTATATACTAAGCAGCCATGATGCCCGGCCAGTATAACAAAATTGCTTGTCCAATTCTAAACATGGCTAAAAACAAAAACCAAGACAACAAATTTCACCCCCTAAAAGTGCATCTAAATAAACTCTAAAGAGACTATATATACAGGTTTTTAGAAGTTGTACTTTGGACTAAATCCAATAAGCACTTTAAAAATCCCAACTTTTCTCATCTATTAATTATTTCATTTAAAAATCCTCAGTCTAATGGAAAGTTTATTACCTGATCATACTATTTACAAGTAACAGGACTTTGTAAATGTTGGTTTGAGAGATAAAATTTTTAAGTGATGCAATAAAGCACTTGATTTTTTAAAATCCAAATTATGATAAAGTAGACTCAACTGGGTAAGTCTTGTAGAGTGAAGAACTCCCCATATCCAATGCTGTAGAACAAGAAGGAGCAGATCCAACTACACTTTTAGGAGATGAATTTGCTGACATGGCCATAGTTCTTTCTATGCAACAGAGAAAAGAGCTTCTTTGTGGGAACTGCATCACGTTTCCCTACACCATCCCATAGCACCCTAGAAGGGCACAGAAAAGATTGTAGCTTACTATTAAAGGCCAGTAACCACACCTTGATTTTTAATTAACCAATGATCAGCAAATATGCTGTGATCATGAACTCAGAAAACTATCAGAAGTAAATAAAATCACCAACTAAGGTAATGAATTTTACTGAGACCCTAGAGCTAATCTTATTAAACCTATCGGAAATATTCTGTACAGATGTAATTCGTTTTAAAAGTAGCATAACAATGCATAGTGTGGATAGACCATAATTCATTCTATTTTCTGATTGTTGGAACTTAGATTGTTTCCATGTTTTTGAAACTATAAATACTACCGTAGTAAACAAGTTTATACCTTTTTACAAAAAAGGTAGTATTCTGAACAGTTCTGAGTCTTCAAACTACTTAAAAATAAATGAACTTTTAAAAGAAGTTCAGAACAATCTCCCCCATGCCAATATCCTAATACCATGCAAAACAGGGGTGTTCACAATTAAATTCTGTTTTAACATGTACTGGCTGTTGAATCAATGTTTTCAAGAAAATAGTTTAGTGTCCATTCGTTGCAAGAATTATGAAAAGGTATTTACTGAAAGTAACAGTTTTAGGGAATATACTTTTTAAAAATGCTTTTTATAATTTTTCCTTATGTAATCTATTTAATGAAAGTATCCTTTTCATTTTGATGTGTTTCTACCCCGAAAAGAGACTTAAAAATCTGGACTTCTGAAATTATTTAAAACATTTTATTGCAGATACAGGATATTTTAATAATTTTATTTTATTAATGATTAAAAAGCTAATATTTATGATATGAGCTAAGACAAATTTTTACATTGATGCAATTAAACAGCTGATTTTTTGAAGTATCAAATTAAACCACCTTTTCGGTTTCTGTGATTATATATGAAATTATCTGTCATCAGACAAGGAAAACAAAGGATGTAAAAGACCGTGACATTTCCTCTCTCTAGTTTATGAAAGGATGAAATAAAATATCCTGATTGTGGGGAGGAGAAAAAAAATCAATGATAAATAATTCATATACCACTTATGTGCCATTAAAGAAAATCTTGGGTTTTCCTTTAACATTAGTTTTCATCACTTCCACAATTAAGTTCCCTAGACATGATACAGAAATAAATTCAGAAATTTTATACAATTAAGATAAAATAATGAATAAATATGTACAATAAATATTACCTTTGGTTCAGAATGGAGGGTTGGTCTATGTTCCATCCACCTCCATTTCCAGTGAGCATGGTAACTTGTTTTGTCAATTTATTAGAAATGTCTTCACATTTGTTCATAAGCCTTATAACTACATCCCTTTCTTGGATCAGTGTTTTACAGTGCCATATCAAATCTTCTGACAAGCCATTAGTTTTGGACATCTTTGTGAACTAAGACAAAAAGAAAAACAATTTAACAGTTCAGATCTAGTAAACAAAAAGCCAGTATCAATTTCTTTAAGAAGAAAAAATGATTGTTAATTTAAACTTTTACTAATGACCTTAATCAAGTGCTAACAGGACTTGATTCTTCACGTTTACATTTAAATTCCCATGTTCACTTTGATAATCCTACTGTCACCTGAAACTTATTACACTGAAATAACATATCTTTCCCCCCAAAATGCACAATCCCAGGCATGTCACTTTGACCCAGGTAGCTGTTCTCCTATAGAAGAAACTCTAAAGTTATTGATAATGTCTCTTAACAAGTTGTCTTCAAAATCTCAGATTCGCCTTTATTACCAAAGGTGAATACCAAATGTAATAATTGCACACTTCATCTCCTGCCTCTGTTTCATCAATTCCTATGACTATGACACATTACTAATAAGATTAATTTTACTAAAACATACTTCTCCCTATCTATCATCAAAGTACAATCCCTTAAGCTTTCAAAACTCCAAATATTATTTATCACGATATTTTACTCCTAAATTGAGACTATTACTTGGAAAGACACTGCAAGAATCAAAAGTTAACTATGACCAATTCAATAATTTGATAAAACTTTTTTAAAAATTAATTTTAATACAACATCTATAGAAATTGTTTTATGTGAAAACTCAAAGACTTTCATAATGTATTTATTTGTATTTATTTTACTAAAAGAGGCACTGAATATTTCATAATGTAAAAGCTATAATAGAATTAGAATTTATCCATATAGGTAGCTGGAAAAATATATCCTGAAGAAGATTGCAAAAAAGTATTTTTAGTGAAAAGGATCACAAAAGCCCATGACCCAGAATGGAATAAAAGAAACTAAAGTAAAACTACCTGTTAGGATAAAACCGTACATAATTTTGATTCACGGCATCTTACTTAGCATATTCTTTAAAGTTACAACAAGAATCAAATTAACAGCTCTAAAAATAATCCTTGTGATCATAATACTTCTAAATTCACAGAATCTTAACTAACAGAAATTCAACACTTACAGGATATACTAAGACAATTTCATTAAAAATATAGTTTATAATAATATACATTTTTCATCTCTAACTTAGAATAAGCTGGTAAGAAATAAAATCTCCAATCTATTCCAAAACCATGTTATTAACATACTGCAAGATTAAAAAACAAAAGCCACTTCACAAAATGACAGTGTGCTATACCAAGTTATGTGCATACTACTTTACGTTTTCACAAGGATAACATTAGTCACAATGTGACCTTCCACCACTTTGTGTTTTCCAGGGAAAAGATTTATACATAAACAGCAGGATATGTAAGAATCAGTGCCTTAAAGATTTTAAGGAGGTTTCATTAGAACAAAAAACCAGTCTCATGCCTATTGTGGTATGCATGTGTGTGTGTGTGTGTGATATGTGTAGGTATGAGAGAACCAATAATAATCAGGAAAAAAAGAGGAACATGTATTGTATGCTTTTTATTATGTGCTAGAAACTACTAGACGTCTTTTATTCACTACTCATTAAATCCTCAAAGCAACTGCAAGATCAGTCCACCAATTCTGGATGAATAAACTAAACTTCAATTTCCAAGGTCACAAAGCAGGATAACCAATTCCAAAGTCCATGTTCTTTTCTTTTCACTATAATTAGTACCTCCCTAAATTAAAAAAAAAGTTAAGAACTTAAAAGTTAAAAAAAATCAACTTTTTAATCTGTAACCAACTACCATTTATTATGTTCGTCTTTTTAGCAAGTACTACCCTGGCTGGTGAAGGTACCTGGCATAAAGACGCAGTCCTCACCCTCATGTGGTTTATGGCTATTGGAAAAGACATGCAACAAATAATTTTAAGTGTAAGAACTGGTAATACAAGAAAAAAAACAAAATTTCATGAGTATTTTTTTGCAAGGAGACTAATACAACCTAGGATCTATGAAGTCCTTTTCAGAGTAATAAGGCCAGAAATAAGAAAGAACTGTTTTGACCTAGAGAAGATCAATTTATTACGTCAAAACCTAAAGAGATAAGCTAACATTACAAAAAAGACACAACCAGAGAGTAGTAGTGTCTCCTGATGAAAGAACAGATGACCAACTATGTAACAGTACTTGTGGAAACATTTAGCCTTCTAATTATAACTTCACAGAAAATACTGGGCTGGAGGAACATGTTTATGTTAAACTATACCAGGAAGGTATAATCAGTCCAGACTGGGAAGCTGTAAAACAATGATCCAGTTTTTTCACCAATGGTATTATAGGAAAAGAAAGAGAAATAGATAGATGAGGAACCTACAGATTAAGAGTTAAAAAGACCTATAAAGCAATCACACCATGTGGACCTTATTCTGGATCCTAATTCTAACTAACTGTGAAAAAAAAAATATTTACATTATTTATGAAAACTAGAAATTTGAACACTAAATATTTTCTAATATTAAGGAATTACTGATGATTTTTATTAGGTGTGACAATGTTACTGTGGTTTTGTTTGGGGATTAAAAAACCTTTTTGAGATACATATTTCAATGAAGTCTGAGATTTGCTTTAAAATAATGAGATAGAAGAAGTGGATGAGAGTATAGATGAAATAAGATCAGATATAAGCTGGTAACTGAAGCTCGTGATTAGCACATGAGGGTTCATTACACCACTCTGAAATTCTTGTAGGGGAAATAAAGGTAAGTGCAAAATGTAACTGTCATTTGAAAATGTTACAACAGTTTGAGTTGGTTACTAAGATTTGTAACTGAACTCTTGACATTTTGGTTAATTTTTGAAGTCTGATTTCAAATTTTAACTTCCTGGGGCTTCACGCTCTTCCTATCCCTCTCTGCTATACAAGCCAACCAATGTTAGGGATGATCCCAATTACTGCTGCTAGTTTAGAATTTAAATTTACTTAGTAGTGATACACTGTCCATGAATGTAAAACATCAGCAAACAGATTTTCAAGGAGAAAGTTTTAATGAACGATTAATCGGTTAAGATTAGTTGTTATAAGCAACAGTGAATCCAAAATATCAGGGGTTTAAATAAAACATAAGTGTATTTCTCTCTTGTGAAGACCCAAGGAAGCAGTTCAGATCAGGTATAGTAGTTCGAAAATCAATATTTCTAGTTTAATACTTGAACTAGAATATCTTCAATATGTGGTTCCTTCCATCACAGTGACTTCTTGACCAGAAGAAAGAAGAAATCCTTTAAGGACATTTTCCAAAAATCTCAGTATTTTTTGTTTATACCCACTGGACAATTACTACAAAAGAGGCTAAAAAATGTAACCTTAATATTTTGTGGGTAATGTAACCAGTGATAAATTGTTTAAAAGCCATGAGGGGGGTTAAAAAAAGAGATAAAAATGGTTTGATCCAACAAAGTTTAATTCAATATGTACTGTTCTGTTGCTGTTTTCTGAAGACTAAAAGCATTTAACAACCCTGTAAATTACTTCACTAAAAAGATTTAAGAAATACAAAGTACTCTGTAACTGCAGGATCCACTAGTAAATTTAAAGTTATTGATAAGCATATAAAATACAATCCTGTTCACATAATTATTAAATATATATATAAGCATAAATGGATGAAATAAAGTACTTATTGGTGGATATTTCTGGTCGAATTTTGACTATACTTTCTCTTTGTTCTTGGCGAGTACTTTTTAAATTTTAGACAAGGAAAATAAATCATTCTTTAAAAAAATAATATATTTTTCCAGGGAGAAAGAAAGAAAATAAAAGTAATTGCTATTTGCTGGATAATTACATGAATAAAAGAACACCAATATGGCCTTGATTACTACAATTAAAAGCTCACGTATCACTCTAAGAAAATGTTTCCTTAAAAATAGCCACAAACTGAAGTACCTGTCTCTTGCCACAGTGTGTCACTCTTACAGTGCAAACATTTTTGAATTTCTATAAGGAGGAAACTGTTTAAAAGCAGATTTAATTCCCCAACAAGTAACAGTCTTGAGGACAGAGTATAAACTTATAAAAGTTAAAACAAAGCTTGAATTCTGTAATTTTATACACAAATTAACGCAAGCCACCTATCAGGAAGGAAGCAGTGGGCATTACAATGCTTTAAATGATAAATTTAGACATATTCTACAACCACTGAAAAAACAAAGCAAAAAAGAAACCTGTGGTCTAAGTTACTAGTAGATAGATGGCAACAGCACAACAAGGAACATAAATGAACTAAAAAATGAACTCAACCTGGGTTGCTTGGTTAACTATCAAGGAAAACTGTATCTACACTGATCTCAATGTTTAAGGAAGTAGATGCATACATGAAGTTTTTAGGTTAAACTATTCATGAATGAGTTGTACTTGATTTGGTTAGTATACATTACTATTCTGATTAAAGTATAAAGGTGCAATATAATAAGATCATCATAGACATAATAGCATCTCCACCCTACTTTGCAAAAGGCTAACAGACAATTCATTAAGTGGTTGGTGAACTGATGCCATCAAATGTGTGAAATTTGGCAATAAAAATCCCAATTTTACCACATTAACAGTACATGTTTGAAAACTAGTGACATTTTTAGTCGGCTATATTTCCAGAACCACATGATTTAATGATGTGGTTCCTTATATCAAGCATGTACTTCACTGCTATTAAGCAGAAAAATAAGTAAAATGGAAAAATTATGAAGAAAGCTTGACAAACAATATTTAGTTTTAATTCAAAGAAAAAAATGGATATAAAGCTGCAAACATAAACAACCCCCTACAATGCATGCATTTTGTTAAATAACTAATTTATCCTCACATGAGGATTAGAATATGAGAAAGTCCTTAACAATAATGTTTAACTTTTAAAATTTTGTTATAAAAAGCAGTGCTAACATAATTTTCACAAACTATTTTTATAAAACAAGACAATGAAATACTAATGACTTCGTTTACCTACCAATGTGCTATAGAGACTTCAGTTATAACAAAAATAATTACAATTTATGCATGAAATCAATTTGTTGGCTTAGTATGCATTTTTAAATGAAACATTAATGAATTTTAAACTTATACCAAATTCCAAACTCTTAAGACTAAATAAGCTTCAATAATAATGTTAAGAGTTACTAGACATTTGCACGCTGTTCTTAATACATAATGCATCTTGTAACTGTCATTAACGTATGACTGACATAATTAAAATTTCAACTAATGCTCATCTAAATACAGTACCTATGAAAACAAAAGTAAATGCTTTTTTTCTTTTGTTTCATTTTGAAGTTATTTACAAGTACATTATCAAACCTCTCTGATTAATAGGGAAGGAGTAAATTGTATAAGCTTTTTACCAAAATATGTACTTTTCTTTTTATAATTTTGTTATTAAGTTGCTCTATAAATCAGTCATATTCAAAATTGTAAAGTAATTGAAAGTAGAAGTTTAAAGTTCTAAGCTAATTAAAACTCAAAGCTTCTATCACTGACTTGCTAGTTTTAACTGTTCTTTCCCAAAACCTCTTCATTTACCTATTTTTTTTCAGGACAGCAAAGCCCTATAGTCGCTGAAGTCAAGTAGCAAGTTTATGTCTTAACTGTTACATAAATAATCAACAATTACACTTGTGAGCACAGCTAGTAAAAAACAGAGTCTCTGTGTTCAACTTTTACAAAGGGGACAAGGTTTAACTGAGTAACACATAATCTGCAAATTCATGTTAAGACTAATTTAAACGATGCCAATTAATTAGTAGGAGAATATGCTTTCTACATGTTATGTTGCTGAATATTTTTAAAAGCATCTGGCATATATAACTCTGGTTTAATTTACTGTTACTATAAGATATTTGGGCAAGTAGTTGCAGTGACTAAACATACTATTGCAGATAACTGCATTCCTTATTAAATAAATAAGAATCCCAACAAGCCTGAGCAACTCGATTCTGCAATAACATAGGAGACCATTAAGATTAAAAGAAAGAAGAAAAGGAAAGAAAGAACAAGAAAGCCCTTCAGCAAATACTTTAACAAATAAATCACTCTGGCAAAGCTGAACAAGTTTTGAAAGGGGCCTGCTTTGACAGATGTTCTCAAGAAAAAGAAAGGCCTCAGGCAAAACGGATGGTTTTATTTTATTTTTTTAGCTAGGAAATACTAGTAATTTTGTTTCTATATTTTTCAAATATTTTAATTTTTCAGAAAAGGCTTTTACAATTACTGTTCAGGGCCCTCACATACCACCACTTTAAGACACTTATTGAAGGAACTTATGCTCATATAGGTTTGTCATTAAGTATAAAATTAATCACAAAAGCAACTTTACTCTCTAAAGTTAGGGAATAGAACTTTCTAAAAATTTATAAAATATCAAGAGTCAGTTAATCCTCTAAGGCAGTAAAAAATAATCTATATTGCGTTCACAATAGGGCCTATATACAATTCATGTTATAAAAGCCAACATTCTCACAAAAGTCAAAGCAAAATGTAAAAGACAGAGTTCTTATATTTCTCCGTATGAATAAGATCTGCTATTGACACTTATAAAGCTCAAAATACAGGTATTTTTGTTAAAAGTTGTTTATAGGATATCAAATTCCAGAAAATGATCATGCAGAGTGTACTTACCAGTACTTATGCTTTCCCTTCACCTAACGCTTGAATTCTAGGCTTCCACACACTTTTCTATCTTTCCAATTAAAAATGCTGCAGCCTGCTACACTCCATAAAATGGCTGCGTTGTTTAACCAAGAAAAACATGTTAGAGACTGAGCTGTCACTTTTAAAGGAAAAAGAAAATAAACAATTGCTTCTTTTGTGGTGAAGCATAAAACACTTAGGCTGGCATTTAGAATCATGGAGCTCCCCTGGACGTTGCTATTGCTCTTCAAGTACTTGTAGTAAAATTTCTGCCACATCCTTGCTTTCTGCATGGTGTCTCAGCAGCAACAGATCAGAACAGGCTAGCAAACAACTCCTTCCTAAATGTAAGGCTCTAATTTCTTCTTCTGCAGTGAAATGAACCAAGTTTCTATGCAAAAGAATGAGTGACAGTATGCCCAGCCAATCAGCTTGGGTTTTTTCAGGAAAATCACCCCTTAATTCATTCAAAATTAGGTCATATGACACTATTTGAAATACTATTGGCTTACAATGAAAGTAAAGTTTGACTCTACACAGGTTAAGGCCACCCATCTATGCTTCCCTGGTCTGAAGACACCTTGACTATAAGCGGTACTGTGAATTAAACACACACACAAGGGGGAAAAAAAAGAATGTAGCCTTACCAGAGCTTCCCAACTATTAAAGGGCCGGAGTTCTGTTATCTTCTGAGCCTTTTTCTGAGAACACTGAGGAATCAAAGTAAGTTCAGCAACTGAAGCGTCTTGAAGGAAGTGAAGAATTTTACCTTTATAGCCATCCTCCATCACTTCCTCGCCACTACTATAGTCCTCATCTAGTGAACTACCGACATCAGAACCTGAATCATATTCAGAGTCTTCAATGACTCTCTTAGGATTAAATACATTTTTTTTACGTTTCTTGTTAAAACCATTTTGTGGTTTCATGGCACATTTCTGTTTTAATTTTGTTTTAGTTACACTTTTAGGATAATTTTGACTCCTTGAAGAAACTTCTTTTCCATTTGGAAACTCACTTTGTGAAGCATATTGCATATCTGTGTGCAAATAAAGACAAAAATAACTAAATTAGAAGATATAAATTAAATATAATGATGTAGAACTTCAAATAAGATAATTAAAATATTTAAATGTATGATTCCCTTTTGTATACATAATCTAACTATAATTTATTGTTAAATCTTGATACATTCTAAAGAGAAACAGTGAAGTAGAATTTGAAATGATACAATAGTTGAAATAATTAGTTCCAAAAACAGGTGATAACTTTTTCAAAGTGGATTAAATATAAATCTCCATTTTCTAACAAAAGTCCTAAAAATGTAAATGGCAGCTGCATATCTATGAGATGTACCAGATGTTACTTAGCAGCCCCATCCCTATGTCAACACTGATGGATACAGCAAAAACAATACTTACCATAAATTAAAACCTTCCATATTATAATTAATTTCCCCTCACCATCCCCAACTAGTTTATCATTACTTAATTACCTAAATATATTATTAAAAGGCATCACTACTTTATCATTGATTAATGTATTATATTCCATAGGTTTCTAAGATGCCTGTGAGTGAAGGTAGTTATTTTATGTACCAGTAAGAAAATACATACCAATTAATCTTTAACACAAGACTTATTTAGAATGTTTTTGTTTTATCTACTCTAAGAGCTTTTAGAATAACACACTGATTATCATACACCTTCATTCTTGTGCATATATAAAAAAATATAAGCAAAATAAATTGGATAAAGTATCCCTCAAATTTCTTCACATTCATAATCTATTTCTTCTAAATCATATTTCAGACTCAGAATTTGTGATGTTGGTGGCTTTCTTTTCTCCACACAATATCATCTCTGTGCCATCAAAAGCATTTGTAGTATAGCCTTTCTTAAAAGAATTCATTTAATAACAACAACAACAACAAAAACAGAAAAAACTAATGCCAATTATAAAGAGCTAGTGTACTTAATTCTTGCTTAAGGATGTTACTAATCATGTATGATTCAACTCTTCCCCACTATTTCTCATATACATTTGGTTCCTATGGTTAAGAGTGTTCCATGATGGGATCACGGACTTTCTCCCATGCCACTGATTCCCACCTTGTTAAGTTTCTGATACTGGGGCTTCTGCCATTCATGCAAGTGCAGGCTAGGATATCTATATTACTACAGTGATTATCAGCAAATACAGTAATTTATCAGAAATCCTAAAATTCATCCTGGCAGCTGTTAAAATATAAAAAACATTTCTTTTGTATTCAATAAAACATGGTAGTTTAAAAGTAGCTCTATCAAAAAAAGTTATCCAAATAGAAAAAGATATTTGTTTCATTTTACACTGCTATAAAGAATAGGCCAAAACATTTGAGAACTGATCATTTAAAAAAATTTTACATGGTTATTTCCAACATCTTTTGCAATCTCTTTCCCTGATTATTAGAAAAGTTTTACATTTTCTTATATACTAAAATAAAAAATATAATGCGAAGTATGCATTTTCTATAATAATAGCACAGATTAGATAATTACCTTGGTCTTCTGCAAATACCTTTAAAGATTCTAAAGCTTCTGAGTACATCCATTCATGTTCCTTGAGTACATCCCTTAGTTCCTAGAAATTAGTTATTGATCTCTGTTAAAATTAAAAATTAGAACTCAAAGAAAACTTTCATGCTTTTAAAAATAAGTAAAGCACTTACTTAATAGAATGTATCTAATTATTTTATACTTGTTTTTATGCTACTTTATAAATGTTTTCTGTTTATGTAATTTCACCTCCACAAACATATAACAGTCTTCAAAGGAAAGGATGCTTGACTTTTTTTGCATTTCAACTTTCCCTATGAAGTGCTCTGAATACTAGAAGATCAAAAAATGTTTGCTCAATTAAATTTCAACATGAAGCTAGGTTTTTTACAAACTGCCAACTTCAAAACATATAGTTTCAACAGGTGTAAAGAACCAGTAAAGCAGCAAGATTTTGTATTCAGCTCACCAGAAGTAAGCAGATATATGATCTGTACATATACCTGAATAATTCAAATGTAAGTGTAAAGTATTCCAAATGTTAAATAATGTGTTTCTCTATACAATTATATATATGATTAAACAGTGGTCCTTGTGGCACTGGCACACTTGGCTTGGGTCTTTACCGACTCTGAAAGTATCCTCACTATCTGGCAAACAGAGCAAAGCTTATAGAATATTAACACACCAAAATTCAGTATTATACTTTAAAATTCTTTATGAGAAATTTAAAGAAAAAATATGAAAAAAAGCTCAAACAACTGACCTGAGGTTATAGCTTTCTAAATGATTTACATTTTATACATGAGTTCACATTAATATAGTTATGTTTGTTATAATTATTGCTATAATGTTGTATAAACATATTTTTAATAATAAAAAAATATTTAATTAGAAAAATGCAAAATGTATGCAAAACTTTTACATGGTTAATCTCTAACACTATTTTGTAATATGAACATTTAGTACCCACTGATTAAATTTCTGAACACTACTCACCTGTTTATCAAAATTGGGAAATTCCTTTTGTAATTTCAATACAATACTTTCCTGCTTTTCCCAATTATTGCTAGATTCGGCAGACTCATTTGATTCCTCTCCCTGATGTGGAGGGGAAAAAAAAGAACCAATTTAAGACATCATCAATAACCACAGTCTCAAGACAAATTACATTTTGTATTTTGACTTGATTCGGAAGTTATGACACTCAGTTTTTTTGTTCATGTAACAACTGACAAATTTATGCCTTTAAGGATAAAAAATACTTCTGGTTTGAGACCACTGAAAGACCTTGATTGCATATCCAATAACTCAACTCACACTTCATTTATACAGTGCTCAAAATGAGATAAATTTGCTTAAAAAACTAGGATGTTTCTCAAATTAAGTCAAAATAATTCAAGAATATTTCAGGTAAACTGAAATATCTCCAAGCTAATAAAAAAAATTCAAATATCTCATCTGTGCTGTTTCATGCTCCCCTATGTATTTCAAATACTGAGAGAAAAAAGTTTATTTTACTTCAGTCTTGATTCACAGAATGGCTTAAATATTAATTGCTCAGCCACAACATAAAAATGACACAATGATAAAAGAAACTTATGTGAAACTAAATATATAAATTAAACATTAATCTAGGAATAATTGTGGCTGCTCATACATACAATCTCTTTCCTTTTTTCTGTCATCACTTGAAGAAACTGGTAAATATTCCATATTTAAGCAAAAAAAAAATATTCTTTGGGTTTGTGCCTAAGAAAAATGCTATATTTTAGTCAATCAAAAAGCAATCTACTTTGCTTAGATCTACACCACATGATATACGAAGAAGATAGAGGAAAATACAGTTCATACTTTCTCTTCTATCTCCTTTCTTATCCAACATCTAAATACTATTTTTTTCTTTCACTACCTAAGATAAAAATAACTAAATTGTGAGTGATACTTCTCTTGCACATAGGAATAGGATGAGGTTCCCATAAGACAAAGACAAATAAAATGCTATGGAAGTCTGGAGTAGAAAGAAGAAAACTGCAATGTGTTTTTGTAATAGTAATGGCCCATTTGGGCTGAAGCACAGAGACCATGGACAGGCTATCAGGCTGAAAAGGAAATCAGAGGTAATATTGCATAAGTCCTAGAGGGCTAAACTGAGGTCCTTATTCATTCACAAGCAGGATTTTGAGCAGAAGATAATAAAACACTAAGATTTGGAGAAATCACTTCAAAGCTCTCAAGAATTCAGACTGCCATCCACGCTTTACAGTTGAAGACACTGTAACTGAAGAACAAGTCTTTTGGAGGTTATAGATAGATAATAACCAGCTAAGATAGGAACAGAAACTTAGATATCTAATAGATAAAATTCAGAGACAGACAGCAGACTGGTGGTTGTTGCCAGGAGTTGGGGGGAGAAGAGAATGAGGAGAAATTGCTTAAAGGTATAGCATACTATTATGGGGTAATAGAAACATTTTAGAACTAGACAAGAATGGTAGTTGCACAACATTGTGAACACACTAAATGACGCTGAATTGCTAATTCTAAAATGGTTAATTTTATGCTATGTGAATTTTACCTCAATAAAAAAAGTTAAAATATTTACAAAACAGAAAATCTTTTAGGAATCAAATATTTGATAGCACAAATTAAACATTCAGTAGTGTTCTTATCACTTGCTATTTGCTCTTGGATCCCACACTTCTATGAGCTCTGTTAATCCAAGACTGAAAATACTTATGTGGTCCAACAGTTACACTAGAGATTTATAAACACCAGGTGATTTGGAAATGGGGCCAAATCTGTCTCTGTAGGTCTAGGGGTTATGAGTCAGTCCTGTAGTTATTTTTTTGGTTTCAGAATGCAGGGCTGGAACATACACATTTGGCACTGGCAGAAATCTCCTATTAGTTCCTTGACTCATGGAGTAGGGGCCGTTATTGTAGGAAACACCAAATCTACATCCCTAGAATTGCCCCTCTCAAGCAGCAGCAGCATTCCTGAAGGAACTGCAGAAATTTACACCACCATTCCATCCCAATGTAATGTGCTTCCTTGGCCTAGACAAAAGCTGAATGAGTCTTGGAAAGTTATTTTAGGTTAACATAAACAAACAGGTGATGACCCCAACTATAGCTGCTGTACCAGATGTGGTTATCTTTATTGTACTAGATCAATATAACTACACAGTTATCAAATCTGGCAGATGATTTTTCTTTCCAATCCCAATCCGAAAGGACAAACAGAAGCAATTTGCTTTCCTCTGGGCAGGTCAGTGATAGATACACCTTCACTGTCTTTAGGGCTACGGTAACTCTTCTGCTTTCCTTCATAATATAGTACTCAAGGCTTTGATAGTTTTGCACAGTCCACAGAATATCACTTTGTTCTTCTACACTGAAGACATCACATTGACTGGACTTGATAAGCAGGAAGAAGTGGCTGTTTTAGATGGCCTTAGTAAGATACATACATACATGTCAGAGTGGGAAATAACCACCTTCATATTCTGAGGCCCACCACTTGCAAGATTTTTGGGGGGTTCAATAGGGATCATGTTGCAAATTAAATTTTTAGTAGAGAAAAAAGACAAATGGTTGCACATTGCCTGACTCTAAAAGAGGTACAACACTTGGTTGCCCTATTTGGATGTTGGAGGTAAGGTATACTTCATTAGGGTGTGCGCTGCTCTACTGTTTACGAAGTAGCCCTTAAGACTGACAGTTATGAATGGGGCCCCAGTTGAGAAGGCTCTGTAGTAGGTTCAGAGAGTAGTATAAGGTGCTCTGTTGCTTGGGCTTCATGACAAGCAAACAGATGCAATGATTCTCAAAGAATCTATGGCTAATAAGGAAGCTGTATCAAGTCTCTGGCAAGCCCCAATAGGAAAATCACAGCACAGACCCAAGGTCAAGTCTGCTTCTGCTGAAGCAAGGTCAAGTCTGCTTCTGCTGACAACTACAGTCTGTTCTGCTATGACTTGACATATGCATTTCCAAAATTACTGTGCTGTGCAGTCATGAAAATAAAAACTACAGTGTTGAAAACAATCCAGTCAGAGGTACAATATTAAAAAATTTCATCAATTACACATTGGAAAAAGAGAAAGGGACCTTTTAAAAAAGGGCAGCACAATTTTACACATATTAAATGGTAAGACATACATTAATACTACAATAAATATGACACAATAACTATGAACTGAAGTTTGCTTGGGGATGTTTGCATTGGAAGGGTTGCAGCTTGTGAGTTACTAGGAAGTGGCAGAAGGAGAGTTATCTGAAAATGAACAGAAAGCTGTAATACCAGCTATAGAGGGCATCTATCGCTCGTTGTACTTTTGTTATCTTCGCCATACTGGGTGAAACTATAAATGATAAATTAAAAAATAAACAAATACATAAAACAAATAAATTTCTGTTGCTTTGCTAGCCCCCTCTTTTCATATTAAAATTGCCTGTATGGTTCCCAATTCAAATGGATGCCATGCAAGACTCTCCTACTACATTAAGTAGTAAACCATTATTTTCAAACCAGTACATGTTTTCAATAACATTTAAAACAACTGATAATTTGCTGTGTTACGCTGTCACTGTGGAGGTTTTTAGTTTTCATTGTCGTCTTCATCACCTCTTGCACCTATATGGCCATTAGCAGCAACCTGTTTCAAGTCTTCTATGGCTAAATAAGGATAGGACTCTAGAAACTCTTCAACATCTTCATTTTCTAACTCCTCAAATCCAACCTGTTTTCTTAAATCAACACAGCTTGTTTTGAATTTTAAACATTTCTCTGAAGTACCTGAAGCTAATATAAAATAACGCTGAATGTCAACTCTAATTTAAAAATAAAGAATAAAAAAAAATTCTCTGAAGGATCAAATCACAAATCAAGGAGAATTTTCCACCACACGTAACCTAACACTTGTTGTATCACTACAGGCTTCTACAATAGTAGCATGGCCATTCTGATGTTAAATATCTTCCAACATTCCATAACCATATCCACATGCTCACCTTGAATACTAGCAATTAGCAACTTAAATGTTCACTTTAAATAGTAAGCCATAAATGTTATCACTTTTATCAAGGGGCTCTTTCAGAGAGGTGGTTTTTGGAGGCAAAAAGGAAAAAAAAGAAAAAACATTTGGGGTGAGTTCAGCTTTTATAGAGATAAGCTTAATACATTATAAGAATTTTAAAAGCTAAGTTTTTTCATTTGAGTTTTGTTTTTGTAATAATCCTCTGTAACAGAAAAAAAATTAAATAAAAATATCAATGCAGATTTGGACAGTCAATTCATATTTGCTATACTGTTGTGAACTCTAAAGCTGACTTTAACTATTTCTTTTAAAAGGCTCAGTTTGGTAAGTGATAAACTACTACTGATTGTAGTTTCAAGTCTCTACAAGGCACTGATACTGAACAATACAGTAATGCCTTAAATCCTAAAGTATGTTTTCTCTTTCGGATGTGGGTCCTTTGAGGTACGCATTCATAACAGATACCTGTTTCATCAAAATTGAGAATTTAATTCAATGTGTAGCTGCCTTTCTTCAGTTTACTTTTGTATCACCACTGGAAAATTATTTTGCAGTTTTCCCAACTGTGTGCATGGCTTTGTGTAACAGTTGATGGCTTATAAGTTTGTCAAAACCACTAAAGCAACCACTACTGTCACTAAAAGGAGCTACTTCTGCAGGATACAGTGATTTCCATTTATATACATTCCCTTTGTATATAAAGATCCATGCGTAAAAGGTTGTTCTTGATTTTTTCACTCTTTGGTCTTTAATCCAAATGCTCAACAACTTTCCCTTTTCTTCTATTTCTTTATACTTTTCTTACTGACTTGACAGCATTTGAAGGTGGTCCAGCCACGTACTTTTATTTTTGTGACAATGTAGATTCCTTTATGCCTATTGCTCAAAATATACTCAAAATCACATTTTCATTTCTTCCAAACGTTTGTTTCAAGCTTCTCCTCAATACTTAAAACTTTCCTTTTGCATGCACCAGAATGCTTAGACATGTTTAGGATGTTGAGTGAGTGAGCACCTTTCTAAAACAGCAAAGTTCACAAACATGAAAGAACAGTAAAACAACTCTGTGGAATAACAAACATGGTGAAATGAGGCAGCCAGTAGATGTTCTGAGGTGTGTGTGTTTTATGTATCTTATGTGGTATAATTCAGCTAGGTACAGTTTTCTGTGTTCATCTAGTATTTGTCATAGACAAAACTACACATAGACAATGCAAAACTCAGGTTATACTCAAACTGTTCTTACATATTTACTACATTGAAACAATTCACATTTTTAAAACTGAACGGGCTGATCTCTTTTTATGAAACAATTGTTGGTTTGATAAGGGGTCCTGATAGGAGCAGGATGGTTGACCATGGAACATCAAGTGACCATGAGACTTGAGCTGTTATGTGATCTGAGTATCTGATCCACCAAGCCTAAAACTGAGCACGAGCAGCAGCAAGTGGAAATGGTGTATTTGAGACTGGACTTGAGCAGGTTCAGAAGGTACAAGTAAGTTGCAGCACAAATAGTATGGTATAAATAATTCTCAGACTCCCATGGTACTTACTTCTGCTTTACTGCTGCGTCTCCTTCAACTAGTATCTAAGGCACTTTGGGGAATTCTTCATGATTAGATAAAGTGAGGGGAAAATTTTGAACACTGTTCACATAATTGTGAGAAGCTGAAAGTGAACGGCTGCTATAATATAATACCATTTAAGAGAGTAACCCTGTGCACAACTTGTTGTACATCTTGCTGTCTATTTTGTATAGAAAGAGAGAGCCAGAGGTATAGATCAATGTTATATTATGGATAGTAGCTAAGGAGAACACAAGTGCTAGATCACTGACCAGAAGTCTAGGGAAGAGGTGCATTGTTGAACTTCTCAGTTTTTCTGAGAACAGAATATAAGGATAACAGTGTTCCATGTGAATGTTCAGCAAAGGGCATTTATTGTAGAGTTTTTTAATAACTAGGTAGACAAGAAGATCTATTCTGTGAACACCACTAAGATCATAGCCACTTGGATGCTTGCTCAATAGGTCTATACACAAATGACCTTTGCAACAGGGATTGAGGCTGTACATAGAGATCAACAAGACTTTTCCATACCATGATTTATATGGCTATTGCTACTACTGAGTTCTCAACATGAGCAGAGGCCTATAATGAGTACCCATAACAGCACCATTCCTTGAGAGATTCAGCCAACTGTCCAGTAGGAAGTTGATTACTTTGGATCCCTTTCTTCATGGAAGATACTACAACAGAAACTTGCTCTAAGTATGAAGTTACCTTCCCTATCCACCTCCTTCTTCCTAAACCGAATGAGCTGAATTGTCCCTCCAAAATTCATGTCCCCAGTACCTCAGAATGTGATCTATTTGGAGATAGGATCTTTACAAGGTAATCAAGTAAAAATAAGTTCATTAGGATGAGCTCCTTATCTAATGACTGGTATCCTTGAAAGGGGAAGTTTGGAGAAAGATATGCACATAGGGAGCACACAATGCAAAGATGAGATAAAGGTCTATAAACCAAGAAACGCGAAAGTTGTCAGCAAACCACCAGAATAAAGGGACTAAGAAGTACAAATTAGTAGCTACAAAACAGTTGTGGGGATGAAGAGTACAGCACAGGGAATATAGTCAATATTACTGTAACAGCTGTGTGTAGTGCCAGATGGGTGCTAGAATAAGCAGGGGAATCGCTTTATAAATTACATAAATGTCTAACCATTGGATTGTAAACCTAAAAACAAACAAACAAAAAACAACCCAACAGAATCCAGAAGAGAGGAATGCAACAAGCCTCAGAAAGAACCAACCCTTCTGACACCTTTATCTTGGACTTCTAGCATCCAGAATTGTGAAATAATATATTTCTGCTATTTAAGCCACCCAGTTTGCGGTACTTTGTTATGGCAGCCCTAGGAACCCTGATTCACATTCACAGTACACTGTGATATAACAATGTTTCTGACCAGGGAGCTAATTTTGCTGGAAGAAAAGTACATAAATGGATTCATGCCCAAGGAGTCCACTAGTTTTAACATATGCTTCAACAATGAGAAGCAGCTGACTTACAGACAGTAATATCACTTAGTGAAAGTTAGCATGGGAATTTGTAACACCCTGATATGTCGTTCAACAGGATGTATAAGCAAGGCAAATGTTCTGAATCAGCAATCTACATGATGTTATTTCTCCCATAGCCATTACGCATAGGTTTGTAAACTAAAATGTGGGCCTAGACTCTCATACCAGGGGTCCCTAGCATCGCCGCCTCAGCTCCACCTCAGATCATCAGGCATTAGATTCTCATTAGAGTACCGGTCCCTGGTGCCAAAAAGTTTGGGGACCACTGCAGTAAATCACAGGCAAAAAAAGAGGTTACTGTATTAGTTGCGGTGATTTTTTTGACTTGGATTACCAAGAAGAAATTGTGTTGTCAAAATGCAGAGACAGGAAGGACTAATGTCTGGATTTACTGGGAGGCCTCTTAGTAGTCCTATTCATAAAGCAAAAAATCAATAGAAAACTAGAGTAACTCAATAAAAATATAACAACTATTATTTTTAGATAACCAGTTAAATATCAAAGGAGCCATCTAGAAGAGTAATAAGTAGTTGCCATTGGAGAGGAGGAAATGGTGCTGGTGGTGGTAACAGGTGTTTTTCATAAATACTGAATAACCATATGTAAGTGTGGTTTTTCATAAATACTGAATAACCATATGCAAGTATGTAACTTTCATTAAAATTTTTAATTTTAAAGTATATTTAAAAATGTATTTATATACCACTAAAATATTTTTTAAAGTTAATTTTATAACTCAGAAAAAAAGCAATTAATACCACATACATTTCTTTAAAAAAGCAAAAACAGTCACAAATGAAACACAAACACAGAGTTTTTGACTTGTGAGACAAAAGAAAGAAAATTCAGTTAGGTAGATTTTCAGGTCTGATATCCACGCACTCAACAAATTCTGTGCTTAAGCAGCTAATTTTTTACTGCGATTCAAATGTAACTTACATGATCTAGTCTTTTCTTTTTTATGGACTGATCATCATTAAATTCATCTTCCTCATATGGCTCTGAAGAAGAAGATAATTTTCTTTTCCTGGGTCCGCCACCTTCTAAAACAGAGAAGGACAAAGTTTGCATAGATATTGTAAGTATCCTTAATGCAAAAAAAAAGCAAAAATGTTATTGTAATGACTACATTTGCAGACAGTTCTCTTGACAACAGCCCCAATATTATTTCTTCTACATACCATGTGTACTCAATAAATGTCAACAGAATGGAAGGAAAAATAAACAGACTCTTTGGTCCTTCAAAAGTAGAAATCACTGTAATAAGGTATTTGTAAACCATCACATTTAATGCTAAAATTGTGCATCACTAAATTCATGAGCAGTTCTTCAGAGCAATAATGAGAGGAAAGGTTTCTCCCCAGTAACTGAGGGGTCAGCGGTGAGAAGAAGTTGAGTCTCATCAGTGTAGCTTATCTGAATAGCATCAATGACACCTATAATTGTCTACTATATCCAGGCTTTGCAGAAGGCTTTTATAAACTGCTGTTTCATTTCCTTCCCAAAACAAAACCACAAAGCAAGTAATATTCTCATTTAGCAAACGAGGAACTAAAATATAGGTAGTTCAAGTAAATAATGCTCTTAATCTAGCAGGAGAGCCTAACAGTAACAGGAAATTTGCATATTCTGCCAAGACTGAAAGAGCAACAAACTCCGTCTACATGTTTTCAAAAACTTATGTTACATATTTATCCTTTGTATATATTTACCTATTTCTTAAGTACTTTTGCTTTCAGAGAGCAAATTCCTTAGACATATTGTGCTAATATGAAAATATCTGCTAAAGCTGACAAAGGTTTAAGATTTCAGTATAAATTTTATCAGTATTCTATGCAGTTAGAAATAAAAGTTATAGAAATACAATATTCAAAATACAAACATGACAGCTTTTAAGATGCAAGCTGAAAATTTCATGTAATAACAAAATAATTGAATGCCACTAGCATTAATGTTAGTATGCTTACATTTTTTTCTCTCAATTTATTTCATAAAATAAATGCATATTTATGCATATGCCAAATAATTTCTGGCAACTAGTTTAAGAAAGGGGAACAATAACCACCTCATCAACATTCATGTATTTGCTAGGGTTATGTGAGCACTGTTAGTAATATTCTAAGTCTGGAAAAAAGCTTCAAACTAGATGATTTATGCCATGTCACCTAGTCATGTTTCTTTCCTAAAAGAGCAAGAGCTTTGTTTTATCAATGAAGAAATTCTTCAGCCTTAAATATGTTTATACAACTTTTTTGGGGTTGTTAACATTAATGACACCAAATCTTTACATATATATAAAATATCTAAAGGCAAAAATTTGCAATTCAATGTGGGAGAAAACTATAATTTTAGTACAAAAGGTTATGTAAGCACACAATGCTTACTTACTATCTCTAAATCTATTCATAATTATTAATGAAAATTTTTCTATATATCTAAAGGAAAATTATTATTCTACACTAAATATCACTTCCAAATTAAGTGTCTCATCTTTTACTGGGGGCATCCATCATCACTTTCGAGGCAACAAAATAGAGATGTACCCCATTTTCCAGGTAAATGTAAATGTCATGTAAATTCAATATTTAAAAATAAAACGTGAAACTGCAGAAGGAAAATATGGACAAAAGGCAGTTTAACAACAACAACAACAAAGATGCTCAACTTAATAATAAAAGATAGGTAAAATAAATTAACAATAAAATACTTTTTTTTTCATCCTAAGATTAAAAATGGTAAATGAACCATGGGCAAATAGGCACTTTGAACACTAAGAATTATAATAGCCTTTCTGGAAGGCAATCTAAATAGCACCTCTCAGAATTTTAGGTGTATATATCTTTTAGTCTAATTCCTTTTCTAGGAATTTATTCCACAGAATTGATGGAAATGTTTACTTAATGTTTCACTTATTCCTACACATGTAGAGAAGTGGAAAAATAATACCTAGGGAGAGTACGACAACATCAATATTCATATTTTTACCTTTTAAAATAGAGTAAAAACTTTGGATATTATTATTTTTTTTAATTTAGGGTTCATAAACTTCCAGAAAGCAATGCCTAAAAGATACCCTTACTGTTTAATATGCAACATTATATTTTCTGCAGAAGATCAATTTGTGGTAAAACCAATGTCCAACATCATGATTTATGTAACTGTCTCTTACAGGTATTTAAAAAGGCCTTTTGTTGAAAAGTGTCCTAATATACCCAAAATTGTTTTCTGTCTTAATGTATTATAGTTTGAAAGTTATCTTACCTTGGTGAGACAAAGCCACCATTCTATACATTACCTCAAAAGTGTACAGTACTAAAGGTGAAGAGGACTGATAACTTTCCGATCCATTCCAAGATAGACCATGAAAGTTTACTTAAAAAACAAGAAAACCCTCAGTTTTTCTTTCCTTGTAACTTGCCACTTGACATTTTTTTTAAAAAAAGAAATAGTATAGTACAGAAGTATAGTATAGAATGAGAAGTATAGAATGAGAAGAAAAAAAATCAGTTGAAGTTCAAATTTAATGAGGATTGTAAACTCCATGAGGCCAAAGGCTTTGCCCATTTTGTTTCCTTATGCATCCTCATACCTAAAATAGCATCTGGCACCTAGTAGTAAGTGTACAATAAATATCTGTTAAGCTAATGAGTAAGATGAATTGTTCGAGAAAAAAAAGATTAGACACAACTGTCGAATAAATTTATTCTACAAATTTTTCAATGTAAAGACTACGGAATATTGAGATAATTATGAGAATGAAAAAGAATACGTAAAATTTCCCACACCATTTTGCAACTCAACAAATGTTTATTAAGACTACAATCTTTTAGGAACTTTTACAATTAGTACTAAGAATATGATAATGAGGAAGACAGTTAACCATTTCCTATATCATTCTCTATCATTAAATGGCCTTTAAGAACAAGTAGCTACTAACATTTGCTATGTACATACTATGTGCTACATACTACAGTAAGAAATTCACACTGACTATCAATTCTTCACAACAACCTATGAGTTCAGTACCATTATTATACTGTTTTAGTGCTAAAGAAACAGAGGGCACAGAAGCGTTAGGCAACACTGCCCAAGGTCACACTGCTAATAAGTGGGAAAAAAGGAAGAATTTTAACATTCTGTGTAGGCAGCCCCACACAACACAATACTGTCTCCTTGCTCGTATTAAAGATTTAAAGTATTTCCTATGGATGAAATAATATCAACTTTGGAATCTACTCCAATACAGGGATGACAGGGCTATGAGAACACACATATTTTCTATTTTTGTATATTGCAGGTTTCAAAAAAGGTTAAAAAGCTAAAAAACATCCACTCAGGGAAATGGGCATTTATTCACATGCTGTTAATGAAAGAATAAATTGACACAACCTTTAAAAAAGTAACACAGAAATACCTATTAAAATTTAAAATGTGCATGCCCTTTGATTCAGCATCCTAATTTGAAATTTAGCCTACAGATATAATGACATAAACATTTACTTCTAAGGCTACTTTAGTACTATAATAACAAAATAATGGAAAACATAAATGCTAATTAGTAGAGAAACAGTTAATAAACTAATCCTATGGGTAGTCCAGAGAAATATTATGAAGCCATTTTTTTAAATGGATATATTGTACTGATGACTTATCCATGATAAATCATGAAATGACTATTTTAAATGCAAACCAGGAGTGACATCAGCATCATGGCAAACTGAGAAAAACCTCTTGGTCTGTCTTCCTGAAGTTACAAGTTGGACAACTATAATTCAACAAAGGATTTCCTGTTCAACCATGTCAGAAAGATTTACACATTGAGATATCTGAAGGTGGGCATATTGGGAGAGCAGGGGAGGCAGGACAGGCAAAAGGACAAAGATGAGAACCACAGATGCAGTCAAGCACTCGCTGCAGCCAGAGGGAACACAGTAGTAGTGGAGGGTCATGTTGCAACCCCATATACAGTAGACAGAGGGACAGAGGCAGCATTCTGGCCTGCATGGCTGGTACACATTGAAGCTGAGCCCAGGAATGGAGCAGAGAAACAATATAGAGGCTGGTGCCTGCTGTGGAACAGCTGCCATGACTAGGAAAAAAAAAAGGCACAGATGCACAAATCTACACCCCCCTGCCACCCTCCCATAGCCCAATGGCTCCTAGCAGACTGGCAGCAATGGAGGCATGTCATGAAAGGGCAGAAGCAACATTCCAGCTGAAGTGGCCTGTACTCTCTATGGCTAAACCCAGTAGGAAAAACAAAGCCAAAGGTGCACAAATCTGCTTCCCCGCTGTCCCCCATTCCCCACTCCTCCCCCACCAATCATGGCTGAACCTGGTAGAGGCAGATGGGATACCTCAGATAACAATAGGCCAGTGGCTTCTGGTTACAGGAAAGCAGCATTGAGAACTCAAGGCCCAGAGCCCTATCACCCACTGCACACCACTATGGGAGTGGTGCCCTGAAGACCGAGGTGACTCAGTCATAAAGGGGAAACCCATCTTCTCAGAGAATATAGGGCATTTTCCACAAGAAGGGAGACATCACCCCACAGAGATACTGGAACTCCCAGCAGTGCAGGTAAGAGAAAACAAAAACTTGCTCTATACCACCATCTACTGGAAAACAAAAGAAAGCCCTCTACTTATCAACTTGCTAAATGATTAAAAGCAACAAGTACTTTAAAAAGATTTCAGTTCCTCAAATGCCCAAATAGAGAAATAATCCATCAAGCACTATGAACAACCAAGGTAACAAGGTAATTCAGAAAGAAAATGAAAAATCTCCGGAAAATAAACTCAAAGACATGGAATACTGTGATTTAAATGACAGAGAATTTAATATTCATAATTTAATAGTTATAAAAAAACTCAATGAGATACAAGAAAACTCAGAATGGCAGTTCAGTGAGCTCAAGAATAAAATCAACAAACAAAAGGAGTACTGTACTACAGAGGTTGAATCTATAAAAAAGACCAAACAGAAATTCTGGAGCTGAATAACTCAATAAACAAGATGAAGAATATGAGAGCTTAGCAAATAGAATAGACCAGATGGAGGAAAGAATTAGTGATCTATGAAGATAGAAATGTAGAAATTACTCAGGTGAAAGAAAATAATTGAGAGTTTAAAAAAAAAAAATGAAAGAGTTCTATGAGAACTATCTGACTCCATTAGAAAGAACAATACTAATATAATAAATATACCCAAAGAAGAGAGAGAAAGAAGGAAACAGAGAATCTGTTTGAATAACAGATGAGAACTTGACAAACCTATGTAAAGAGCTGGACCTTTGAAACCAAGAAGCAAACAAAATACTTAATTATTTCAATGTAGAAAGGACCTTCTCCAAGGCACATTATATTAAAGCTGTTCAAAGTTAATGACAAAGAATTCTCAAGGAAGCAAGGGAAAAGAAGACTGTAACATATAAATAAAACTCATTAGATTATCATCAAATTTTTTCAGCAGAAACTCTACAAGCTATGAGAGTGTGGAACCAAATATTCAAAATATTGATAGGAGGAATTATCAGCCAAGAATAATATATCCAGGAAAATCATCCTCTAGATATGAAGAATAAAGGCTTTTCCAGACAAACAAAAGCTGTGGGAATTTAGTATAAGACCTCTATTACAAGAAATGTTTAAATGAGCTCTTCAATCTGAAACAAAGACAAAAGAATACAAAACTGTAAGATGACGACAGATAAAGAGGAGCAGAAACTGCAACTCTTATTCAAAGTAGGGTATTAAACACTTTCCTATAACATAAGGTTAAGGGAGTAAAAGCTTTAAGGAAAAAAAAAAAAGACTATAGCTTCCACAATTTGGAAATGAACACAAGATAAACAGGGATAATTTGTGACAACAAAAACATAAGAGGGGAGAGAGAAAAGGACTGAACTTGTAAAAGTGAAGGAACATAAGATACAATCAGAAGAAAAAGGACTATTGAATGTATAAAACTTTTCTGCAAAGAAAAATTTTTTTTTTTGCATAAACCCAATGGTAACCATGAAACAAAAATCTATAACTGTGACATGTAACGAAAAAGAAATGGAGGGAAAAAATCATAGAATACCACCAAACTAAAATAGCAGACAAAAACACATGGGAAAAAGAAAAAATGAAGACACAGAGCAACCAGAAAACAAAAGATAATATAGTTATAGGAAGTCCCCATAAATCAATAATCACCCGAAATGTAATGGACTGAATTCACCAATTAAAAGACATAGAGTACTACAGCCATGCCACCCTGAACGATCTCGATCTCGTCTGACCTTGGAAGCTAAGCAGGGTCAGGCCTGGTTAGTACTTGGATAGGAGAATACCTAGGAATATCAGATGCCATAGGCGTTAAAAAAATTAATTAATAAAATAAAAGACATAGAGTAGCAGGATGGATTAAAAAACAAGACACAATTATGTTGCCTTCAGAAGACCCATATCAACTACAAAGACAAACACCCAAAGAGAAGGGGTGAAAGACTGTATTCCAATCAAATGGCAACCAGAAAAAGCAGTGTAGCTGTACTTATATCTGACAAAATAGATTTCAAGATAAAAAAGGTAACAAGAAACAAAGATGGACATTTTATAATGATAAAAGAAACAAAACATCAAGAAGACTAACACATCGATATCTATGTACCCAAACAGGGATCATCAAAATATATAAAACGATTATTAATAGATCTAAAGGGAGAAAATCACAAAAATACAATTATAGTAGGAGATCTAACTACCCCATTGGTGGCAATGGATCATCCATTCAGAAAATCAATAAAAAAAATAGTAGCCTTAAAAAATATATATATACTAGCCTTAAGTGACACTTCAGACCAAATGGACATAATCGGTATTTACAGAGCTTTCCATCCTCAAACTACAGAATATACATTCTTCTCTAGTGCACATGAAACATTCTCAAGGATAAACCATACGTTAGGGCAAAAAACTAGTCTTAATAAATTTAAGATTGGAATCACATCAAGCATATTCTGACTACAATGGTATGAAACTGGAAATTAACTGCAAAAAGCAAGCTGGAAAACTACATATATGGAGATTAAACAACATGCTATACTGAAGAACTACTGAATCAAAGAAGAAATAAAAGAAGAGATCAAAAGATACATAGAGATAAATGAGAATGACAATATGACATGCTAAAATCTGCAAGATTTAGCAAAAGCCATGCTAACAGGGAAGTTCATGGAATTATATAACTACCTCAAGAAACAAGAAAAATCTCAAATAAACCACCTACCATTTCGACTTAAAGAATTTGAAAAAGAAGGACAAATGAAGCCCAAAGTCAGCAGGAGAAAGGAAATAATCAAAATTAGAGCAAAATTAAATGAAATAGAGAACAAAAGACAACTGAAAAAAATTAATGAAACAAAGAGCTGGTTCGTTTAAAATATGAATAAAATCCACAAAACTCTAGCTAGCCTAATGAAAAAAGAGAAAAGGCTCAAATAAATAAAATCAGAAATGAAAGAGAAGTTTCAATAGAATCTACAGAAATTAAGGATTATACAAGAATACGAAAAAAAAAAAATACCATGAAAGGCTATACAACACCAAATTTGATAACCTAGGAGTAATGAACAAATTCTTAGAAATACATAACCTTTCTAGATTGAACCATGAAAACTGGAAACCCTAACTAGATGAATTGACTGTAAGAAAATTAAAAGTCATCAAAAACCTCCCCGAAAACAAAAGGATCAGATGGCTTCACTAGTGAATTCTACCAGCTATTCTAAGAAGATTTAATACCTATCCTTCTCAAACTCTTCTGGACTTGTTTTATGAGCCCAGCATTATTACCCTGATACCAAGACCTGGCAAGGACAATACAAAAATAAAATTATATGTCAATATCTCTAATGAACACAGATGCAAAAACAATAAACAATACTAGCAACTCGAATACAACAGTACGTTAAAAAGATAATACATCACAAATAAGTCGGGTTCACTCCAGGGATGCAAGGATGGTTCAACATCCACAAATCAATCAATGTGATACACCACATTAACAAAATAAAAGATAAAAGTCAAATGCTCATATCAATAGATGCAGAAAAAGTGTTCGACAAGATACAACATCCATTTATGATTAAAACACTCAAAATGGGTAGAGAAGGAAAGTACCTCAACAGAATAAAGGCCATGTATGACAAACCCTCAGCTAATATCATACTCAACAGTGATAACCTGAAAGCTTTTCCTCTAAGGTGAAGAACAAGACAAGGATGCCCAATTTCACCACTGTTACTCAACATAGTACAGAAGTCCTAGCCAGAACAATCAGGCAAGAGAAAAAAATAAAAGACATCCAAATTGGAAACAAAGAAGCAAAACTGTCACTTTCTACAGATAACATGATTCTTAAAGACTGCACCAAATGACTATTAGAAACAATAAAGACATATAGTAAAGTTGCAGGATACAAAATCAATGTAAAAAATCCACTGTGTTCCTATACACTAAGAATAAAATATCAGAAAAAGAAATGAAGGAACTATATACTGAAAACTACAAGACCTTGAAAGAAACTGAAGACACAAAGAAATGGAAAGCTATTCCGTGTTCATGGATGAGAAGAATCAACATAGTTAAAATGGCCATATTACGTAAAGTAATATACAGATTTAATGCAATCCCCATCAAAATCCCAATGGTATTTTTTGAAGACATAGAATAAAAAATGATCAAATTTGTATGGAATTACTAAAGACACCAAACAGCCAAAGCAATCCAGAGAAAAAAGGACAAAGCCAGAAATATCACACTTTCTGACTTCAAATTATACTACAAAGCCACAAAAATTAAAACAGTATGGTACTGGCAGAAAAACAGACACACAAATCAATGGAACAGAACTGAGAGCCCAGAAATATACCCACAGATACATGGGCAACTAATTTTTGACAAAGGTGCCAAACATATATATGAAGAAAGGAAAGCCTCTTCAATAAATGGTGGAAAAACTGGGAAACCACATGCAAAAGAATTAAACTAGATTTCTATCAAACAACATACATAAAAATTAACTTGAAATGGATTAAAGACTTAAATATAAGATCTGAAAAAATAAAATACATAGGAGAAAACATAGGTACTAAACTTATGGACTTTGATCTCAGAGAGGTTTTTGTGAACTTGGCAAAAGTGAAAGTAAAAGGAAAAATAAATAAGACTGCATCAAACTAAAAATCTTCTGCACAGCAAGAGAAATCATCAACGAAATAAAAAGACAACCAACCAAATGGGAGAAGATATCTGCAAAAAATATCTTCGATAAGGGGCTAATATCCAAAATATGTAAAGAATTCGTAGAACTCAACAAAAGACAAACAATCCAATTAAAAAATGGGCGGACAAAGTGAACAGACATTTCTCCCAAGAAGCCATATAAATGACCAATAGATATATGTAAATGTAAGTCCAAATTCACTAGCTATAAGGGAAATGCACGTCAAATACAAAATGAGATACCACTTCACACCTGTTAGAATGGCTATTATGAGTAAGACCAGAAATGACAAGTGCTGGAGAGGATGTGGAGAAAAAGAAACTCTCGTACATTGCTAGTAGAATGTAAGCTGATATAGTCATTAAGGAAAATAATATGGAGATTCCTCAACAAAATTAAGAACAGAATAACCATATGACCCAGAAATCCCTCTTCTGGGTATCTACCCCTCAAACTTGAAAACATTTACTTGTAAAGACACATGTACCCCTATGTTCACTGCAGCATTATTCATGGTAGCCAAAACGTGGAAAAACCCAAGTGTATTTCAACGGATAACTGGATAAAGAAGATGTGGTACTTATACACAGTGGAATACTACTGAGCCATAAAAATGAAATATTGCCATTTGCAACAACATGGATGGATCTCGAGAGTATCATGCTAAGTGAAGTGAGTCAGGTGGAAAAGGGTAAGAACCATATGATTTCACTCATATGGGGAAAAGAATGAAATAAACAAATTCATAGACATAAACAACAGTATGGCAGTTACCAGAGGGTAAAGGGAGTCAAATATATGGTGAGGGAAGGAGACTAGACTTTGAGTGGTGAGCACATAATGCAGTATAGAATATAGATGATGTCTTATAGAACTGAACACTTGAAACTTACATAATGTTATTAACCAGTGTTACACAAATAAATTTAACTTTAAAAAATGCAAACCAACAGTATAATTACATTTCATAACCTAGCGTGTATGTGTTGTATAATGGTATGTAGAAGTATAGGAAAAATTGAGAATGATACAAAACAAATTTAACAGTGGTTAATAGAGTATGGGTTTGCTTTCATTCTTTAAATACTTTTTTGGGTAATGGGATTACAGGTTATTTTTACTTGTTTGGTATGTACAAATTTAAAAAAGTCAAGACAGCATTTACTAAAAAAAGTTGTGTTTTTACACTGCAAGCTCCTTCAAATGCACTTATTTTGTATCCCAAGCCTGGAAGATAGTATAAATATTTACTAAAGGAAGGAATGCTGATTACCAGCTAGGACTTTCCACAAGACATTATGTTCCTACTGACTCAGATTTGTAGACCTGTAAATAAAACCACAATGCAATTAGGAAAGACATTTAAGAAAAAAAATATACCTTCCAAAGTTTCACTGTTTTAAGATTTGATCTGTAGAAAACAAGCAAAATTACCATTAAAAGCTGTCCCCTTCCTTTTTGGAGGAAAAAAAATCAACACAGAAAACTGGTTCCCAAATAGCTTTATGACCTCAGGTAAGCCACTTAACCTTCATAAGATTCAGTTTCTTTGACTAAAAAAACTGAAATTATTAATACCTCGTAAGGTTCCTATAAGAATTCACGAAGGTACTTGGTAAATTGTAGAGCAATATTAAAAATGAGAAGTTATTATATAACTAATAAATCAACATGGCTTAAAACTAAATCAGGCGTACCTGCATCACCAAACATCAGCAACGCAGCAGCAATTGCCCCATCCATCGTGCTGGTTGATTCAATCAACTAACAGAATGAAAAAAGATTAATGTTTTAAAAATAACACTTTAAGATTTCACAAAGTTATCAAAATATTAAAGAACAAATATATTAAATATATATAAGATGGGAAAGTATGTATGTCATAGTTTAAGTTCATTAAGTCCTATGATAAGTTTTCAGAAAACCTGGTTTATCTAAAAGTCTACACTTATGTAAGCATCTTAACACGTTATCAAATTTACTCATCACTATAAAGAAAAAAATATCTTTATAATTTTAAAATGACTTAAAAAAAGTCAAATATATGCAGTATATTCTAGGTTTTTGCTACTTTAATTACAAGGTTGTACACTGAAGCCTTAAAAACTTCCTACTTCCGTGTCCAGGCACTGAGGGGAGTAGGAAGGGAGAGAGGGGGACTGATATAGACATTTACATTATTCCTTTTTTATTGACATTTAGCAGTGGACACTGGCATACCATAATATTGCAGTCATTTTTAAAAACTTAATATTCCTAAAATGAGTGGGATAAAGCAAACTGAATTGCTTCAATTTGTTCAAGAACATATTCATATTACATAATTAACATTTTCAATACGTTTTTTATACTAGTCTTTAATACTCTGGAATTCAGAAGAAACTAAACATACCATATTTTTCTTTTGCTAAAGTTTCCTATATTTCCAATGAGTTACTAGTTTTAAAAACATCTTATTTTTTAAAATAGGTTATTTTTGTATTAAATAGGCAAATCAGAGTGCTCTCTTCTATAGTAGTTTTCCTTCTACTCTAGTTTTCTTGGAACATTATAGATATTCTGTAAGCCCTTCTTCCTTTTCAAAACAACTAAAGCATATTCTTAACACGTCTAAGACACTAAATTTGTAATTTATAACTACTCAAATTCTTTCATGTGGGTCTAAAAGCCTCTGTAAAGTAATTTATAAATGTCACCTTTAATGTCTTGAAATGATAGGGATCACCTGAAATCCAGATTATCTCGGGAGTGCTGTGCTTTGGAGTGATATGCTAAACTCCAAAAATTTCAGGTACCGATTAATGAAACATACATATAAATTCTGCGTATCAAGCCTATTTTTCAAATGTAATTACAAAATTAGAGGTAAAGGAAAAAAATCCCCTTGGACTACATGAAAAATTGGCAACAAGCTAAAAAGTATTTTTAAACCAAGATTTATTTCTCTGAATATTTTAGTACTCTATCATGTTTACTGTGTTCAAGCTCTTTCCAACACTGTAAGTAGCCCCTATACCTACTACTGGCTACATTTACTTCTTTCTTATTAAGAAAAATATCACACCAGGAAACAAATAACACTATTAGCATGTATACCCAAGGTAACACTAAAGTTTCATTTAACTAACATTAAAAAGGTATCAAAATGATTTGGGGGGAAAAAAGGATTCATGTTAAAAATAACAGAGACTTGGAATAATTTAACCTATACTTAAGAGTTCAAACCAGCAGGCCCAGACCACCTTCTGTTCATATTTGTTTTGTCTGCCCTGAACGGTATTTTGTTTTTCTTTAAATTCGTTACCATAAAAAGGAATGAAGTACTTATATAAGATGAACTTTATACTAAGTGAAAAACTTTATACTAAGTGAAAAGCCAGGGGTGGCTCCATAGTGTAGTGGTTAGCACATCTGCTTTACATGCAGAAGGTCCTGGGTTCACGCCACAAGTGGAGCCACAGACCATACCCGGGTGCACCGGGCCCAGGTGCACGCCGCGAGCGTGTGGGATGACCCGCCTTCAGAGATCCAGTTCTTAAGGGGAAAAGGCAACATACATAGCTCAGGGGTGGAAGTTCCCAGGGGGGGTGGGGAGGAAAGTGAAAAGCCAGGCACAAAAGATCATTAAATGATCCCATATATGAAATGTCCAGAATAGGCATATCTATAAATTCAGAGATGAGTGGTTGCCTAGGGCTGGGGGAGGGAAATGGTTGAGTGATTGCTAATGCATAAAAGGTTTCTTTCTGGAACAATTAAAATACTCTATAATTAGATTACAGTGATGGTTGTACACTCTGTAAATATACTAAAAATTACTAAATTATACACTTTAAATAGGTGATCTTTATAACATGTAAATTATATCTCAATAAAGCTATTAAATTGATGACCAACGCTAAATAAAAACCCAGCCTTTTCACTTTATTTGATAAATTAGAATATCTGATAAAAATGGGCTATCACTGATATCAAACGGCCATACCCTGCTGCGCTAAGAAGCTGCTACTCCTTTTAGAAAAAAACATTTACTTTATGGTATGCCAATGTCCACCATTAAACGTCAATAGCAACCCCTTGTCATTATGGGGGTGGGGGAGCCAGGAAATAAAAGCCTCCTGACATTTTTGAGAGTTTCTAATGGGAGATGGGGGTGTTGTCCCCATTTTTGAACCATTTAAGCACAGAATAATTCAAAAGCTATGTGAGATACTGAGGGAATAACCTAAGACTCTGAAGTAAATCTCTGACATTTACCTTAATTATGATATAAAAGTTAATAATTTTCTTCAAACATAAAATATCTTTAGAAAAGTGACTATCCACTAACTATAGCACTGGATACAGGAGAGATTTTAATCATTACAGCTATAATAACCAATTACTATAAAAGGGTATAACCTTAAGTAAATCACTGTCACTTCTTTGTGGGAAAAGTTCCTTCAAGGTCTGAAGTTTAGCATCTTTAAGATCTTCTAATTCCGAAAGGTCTTCCAATTCTGAAATATCGTCATTATTTCTACCTGCCATGGCAGGAAGGCCTTCGGACTCTTCATCTTCGGATGGCTCAGAACTAAGAATATTTTCAGAGAAAAAAATATTTTGATGTATTACTGAAGTTATTTCATTATAATGCTATATATATGTAATATCTAAAGTTCTCTTCAATATAAAATCTGTAACTGTCAAAGATTACATTGTTTTGTTTTGTTTTTTTCAATTCAGTATGTTTACGTATATAAATCTACATTCCCAAAGTCAGCATACTTTGAAAACATCTCAAATTATCTGGGCTGGGATGAAAAAGAACAACAAAATACCTGGTATTTTGTCCTACTCTTTTTTCACCTATACTCTGCATATCAAATGAATGTTGCAATGCTGCTCCTGAAAAATTACGAAGCCTACACTAATATAAAGATAAAAAGAATTTTCAAGGCCTAAGTGATTAGAGTCTAAGTGTTAAAACTGGAACGGTCCCATTCACCGTCAGAATCTCTGCCAGGAACAAAATATTTCTTTAGCAGACAGGGAGCATTTATTCCATGTGAGGTTTTATTCTACAACAACTAACTTTAACCTTGTTGCACCTCAGTTTATATACTCAATCTATATAAAAGATATTTAGGGCATATTTTACCCATCTATCCCCCAAATAAACAAAAAACATCTCATTTTGAAATTCTGATTTTCTATCATGGTCAGTATTCTGGAGATTAGAGAATGTAGACTTTGCTATGTAGCTAGTTCTATTTTTTGACAGCTCTCTTACAGACATAGCCAGAATCTGTATTTTAATAATTTCTCTATGCCTAGTCAAGTTACATCAGCTGTACCTTTAGGACATTTGCAGGGATATGTAGTTTAAGCTTCTAGGTTGACTTCTTGAACCTTGTTCTGACAAACTGCTTTAAGGTATTACAAAGTAAAATCAATCTCTTCCTTTGTCACTATGCCTCTCCTTCAATATATGAAGACAACTACATTTATCTCCCTTTCCATTACACCCAGACTTCTCATTCCTGATGTACTCAACTCTGAATTCTCATTCTGCCTCTCTATCTTCACAGTTCCTACCTGATTCTGTCTCCTAGTTCATTGAGAAAAGCATTCGGGCTGGAATCCTTTTACAATGCCTGCTCTGGATAATCACTTTTAAAGGTCCTTGTTTTTCTGCAGCACAATGTTAAGTTAGTGGTCAGACTCATAACCACTCAGTGAGACAAACTCAAGTGCCTCTTGAAGTAGTAAGTTATTGGTGCTGACCAGGAATTTGATTATGCCTTGCATTTAATGTCCAGTACACAGGAAATACAACTGATAAAGAAAAATTCAATACCATCATGAGAAAACAATCAGAAAAATCTGTTTTCTCTAAGACTTGACCTCTTCAATAAGTTAAAATATTTTTAATAGAGAAGAGGAGGTGAGTGAACTATTTATGATCAAAAAAGAGTTGAGTCAAAACATCCAAATGCAGTAGATGTTTCCTTATTGGGATCCTGGTGTGGAAACCCAGGTACAAAATACAATAAATCCGAATATAAACTGGGAATGATATTAAGAGAATTGTTCACTGATAACAGTATTTTTTTGCAGGGGAGGAAATATAACCAAGTATTTAGGGGAGAAATGTTGGGATGGCTGTAATTTACACTTTAATATATTTCAGTCAATAATAACAGATGAAACAATGAAACATAAAATGTTAATTATTAAATGTAGGTAGTAGGCACATGGGTGTTCATATTATACTATTTTATTTTATTGTTTGCCTGAAGCTTTAATAATAAAAGAAAAAAATCTACAAGAACAAGAGTTGACTACTGTGATCTTCTATCTGGTCTCAGATAAAGCTATTCCTTCTGCTGAAGGCAAAGTCCCCTCTCAGTGCTAAGGGATTCTAGCCCTCTCTACTTCTTACAAGGATTCTGCTTTAACTATTAAGGATCTTCTCTCCCCAAATTTTCTATCTCCTAAGCCTACAATGTGCTCAAGACTACATTAATTCAATGAATTCAATGTGCCAGAGGTTCTAGGTACTGTGGACAAAGCAGTGAAATAAGCAAATTTTCTCCTTCATAAATTTTATAAGACTCATTTTCCATTCTCTCATTTCCTATATAGTTCTCAACTCATTATTTTATATCTTCTGTCCCACCACTTTGGTAAAAACTATCCTAAGGGCAATAATAATCTCTAAAATGTCAAATGTGATTAAAACAAACAAAAAAACCACACCTTTCATTGGTTATCTTTATCTATTTCTCTGTGGTCCCATATACTGCTGACAAATCTCTTTGAATATCTGGTCCCACACCTGCCCTCACCCCAGCATTCTGCAACCTTACTACATCTGATTTTCCCTTTACCTCTGCCTGTCCTTAAACTCTACAGGTTTTTCTTCCTTTGTACGACTCAGAAAGCTGTCAGGTTTCTCCTATAAAGTTACCATTTTCCCTTTTTTAATGATTATGTAATCTATGGGGAGATACTTTGAGACCAGCTAATGATCCTATTCCTTATCAGACTTTGAATAGTTTTAACTTCTGTTGATGATTTTTGCCTGAATCAGTTATTATAATGATAGCTGCAAAATGGTGGTATTCTAACTAGCACTCTAGCATACTTTAATTATTTGGTATTCTACTGTAAAGAGTTTTCTCTTTTCTCCCCATTTGTTCATATTTATACAGTACAGTAACTATGAAAACAGAATCATAGATGCTCTTGAAGTATATGCAGAATGAATAAAGAAGAGTTTTCCCATTTATTCATTCATACCACTTATCATTTCCACAAGTACCAGCCTAGTAGTCTAAGCCTCCATCATTTCTTCCCTGGGTTACTGAAACAATATTCATGCTTCTGCTACTGTTCCCCGACAGCTTCAAAGACCTTTTAAACATGTAAGTCAGATAAGTTTACTCCTCTGCTTCATATACTTCATTAGCTTACCATCTCATTTAGAATAAAAGACAAACAGGCTGTGGGCTTAACATCCCCACTCCTTACCTTGTTATCCCAGAACCTTCATTCTGCATTATTTGCCCCCAACTTTCCTCCAAAATGCCAGGTGTAATACTACTTCAGGGGAACGGAATAGGCTATTCCAAACGCCTGGAATATATCCCCAGCCTCCCTTTCCACAGTTCACTTTCTTACCCACTTTAGGTCTTTGCTCAAGCATCATCTCAAGGAAGCCTTTACCAACTGTGCTCTACAGAAACCATGCCCCTACCCCTGGCCCTGAACTCCATATTTCCTTTCCCATTTTGCTCACGATATCTATTATTTGACATATGGCATTTTTTTATTTATCTTTCTACTTGACCACAATACAAGCTCCATGCTATCCCACAGTGTGACCCAAAAATGTTAAAATGGGACTCAAGAACAAACCATAAAGCAATTATAGATAATCAAAGTACTTGTTAAAATAATTTTTCTTTTTATGGAAGGTTAAAAAAGTTAAATATCTGCTCTCACTAAACTTACTGAAAATCACTGTTACAGAGAAATACACACACACACACCCCTCTCTACATTTCTAAGTTAGGAAAAAAATAACTAAGATGCAGTAGGGAAAAAGGCAAAAAAAAAAAAAAAAAAAAAAAAAAGGGGGAAGTCACTAAAAATATTTCAAATTAACTTTTTCTCAAAAAACCACCAAACATGCAAATAAATCTGTTAAGCTGCTTACACTATAATCACTGTGTCTTTGTTGAATTTTGTCTCTTGAACTGTATTGGAACAGTTTGGGGAAACAACATCTTCACTGTCAGAAGACAAATCAATATACTGTATTCCTCCCTCATTCTTGAAATATGATATACTCGCTTTTCTTTCATTTACTGGAGCTTCTGGAACACTAGAATCTTCTGCAAAAGAAAAAAAAAGAGAAAGGCATTTGGAGTAATTTGAAAATAAAACAAATTTGTTTTTGATAATTAGAATCGTGTGCTAAAAATCTTTAACTTCATTCACTGTTTCCATTCTAAAACCAAAAATTTCTATCACTTTTTAAAGAAAAAATTATTTGTGAACCAGGGCAGGTTAAATGGTTTTCCATTTCAAAGGTTATTTACTAGTGAGAACATAGTGAAAAGTGCGAAACAGAGGTTTGTGTTTTATATTATTGTGCTTTTATTTCCTAGTCCAGTTCTTACCTAAGACAACAGAGACACTGGAGCCCAAAAGACATAAATTTCATTCCTGTCTCTTAGCCAATTTACTTAATCCTCTTAGTCTCAGTGTCCTCACTTATAAAATAAACAGTAGTAACCAAAGGGCTAATGTACACATAAAATTAGATGATATATTAAGCATGTAGTTCATTATTTGCACTTAGACAGTATCCAATAATCATTACCTCTTATGCAATGGTGATATTATGGGCTGAATTATGTCTCCTCCAAAATTCACATGTTGAAGTTCCAAACCCCAGTATCTCAGAATGTAATGAATGGATTTGGAGACAGGGCCTTCAATGAGGTGATTAAGTCAAAATAAGGCCACTAGAGTGGGATTCTAATCCAATATGACTGATGTCCTTAAGAGACAGACCCTAAAGATGTGCCTACATGGAGGAAAGGCCACGTGAGCACACAGTAAGAAGGTAGCCATCTGCAACCAAGGAGAAAAGCTTCAAAAGTGCCAACACTTTGATCTTGCGCTTCTAGTCTCCAGACTTGTGGAAAAATAAATGTCTATTGTTTAAGCTACCCAGTCTGTGGTATTTTGTTACGTCAGCCCTCATGAACTAAAAAGGTGGTATAATTTGTCTGAAATATGAGTAAAGTATTCTACTAAGGTCTCCTTGCTCCAAGGGCTGAGTTCCAAAATTCTCCCTTCTTCAGGAAAACCACCATTCTCCCTTATACTTGAGAAGGAAGAGATCAGATTAAAGAATTCATATTAAAGTAGTCAGTGCCATGGTCTAGTGAAGATATTTTAAATATCTTCAATGACCACATGACTCTTTAATTCAAAGGTGCTGATTTAAAAAACAATAGCTGCCATTATCTATCTTCTAGATGAGTACCAAGTCCTCAAGTGAAACACATTTTTAATCTTCACAATAACCCGTAGGGCACACATTATACCACTATTTTATAGATAAAACCAGGTTTAGAGAAAGCAACTTGTTTAAAGTCATATAGGAGAAAGAGCAGATCTGAAATCCAATCCCCAAAGTCTAAACTCTTATATTCTAAAACTGTTAGCCTCCCACTATGAGGCTTATGAACCATAACCATAGTTAACATTAACCAACGCCTTCATAACTACTACTCACCTGGGTGGGCACTAAAACAATGACATTTCTTTACTTCTTACAATGAAGTCCTATCAACACTATTAAAAAGCAAATCAGGTTCTTTCCAAAAGGACAATTTTATAAATGCTGAGTGTACCCTGGGTTAAGACCTCTGCACTGGCACAAATCACAGCTATGTTAACTGTCATAAATATGGAGACATATAAATACTGACAATTATATAAAGCAATAAAATTATAGCCCTATTCCTGTTAAATAACTATAAAGGTATTACAGAGTCTGCTTTTACAAAGTGTCTCTGATGTATCACAAATCATATTTAACACTAAAAAGTTAATCTTTACTGTGTCAAAAATCTGACCTAAAGCTAATGCATATAGCTTGAATACTTTAAAAACGTCCTGCTTTCTTGTATTTTAAATGGGCTCTGGCAAAATGATTTAGATTGTCTTCTTTTCCTCAAAAAAGATTCTTTATATAAAATAAAGAACAACCTTTTTAAGCCTAGCCATTTAAATGCCAAAGTACTGGGGGGAGGGGTCTAAAAATTCTTTGAGTATTAGGAGGACTAGTGTTTCTTGAACTTGATAATAAATTAATCTTTTCTTTCATTTTCTCCCCCTACTTTATATATAGTACGAAACATATGGTAAAGACCTACAAATTTTTAAAAGTAAGGTTTAGTATGCTTAGTTAACAAGACAGAAAAAAATAAAGGAAAAGTCTGGCTCACTCTCCACCATGTACTCAATTAGAGCTTTTAATAGAGTATTTACTGGATAGACAATATACACCATCAAAATATATACATTAAACATGTATACTGCACTAAACCAGCAGCATTCCTATAGACTGACTGGCAAATGACTAACAGAGGAAGTGGTCTGATAATAATGAGGGGTGAGAGGAGGTTATAATACATCATTTCTCAAACTCAGGACCCCTTTGCACTCTTAAAATTTGAGTGCCCCAAAAAGTTTTTGCTTATATCTATATCCTATTAAGAGAACAGAACTGAGAAAAGGTTTAAACTTTATTTACTAAACAAATTCTTTATGTGTTAACGTATTTTTATGAAAACTATATCTTTTCTTCCCACCCTCAATCCCTCACCCAAATTCAGTGAGAAGAGCAGCATTGTCTCACATTTGTGAAAATCTCTGATTTAACAGAAGACAGCTACGTTCTCTTATCTGTTTCTGCAATTCATCTGTTGTAGTATATTCTTTTTGTTTAGGTTTATGAAGAAAATCATGCCTCAGCAGTTACATAACCAGGAAAGAAGTATTTTCATAGCCTTTTTACATTACCATGGATATTCCTCTTTGATACTAAGCCCAAATTTGACAGGTGCTAATTTTTTAAAGGTTAATTGCAGTTTGGGAATTGGAAACCATATGAATAAACTTCTGCATTGTGTTACATTAAAAACCACTGGTTTAACTTGCACTGTAATGGACCTTTAACTCATGCATTATTTTGTAACACTGTATGTACTGGTCACTTGGAAAATATCGGTTCACTCCCTTTTTAATGCAGATGTGCCAAATGTTGACACATTTAAAAATATTTTATTTAAAAAAATAAGATTCATTAATATCACTATTGACCTCTAATTACCAGGAGACTGTCAAACTCATAGTCATGAATATTAGGTTTTCCAAAACCCGAACATTCCTGTGAAAAGTAGAATTTTATCACTAGCAGTAAATACCGTCAGTTGTTTTCCTTGATATTACTGTTCATTTTTCAGAAACTGTCTGCTAAATATCTATGTCTGCAAAACTATACTTCATCGGTCAGTTATTCTTTTAAATAAAAATGGTGTTCTGGGAAAAACTGACAAGTTCAGCTCATAACTCAAAGCCAATTGCTCAAATGCTTTCCCTTGAGATAACCATCGTATTTTGGTATGTAGCAAAGGGTAGTTCATATTTTGTTTCACAAAATATTATGAAAGTGCCTACTGATAAGCTGAGGTTTACTAAAACCAACAGTTTTTACTGCTTCATCAAGGACATTCTTAAGTGAAACTGGCATTAAAAAATTTTTAAGAATACAATGACTACTGTAACAGTTTGGACTCTTGGCTTTGCTTGTGCTAAGGCACCAACAGTTTTACCTACCATTGCTTTTGCATCATCAGTGCAAATATCGACATGTAAGAGAAAACAATCTTACATTTTAAAATTTTCTAGTATGCTTGTACCCATTTTCATATCTAAGACTACCGTGAAATAAAAGCATTTAAACCCACCAGTGATTTCAACTTTCAAAGTGGTCCAGGATCAAGAACTACTCAAAAACAAAAAGAAAAATCACTACTGGGAGTTTACGAGTTCACAGAGAAATAGTCTAAATCGATTTGATAATCCGTAAATAAAGTGATTTCCCAAAGGAAAATGAAAACACGTAAACCTCTATACCTATCTGCTCTTACAAAAATGTGCCATTTTTGACAGTCTAATTGTGTTGCTCTACATGGTTCAATTTTCTAACACAGCAACTGACTTTCAAGTCAGTTCGTTTGAATTCTTTAAGAGTTATTATGAAAACAATAGACTGTAAAGTCTGCAGTTTTTAATTTAGATATCATAGAAGAAAGTGAAATAACTTTAGCATGTAATAAAAGCTACATTAAGCTATCTGATGAGAGCTTTAGAAAGAAAGACTATATTGAATATTAAAGAGCAGTATGTAACACATCACTCTAAGATGACTAAGAAGAAACATTTCAGGTTTAAGTCAAAAAAAAAGATAAATAGAAAAAAAATGTAAAGGAAAAGTAAGTCATGCTATTGGACAAAGCAAAAGTGTTAAACCTACAAAGATACTTTTTAATAACAGAATTTATATCTAAAATAAAAATATAACACACATATATTTCAGCTGCATACTAACACTGCATAACACTGCAGGATATATAAGGCAAGAAGTTAATGAGGCTTTAACTCTCTTCTCTAACTCTACAGAGAATAGAGCATTAATACTATTAAGATACAGAACAGTGTTTTTCAAACATTTTTAATCGGGACTCACTGTAAGAGACACATTTTAGATTATGACCATGAACTCACAAATTGTTAGACACATATAACTAAACATAAGTTTCAGCAGCTTTACTGTGTTACACTTTGATAATTTCCTATTTATTCTACTCCATTAAAATACTAGTTATATGTATTTAGTCAGGATCCAAGAAATTGACTTTATGATACAATGTTTGTGATTCAGTGAAAAAAATTATATAAATAATAAAATTCATCTATTATTAGCATATTAATGCTATACTTAGATTATATCATGCCTTCTTTTCAAGTACTCTTAGAACTTTTACAGGAATTGTGTATTAGGCCACAAGAAAAACTCAGCAAATTCGCCAAAAAGTACATACAGACCACATTCTCTAGTCACAAAACAGTGAAATTAGAAATAACTGTAATAAAAATAGTGAAGCAAAATTTCAACAACTTGGAAATTTAAAGAAAGAAAAATGATAGAAACCACTTATTTGAAATTTCAGGTCAAAAAAGGAGAAAAAAAAAAACAAAACCATATCAAAATCTACTCTACATTATATATACGTAAAATTACAAGAATTAAAATAATGTGATTAACTAATGTAAGATTAAAGAAATAGATTAGTGGCCCATAAGATGCAAATATACATGGGAATTTAGATTATAATGATAATGTTTCAAATATAAGAAAAAAGACTTGTCAATAAATCGTCCTGGGACAACTGACTAGTAAATGACAACGAGCAAAGGAGAAAACCCTATCACCCTTTCTTTAGTCTTTATAACAAATTCCAAATGAGATTTAAGGTTAAAGAAAACCCCAAAGCCTAACTCATATCCACTAGTTTAGCTATCGAAAAAACAAAACAAACAATAAAACCAACAGAAAATAACAAGTGTTGACAAGGATGTAGAGAAAGTGGAACACTGTTGGTGGGAACAAAAATTGTACAGCTGCTGTGGAAACATGGTGGTTTCTAATATGATCTAGCAATTCCATTTCTGCATATATATCGAAAAGAACCAAAACAGGATCTCAAAAATGTATCTGTACACTCGTTGAATAGCATTAGTCACAGTAGCCAAAAGGTAGAAGCAATCCAAGTACCCATCCACAGATGAATGGATAAACGATATGTAGTGCCTATACAATGGAGTATTTTTCAGTCCTGAAAAGGGAATTCTGACATGCTACAATTTGGGTAGACCTTGAGGACATTATGCAAAATGAAATAAGCCAGTCACAAAAAGAGAAATCTTGTATGATTCCACTTTTATGATATACCTTGAGTAGTCAAATTCAGAGACAGGAAGTTCAAGGGTAACTGCCAGCGGCTGGCAGGAGGTAATTATAAAATGGGTACATGGTTTCAGTTCTGCAAGATGAAGAGTTCTGAAGACTGGTTGTACAATAATGAATGTACTTAATCCTCCTTAACCTGTACACTTAAGAACAGTTATGATGGCAATTTTTTTTCTCAATCATCAGTTGTTTTGCTCCTTTTCTTTTTTACAGTTAGAGCATTTTTAAAATTTAGTTTCAAGTATACATTAGACATCTATATAGTTCATAAAACAATCTCAGTTGCTCCCTCCCTCCCGACCCTCCACCTAGCCAACTTATTAATGCTAATTGCATTCCCTATGCTGTGCTCCACATCCCCCTGACCATCCATCAGCTACTAATTTGTACTTCTTTATCCCTTCACCCCATTCTTCCAGCCTCCCAAATCCCCCTCCCCTCTGTCTGACACCATATTGTCCACTATATTTGTGAGTCTGTTTTTGATTAGTTATTTTTATTCCTTAGATTCCATATATAAGTGAAATCACATAGTGTTTATCTTTCTCTGACTTAAATATCTTCTAGGTCCATCAAAGCAATACCTTTTCCATGCCCTTCCTTTTCAAATGTAGGGATCTTATTTTCTTATCCTTTCAGCCACTCTATCTTTTGGTTGGAACATTTAATTCTTTTTCATTTAAGGTACTTATTAATAGGAATGTAGTTGCTACCATTCTTTATTCCTTTGATAAATGTTTTTTTCTTCTTAAAGAAGTCCTTCCAATATCTCCTGTAATGCTAGCTTGCTTGGTGATGATAAATTCCTTATTTTTGTCTGGGAAGCTCTTTATCTGTCCTTCAACTCTAAATGATAGCTTTGCTGGATAAAGTATTCTTGGTTGTATATCCCGGGTCTTCGTCCTGTTGAATATTTTTTGCCAAGCCTTTTCTTATGGGTATTCCCTTCTATGTAATTATGTTTTTCCCTTGCTGCTTTTAATATTCTTTCTTTGTATTTAACTTTTGGCATTTTAATTATGATGTGTCTTGATGTGGGCCTCTTTGGATTCCTGATTTTTGTAATTCTCTGAGCTTCCTTAGGTTTTATGTCTATTTCCTTCACCAGGTTAGGGAAGTTTTCCATCATCATTTCTTCAAACAGCTGTTCAACATTTTGATTTTCTTCAGTTATGCCGAACAGATGAAGATTTGGAGCCTTAATAGTGTCCCATATCCTCCTTAAATTATTTTTATAGCCATGGCATCTTTTTTCTTGCGGTTCTGTTTGAGTGTCCTGATTGGCTTTCCTGTCAACTAAATAGGGCATTTGATTCTCTTCTTTACTCACTGTTTATTCCTTTATTCCATTTAATATACTTCTCATCTCAGATAACGTGTTCTTCAATTCAGACTGGTTCCCATTTAGAATTTCCATTTCCATTTTTATGTTTTATCTTTGTTGAAGTTCTCTACACTTCCCAAAAGTTCACTGAGCATCTTTATAACCAGTGTTTTGAACTCTGCATCTGTTAGATTATTTGACTCCATTATATCTGGATCTCTGTTCTGTTCTCTCATATGGTTTCTGCTTCTTTGCCTTCCCATTTTGGCTGCCTTTCCATGTCTGTTTCTATGTACTAAGTAAAGCTGCTAAGTCTCCCAGTTTAATTAGTGTGGATTTGTGAAGTAGGTGTCCAGTGGCACAGTCTGGAGAAGGGTTCAGCTGCAGGCCAAATTTAGCCCAAGCCTCTACCCCTCCAGGGCCACCAGTTAAGATTCAGCAAGCAATCCACAGATGCTGTGCTTATTGTTGCCTCAAAAGGCTACACCAGAAACCAAGGCCAGCTGCTTCCACCAGTGTGAGTCTCAGCAAGGAGCACCTGACTCGCTATACCAGGATATGGTGTGGGTGGAGCCGCGAGTTGCGGGGGGTGGGGTTTCAGGGAATCCCTGGGTGGAGCAACCTCTGTTATCCAGTTTGATGGCTTCAGGACTAGACGGTGCTGTGTCCATACACTGGGACGGGGGAGGGCTCAACAGGGAACAATGGATACCGCCGGCACTTCTGCACCGATTGAGTCTCTCCTCGGCCCTCACTCCAACAATGTCTCTCTGTAAGTCCCTGGTGCCCCCTGTGCGCAGCCGAATAGGCACTGGTGCTCAGAGCGAGCAGGTCACTGGGAAAATCTGCTCGTAGGTGCGGCCCCTTTAAGAGGTTTCTGCTACTGCCGCTGTTGCAGGCTCCGTCTCACTCAGCCGCTCAGGACCGGGCAGCCCAGCGTCGGTGCCCCGTCCTACCTTCTGCAGTTGCAGGGTGCTTTTTTGGACTTCTTCCTAGTTGTATGGCTTGCTTGTTCCTCTAGATCTCAGGCGATTTTTCCTTGCTGCTGCTCCTTGTTTCCATCACAACTTTGATTTGGTGTCCAAAAGGATATCAGAGCCTCTATCATCTGTGCCATTTTTTTTCTCATGATGGTAAATTTTATGTTATGTATATTTTACTACAATTAAAAATAAAGTTAATACAGATGTACTAGAAGAAAATATGCTGTAGTAAGAAACACCTGTCTGATCAAGACTTAAAAGCCTTAAAGAAAAGAATGAACAAACTCGCCACAAAAAAATGTAAAATTTCTCTATGGCAAACAACAAACAGGGAATTAAAAGAATAAAATTAAAAAGGTTCACAAAAATTTAGTCTAGTATAAAAAGCAGACATATGAATATCAAGCTATAGTCTAGTACAAACTGGTAAAAGTTCTGTGTAGGGTGATTTGGCAAACACTAAAATATTTTACTCCCTCTAATCTGACACTTCTATTTCCAGAAATTTTCCCACGAGACTGTACACATGCAAAAAGGACGGTCACTATAACATTCTTTTGATAGCAAAAATATGAAGACAAAAACCAAAATAACTAATGGTCTATTAATAGGAATCTACATGAACTACAATGCATCTATATAAGACACTGCAGTCATTAAAAAAATTGAGTTATAGGATATTTTACACGGACTTACAAGAAGTGTTAAAAAGTAAACTTTTTAATCAACAGCAATTTGCATTACAATATTTATGTAATATGCTATTTTAGCTTAAAAATAAAATTAAAAACCTGGAATATACACAGGCAGGAAAATAATGTGAAAGAATAAACATCAAAACTAAAAGATTACAGAAGATTCTCTTCATTACAATATTGTATTTTATTTGCATAACATTTCATTTTGAAAAATATCTAAGTATGTAACATAAAAAGGTAGAGAAGAAAAACGCACCCCAAAATGTACATTTTAAATGTACTTAAGATTTTTACTTTTACTCATTGTATTTGCTATTACAACAATTCAGCACTAACCCTTTTACCAAGTACTGCTTTTCAACTAACACTACACTAGCAGACATTAAGAAGCCAGGATGACTATACAAAGCTACAGTGATAATTCACACTTTGGCCACACACACCTGAAAGATACTGAGTATCATACAATGGTAACAGAATCATGACGCTAAAATGATATATTCGAAGTATCATATTCATTTTACTGTTTGCAGGGACTTCAGAGAACTTCTAGGCAAAGGAAGTGAAGTCCAAAAACACTGATGTCATACCCAAGATCATGTAACATATGTGGCAGAGCAATGCTCTCTGAAAATATTTATAACTGGTAGTATTTAAAAATTTTCTCACTTATTGACAAACTGTTACTTTCAACAGGACAATGGCAACCACTTTAGAAGATAACCTATTTCACGAAGAAAAGAAATTCACTTTTCTTTACTAAACCTCCCTTCATTCTAACCTCAAAATAATCTGAGCTCATCTATTTTTATTTCTTTCAATACCTTCCCTTACCCAAGGAAAACCGTCTCTACAAATAAGCTCAATTTTCAACAATCCTGAAACATCTTTTGACATTGCTTCCCTGTCAAGCTATTTCTCTTTCCTTTTTTAAAGAGTAGTCACCTCCTTACCTTTCCACTGAAACTGTTAAAGGTCAACATTAATTTCTAATTTCCAAGGAAAGTGGTCACCGATCAGTTCCTATCAAACCTGACTTCTCTACAACATTTGATACTGCTCACTATACACAAAACTGGAAACTATTCTTTCTTTAGCTTCCAGGACACTATCATTTCTATGACTATTCTAGTCATCCTTTATTATCAGTGGTCCCCAGGGACCAGTACTCTTTTTTTTTTTTTTTGAGAATCTAACGCCTGATGAGCTGAGGTGGAGCTGAGGCAGTGATGCTAGTACTAGGGGGGAGCAGCTGCAAGCCCAGATGAAGCTTCATTTGCTTGCCTGCCACTCAACTCCTGCTGTGTGGCCTGGTTCCTAACAGGCCACAGACTGGTACTGGTCCGTGGCCCTGGGGATTGGAGATCTCTGCTTTACATATTATTGTTTTCCTTTCCTTCGACTATCATTAAATGCTGATGTTTCTTGCTTAGGACATTTTTTGTTAACTATCACGATTCCAAAGTTGATTTTTCATGTTCCAACCACTCTCTGAGCCCCAAACTGTGATGTACAACCCCCTATTAGGCCTTGCTACTGAAATCAAGAGGTAATTCAAACTCAACATGTTTTAATATTTTCCTCCTAAATGTGCTGCCTAATCAGTTGATACTGTCAATCACCCAGCTGTCTGAGCAAGGAACACTTACCTTTAAACTTCACCAAACACCATGAAATACATGTCATAATAAAAATTCCCTAAAGTGCCTCCTCTGTCATCCCTACTGTCATTTCTCTGTATTAGGCTTCAAATGCAATAGCTTCATTAATAGCTTTCTCATACTCAAATGCTCTACAGTCTGTATCAAATAAAGTCCATTCTCATTTGCATCACATATATGGCCCCTAAAAACTTGGCAGGTTATAGTTCTCTTTTTAGCTTCATCTATACTACCCTAAACCTCCTCTTACAAAGGTAAATTCCCCCTTTCCATACACATAGCACAGACTCTTCAAGGCAACATATATTTTCATCCCTTGTTCACAAAATAAGCAATGATTCATTGGTTAGTGTCCACTCAACATCATTTCTCTGTAACTTTCCCTGGTCCTATGCTGCTTAGTATCTTCCCCCATGAGTTACCACATTGTACTCTTTTAACTATATATATACATGTCCTTTCCTCTTGGTGCTCCTTGAAAATCAGTCTAATGAGGGAAACAAAAAAACATAACGTAATTAGGTAGTGATAAATACTACACAGAGAAAGAGTAAAGCTGGGTATAGAGAAGAATTGCTACTTCAGAGTGATCAAGGGAAGGCTGTCTAAAAAAAGTAACATTTCACTAAGCTCTAATGAAATGAAACTGAGAGTCATATGTATACAAATATTAGCAGGACCTTGGAGGCAGAAAAGCACATAGAAAGAAGGAAAGATTGCACTGTGCTTGGCATATTCACAGTAACTGGAGAGTGGTAGAGAATAAAATCTTAACTCATTAAGTGAATAATAGGATTAGCTTTTAAAAAAGAGTGATTACAGGTAGTTTTTAAATTTCATTCTACTAGCTGATTTAGACCCTAACAGTAAATACACAAATATAGCGTTATCCCACGATGGCAGGGTATGAAATTACCATATGATGATAAAGGAAGTAAGGTCAATACTCATATCCCACTGATAATTCTTCTAATCTCATATCCAGTCTTGATCTTAAAAACAACTTCACTATTATGTCTTCTCCACAGCCCAAGGTCCAACACTCAATTCAGAATCAGCATCCCCCATGCTAAGTCGTCTCTGAACTACTTCAACATGTCAGTCTGGGACAGGACCTTAGATTCTTACTTGAATTTTTAAAGGCATGCCCAATGGCTTATAATGGGTACTTTATACCTATTCAGATGTATAAAACTCTGGTTTTTTAAATTCTCTAAACTAAAATTTTTATCATTCATTTTATTTAGTTTTAAAACCTTCCTTTTTTTTTTCTTTGAAAACTCACACATCTCTTTCTTCTCTACTTCTACTGTCATCATTGTTTGGATTATAAACTCTTCCTAAATGATTTCTCTCCCTTCCAACTCTACCCTCTCTATATAGTATTCACAACAGCTAGGCTGACTTTTTTACAAAACAACATTCTTTCACCATTTTACCCTTCTACATGAAAATTCTTTACTGGAACCGTAGTACCAAAATGTAAGTCAAAACTTAGCCTTAGTTTTCAAAATTCTCCAAAATTCATAGTATCATTTGCAATCATCTTTTCTTAAAGCAAAGTTCTCTGTTCCTAATAGAATAAATTCTCACTATTCCCAGAACAAACTTAATTTGTATATTTTCCAGTGTCATCAAGACTGACCACGTGATTGCTAAGGGCAATCTCAGTTTCCAAGAGGAATTTATGTACCGAAAAGAAGTCCCAATAAAAAGAAAAAGAATGAAGTCTCCTCAGACAGATAAAAAGTAAAGCTGAAAAGTATCTTCTGTTTAGAAAAGACAATTAAGAATTTTACATTACTAATATTGATAAACAACTAAAACATTCCATTGAGTTCCAGTTTAAAAATGTGCTTTTATATTACAGAACAATAAACTGTGGATCTCAGATTTTAAGTGACTTGTCCAATGTCCCATTTAACTAAAAATGAAGAAGCAGAGGCTTCTAAGGACTCAAAATCCCTTGCCTACAACCACGCCCTTCCTTGCCCTAACTACATTAAGAAACAGATTAATGTATTCACTGTTAAAGTAGTAAAATACCTGGAGGTTTAGACATAAACTATACCATGTTAAGAAAATCAAATTATCTGTAGTAAGAATAAACACAGGGATATCACTCCTATGTTTAATATCCTTCAGTGCTTCCCCACAGAATTCAGACAAGTTCAAAACTCTTTATAAAGCCTTTCAAAATCTGACTCCTAATTACCACTTAATCCAACCTACCAAATCATTCAACCATGTTTCAATTACCAAAATATTTAAAAATGTCATTCTAATGATAAATTACAGGGACTCTGCCATCACTGTTACATTTAAATAGAAAACTAGCAAACAAAATAGAGACACCAAGGGTTAAGACGTATGTATTACCAATCTTGTCAAGGTCACATTAATTTAAAAGCTGTTTGTGAAATACTGAGTTTTGCATTAAAAAAGGTATTACTGAAATAAACATTAAAATAAAACTTCTAATATCCCTTTAACTCTTCATAAGAAACTGTATAATGTGTACAATTAAGTTTATGCTCAGGAATTAAGAGTGCTTGGATTTGAGTTCTGGTTCTACAAACTTGTTAACTTAACTCCCCTGAGTCTCCTTTCTACAAAATGCAGATAATATCTCATATAATTGTGTAAATTAAATGAAAGAATGTGAGGCACTAAGCACTATGCCTAAACATGGTAAAAATTCAAATGTATTCTAATTTTTAATTGTTTAAAGAATACAGATTAAAAGAGAAATGTTAATTTTTGGCTTCTCAAATCCTATTGTCAGTGACAATCTGCTAGAGGTTAAAAATGGTTCAGTCACCACAAAGACTACCAATTACTCTTCTGCATTATGGGAATTTCCAGGAAGTAGTGGCAAAATCTGAACGTGATCTGATTTTCATTTGTTCAGAGGCTGTCTTCAGGAACCTTGAATAAAGTCTAGCTCACAGGAGGTTATCAATATTTTTTGGAGAAATACTGAAATCAATGTAAACGTCTGGCCAAATAACTAGGTGATAAATAACTAGGCAATTCACAGGACTGAATCAGCTAGTTCCTCCTCCAGTAGCAACCATTCTGACTTAAAGATGACCTAAATTCTGGTTTCAACTTCTATCATTGGGCCATATTCCAAGGACTCGCATAAAATGGAAACAGTTATGGATGGATGCATGGTGCCTATGGCAGTTCCAAAACTGTATTTCAAAGGGTATGGTGGGAAACAATGCATCAATATATATATAACATCAAGAATAAAAATTAGAATCTCTCCTTCCTTTTATCTTTTAAAAATATCTCTTGATGCCACATCAATCTGCAACATTGTAACTCACCTGTTTTTTCAGTTATATCTGAATCAGGGGTGCCTGCCCTGCTAACTTCCCCTTCAGCATTCTCCTCTTCAGCACTAAGAGAAATTGGTGAAGAAGGGCCAGGCTGGGAGGGTTGAGGGGTTGCTTCGGGCGCTTCCTCAATCTTACTCCTCTTTTCAAAGCGAAAACGGTCCAGGTTGAAAAGATTCATATTGGTAGAAACCACCACCCTTGGGAATTTTAAATGAACTATCTGCACGAAGAAAATAAAAAGAGAAAAGGAGGCCATGAAAACAATATAAAATACAAAGCCATATCAGTTCATTCCCAAAGCAATTAAGAGCCCGCAAATGTGCCAGTGGCTCAGAATGACTATTATGGCTGCGCTTCATTATTAGGCCATAATGATCAGAAGTGGACAGGGGTATCTTTGTTAAATCTTTCCACTGCTCTTTTTACTCCCCTTCGTTCCGTGCCCGCCCCCCCTCCTTCCCCGTCCTCAAACCACAAGCTGACCCTCGTGCAACCTCCTCTTACCCCAGCACGCGCAGGCACGTTCCCCACTCCGACCCCCCTGCGGGCAGCGCGCCCGCCCACAGTGAAAGGCTCCCTGCACTACCGTGCTGCCTGCCTCGAGAAAGGACGTGCCAGGGCCCGCGCCTCGACACTGCGGGGACACAAAGGGGCCAAAGCAGGGGAGCGGCGGAGGCTGTGCTGGCGGGCACCCGCCCGGAAGTTGACGCGGCGCGATCTCAGCTGAGAGGAAGCTGATAGGATCAAGAAAACACAGGGAAGGCTCAGCGGTGGAGAGTGTGCCGCGGCATCTCTTTTAGTGCTCGCTCACTCGCTCTCTTTATTCGTTCAGTACTTACAGTCTTGCAGTCTCAGTGCGTTACAACAAAGGTTGAAAAGGAAAAAATAATTCCTGGAGTGGGGCGACGGGAGCCGGGCCGGGACCTTCCAAAACAACACGGAGAAACCCAATGAGCGCGTAGTGATGACGCAACACGCAGCCTAGGCTGTTTTCTTCCCCAGCACGCGCGAGAGGAAAATGTCTAGGCGCGCGCTGTTGTCATGGTAACTCGTACCCGCCTCTGTCTGGGAAGGGCAATTATGGCCTGTTTCTCCAGGTTAGAGTTGTTAAATAGAACAGTAATAAGTAGCACAGTGATAATAAATAGCACAATGTATTATATAATGTTTGATACATTATAATCTATAGTTTCTGTAACATACAGACAGTATAATAATGTACTAAATGCTTTACATGTATAATATGAACCCTTGAAAGAAGCCTATTTTTAGGAAATAAGTAACCTGAGGCCTGCAGATTTTAAGTAGTTTATTAGTAAGGAGTTAAAACCCGGGTATATTGAGCTTCAAAGTATATGAACTGCCTCCTCACTGTTGACTGAATTGTTCTTAGAGTGGAATATGACAGTTCCCTTATCTTGATGGAAATATTACTTTAAGAATATTTGCTCCCGTTGTTCTAACATTAGACTAAGACAGTTTTCTGAGTTATAATTTGATCCTCTTGTTAAAAAGGCATTACTACAAATTATTATTCTGCCAAATATATTGGTCATTGTAAACTTAAATTGGCATTGCTTTATAAACCAGTGTTTTGAATTGCAACATGAACCCATAGATTTATCAGATGTGGGCACACTTGTAAAACAAGTGTCTGGACCCAGAAATTTCAGCCTGAAAGATTGAGATTTCCATTATGCCTATTTTTGATATCCCATGACATGCACTATTTTTTTTGCATGCCTGTTAAATGGTGTGATCAAAGGATGCATCAACTTATAAATTGTACATTATTTTTGATGAAGAATATTTGCTTTAAGATCTCTTACCAACTTGCGAATATACAAAACAGTATTAACTTGTAATTTAAAAAAAGAATATTTGTTTTATATTAAGAAAGATCTAACATAGAAAATGGATTCCATTAGGTGAATGACTAGGCAAAGACCTGCATACCGTATGTCTAAATATTTAAACATAAATACAGCTAATGAAATGTAAAAATAAAATATATTCTGTTGTCCTATTTTGAAAATGACCTAGATAACAAGGTTGAATTTAGAATTCCTATGTGTCAGACAAGGAAAATAAGTTGGCCCATGTATTCTGCCTTCCCTGTATCACCTCCTTCCACTTGGATCCCAACTCTCTGACCCCACCTAGGGTTGCCATATTTTAAAAAAAAAAAAAAAAAAAAATTCTCTGTTAAATTTGAATTTTAGATAAATAATACTTTTTTAGAATAAGTATGTCCCATGCAATATTTGGAACTTACTTATACCAAAAAATTATTTTTTGTCTGTCTGATACTCAGTTTAACAAGGTTTCCTTTATTTTACTTAGCAAACCTACCCCACACTTTACTGCTTGTTCACCTCTTTGGCCTAGGAGCCTTTTGCTATATGTTGGGTCTAAGGATATAGATACTAGAAGCACTGTTGGTCTTCAATAAGAAGGACTTAGAGAAAAGTCACTGTCAACTTTATTGGAGCTGTGCAAACAGGGAATTTCAGAAACCAGGTACCCAAAACCATTGTCTAAAAAGTTAAGGCACAGGTTCTGAGGGAACACGTCTTCTTGGTCCCACAGATTCCTGGCCTTTTGGGGTTGGGCATGCATGAGAAAGAGCAATACTGAGCACTCTAAGGCACTTGGTCCGGTATAGGAACCACTCTTGCCCAGTTCTAAAGGTGGGGTGGTTCTGCAGCATTCATTGACCTGGAAGGATTGGAATGATCCATGATTGGGATTTTTCTTGATGATGGATCAGAAGATTAAAGATGTGTATAACAAAGAATCACAGACTATCATAACAAAGTATCACAGACTGGTTGGCTTATACAACAGAAATTCATTTTCTCTCAACTCTGAAGGCTACAAGTCCAATAACAAGGTGTTGACAAGGTTGGTTTTTTCTGAGGACTGTGAGGAAAGGATCTGTTTCAAGCTTCATTCTTTGACTTATTGATGGACGTTTTCTCCTTATGTCTTTACACAGTCTTTTTCTCTGTACTTGTCTGTGTCTAATTGACTCTTCTTAGAAGGATACCAGTCTTATTGGGTTAGGACCCACCCTAATGACCACATATTAACTTAGTTAGCTCTCTGAAGGCCCCATCTCCAAGTAAAGTCACATTCTGAGATATGGGGGTTAGAACTTCAACATATGAATTTTGGGGGTGGGGGGACACCATTCAGCCCATAACAGAAGTCAAGAGAGTGGAAGAATTCTTTACACGGACCCCGATGTCTTCTATAATGATAGCAGGAATTGGGGCTGAAAACTAGTCCTCTGATTTTTCTTCCTTCTGACCCCAAATATTGTCATTCTCCAAAGGCTTTGGTCCTCTACTTGTCTCACTCTGCTCTTTCCCAGAATGGACTGATTATGGTGGTGATTAAATATGTTTGTCAAATCTTACTCAGCTATAGATTTAAAGGGGATTAATCTTACCATTTATAAATTATAATTCATTAAACCTAACAATTTTTTTAAAGTGACCTTTAATTTTTGATATGAAAGAAGAATTTGAAAACATTGAATGCAGATGAAAAAGACAGATGAAATCAATGAGATTTAAAGAAACAATAAATATAGGAGTCATAGAACTGAGAAACAATTTTGATTAATTAATATAATCATAGAAAAGAATACACATGCACAAAATGAACAGAATAAATAATTAAAAATATGATAGAAAATGTTTATGAATTCTTTCATGAATTCTTTCATTTGCAAGTGAAAGAACTCACTGAATTTAAGGCAGAATCAATTGAAAGAGACTTAACTAAAAATATACTGAAGAATTTTTTTTTTAATTTCAGGAATTTAAAAAATGTCTTGCAAGTTTGTTTTTTTTTTTTCTGGGAAAAAATCTACAGCCTACGAAGGAGCAAAAAAAAAAATCAGTCAAAATTTGTTCATTACACAAAATAATAGGAAATGAGGCAACATCTACAAAGATGTGGTGGGAAAGTACTGTGACTCAAGAATTTTCTACATCACATATATGTCATATTATGCATTTATGGAAGAAAAAACTATTTCAAACTTTTAATTCCTGGAAAGTATATTTTTTTAAAGTATTTCTAAAGACATAAATCCAAATGACAAGATCAAAAATGAGGATTTCAAGAACAGAGAATTCATGGTGTAAAAGTATATTGTTGAAACTAAAACAGGAGTTAATAATTACAAATGTGGTGTAATAGCTTTTTGTTGCATAGCAAACAACCACAAAATTTGAGTTGCATAAAACAATAACCTTGATTGGCTAGTATGGTGCAATTTTAGGTTACAAAGCATGTCTGCACATAGTACATGCTAAATAAATATTTATTGAGTAAATGAATGATATTAATAACTAGATAAAATATCCATATAGATGAACACAAACCATTTAGATAAACACAAATAAATTTTAAAACAAATTGAATATCTTCAAAATGATACATCCTATAGAAGAACAATATAAACCAGAATTTTAAAAAATGTATGTAACACATAGATAAACAAACCTAACAGAAAATGCCTTAAGAGAAATAGAGAGTGAAACGAGATGGGAGGGGGGGGGGGGGAGATGAAAATAGAAAGGTAGGTAGATTTCAAAAGAAAATAATGAATATTGAAAATAAGCAAAGAAAATACAACATAATTACAATAGGAGTCACTACAGAAGGAAACCAAAGCAAAGGAGTAGAAGAGATAACTAAAAACTGTAATTCAAAAAACATTTCCTGAAACATATAAAGATGTGAAACTATGTATTGAAAGGACACATCTTATCAACTCAGTTATCCAACACCAAGACATATTCTAGGAAAACATAGACTTTAAAGAAAAATTTTGCAAGTTCCTTGAACTATTAGACAAAAGCAAGTGACCTATAAGGGAAAGAAAATTGCATTCTCATCACAGTTTTAACAGCCAGGCTTCATGCCAGAAAAAAATAAGGTATAATATTTAGGAAGTTTCAGGAAATAAAATGTAATCCAGGTATTTTATATTGAGCGAAAGTGCCTTTCAAATACAAAGTCACAAATAAACTATTAACATGCAAGAACTCTGTGAAAATTGTTCTCCTAAGCACTCCTGAAGAATATATTAGAGAATGAGCTGCATAAAACCAAAACGTTTATATAGACAATGATGTAAAGACAGATATTGAGCATTAACTATATAGTTTATAGACCAAAGATAGTATGAGGATTAAAAGGAAAAGATTTTATTATATAATGCTTATATGATCTGTCAATGCACATCTGTTAAAATGGAGAGAGAATAGTAGGAACATGTGAAAAAAATATTTTTTAACATTTCAGTAATTATATTGCAGCAAGTGTATTAGTATTGTTATTCTGAGACTGTTAGGAATATGTTCTTGGATAAAACAAATGAATAACTATAATTTCCTGTTTCTTTGAGAATAAGGATTCTCAAGTAAAAGAAGTTTTAGATGTGATAGAGGTTATGGTGCAAATCCTAGAGTGCAGAGTGGTCTTTTATTAGGTCTTTTATTGATATTGAATTAGAAATATCAGTAAGAACTTAGGAAGTTTGATATGTGTGTGCACACACACACAGGCACATACTATATATATACATATATAACGTATGTGTGTGTGTGTGTGTGTGTGTGTGTTTCTCTGTGTCCACTGAAAAGGTCTAGGAATTGACTAGCCCAATAAACTTACATCCCTACCTCCAAGATCATGGTCTTGAAATATCATTTACCATTAAAGGAAATCAGGACTTCTTAGAAAAAGGACAGATTCCAATCTGGATCAGGAAATGTTCAGGATGAGCCTGGAATATCTTCCTATTCCAAAAAGAAAAGAAGTTGTATAAGACAGGAGTCCCCAACCCCCAGGCTGTGGACTGGTACCTGTCCATGGCCTGTTAGGAACCTGGCTGCACAGCAGGAGGTGAGCAGCAGGTAAGCTAGTGAAGCTTCATCTATATTTGCAACCTCTCCCCAGCACTCACATTACTTCCTCAGCTCCACTTCATATCATCAGGCATTAGATTTTCATAGGAGCACAGGTACCTGGTGCCAAAAAAGGTTGAGGACTGCTGATCTAAGACGACTAACATCATGTCCCCAGCACTCACATCACCTCTTCAGCTCTACCTCAGATCATCAGGCATTAGATTCTCATAGGAGCACAGGTCCCTGGTGCCAAAAAAGGTTGGAGACCACTGATCTAAGACCACTAACTTCATATCAAAAGATCTAGTAATCATTTTGAAGAGGCTCCTACTACTGGCCAAAGATAGAGCAATTTGAATTTCAAAAAGATTAAAAATTGCAGTTTTTCGAAAGCCATTAAATATGTTTAAATCCAAGAGCTCTATATGGTATTAAAAAAAAAAAACTGATTGTCTTTGGAAAATGAAAGGAATACAATTCATCATCATGAAAACTGGTAAGTAGAGGAAAAGAATCTAGCTTTTATCCTGCCATTAGTCTGTGTAGAGTTCTACTACGTAATCAAACCGTAGATAAAGGAAAGTGTCTCTTTATAAAAGTATTCTAACTATAAAGTATATGAGAAAAAAATGATAAAATTTGACTCACTCAGCAAGCTTGGCCCAAATTCCTGACCTACAAAATCATGAGATACAATAAAATGGCTATTGTTTTAAACCACTAAATTTTGGGAGTAGTTTGTTATGCAGTAATAGATAATTGGAACATATTCACACCTTTTTCTACATTTTTATCTCAAGTGTATTGATATTTCGAGTTAGAATTAAAATGTTCCTTATTTCTCCATAATTTAATACCTTGATGCAGCAACTGTCTGAAAAATCATAGGCTCATTTCCTATTTACCTCTAGTTTGGGGTAGCTGAGTTCAAGCACCATTATTTAATAGACTTTGTTTAAGTATCTTCACGCTTTCTGCCTTCTTTGCCAGAAGAATTATCTCCCACGATAATGTCCAATTCCTCTTTCTCAGTAGTATAAATGAGATTGAATGTACTTCTTTAGCAATATATACTTAATTATAGAAAAGCATTATTATTTCTAATTTGTGTGAAGGTGTTTTATGTGATTCGACATGGTAATTAAAATGAAATTCCTAGATAAATAAAAATAAAAGAAGCTCCTAGAATATAGACTATAAAATAGAACTTTATTAATAGGGCTATTCAAATGTGGTGACTAAAATTTCAGAAATTATTGCTTCAAGGGTCGCTGTGGGTGTAGAATTCACCTTTTAAATTAAAATAAATATTTATATGAAACTGCTATAATGGTTAATTTTATGTGTCAATTTGACTGAGCTAAGAGAGCTGGTAAAACATTATTTCTGGGTGTGTCTGTAAGGGTGTCTCAGGAAGACATTAGCATTTGAATTGGTAGACTGAGTAAAGAAGATTGCCCTCAACTATGTGGTTGGACTTTATCCAGTCCATTAAGGGCTTGAATAGAACAAAAAGGTGGAAGGAGGATGAATTACTCTCTCTGCTTCAGGTGGTACATCCATCCTCACGTAACTTCAGACAACAGCACACCTGTTCTTAGGCCTTCAGACTTGGGTCTTGGACTGGAACTATATACCACCGGGCTTCTTGGATCCCTAGCTTGCAGAGGGACTTCTCAGTTTCCAAAATTGAGTGAGCCAATCTCTCATAATAAATCTTTTTCTTTATGCTTATATATATCCTATTGGTTCTGTTTTTCCATGGAACTCTAATAGAGCTGCTGTTAATCAATCCTATTAATTACCTGTTAGTTTTGAAATGGGCTCAGTGAAAATGTTTAATAGAATTCTCAAATACTTCATTTAAATAGGAGGAAAGACTGTGGGAATTTTTTTAAAATTTATTTTTGCTTTATATTTACCAAAATGAAATCATAAAGCAACTCAAGTAAGGAGCAACCCTTCTAAATGTGAATTGAATTTAATAAGAAACCATAATAATAATAATAATAATAATAATAATGATGATGATGATAATGATAATGATAAACAGCAACAGAGATTAAAAATGGGGTTTGAAAACCTAGATTCCTTCTTAACTTAATATCTTAAAAACATAAACCACACCTGGTTGGTAATGGAAACTGGTGTAATCTTACCTCCCACACAAGAATATGAAATGAAAAAGACAAGATACCAAATCAAAAAATTAAAGATATCTTTCTTCTTTGGTAATAAGAAATGAAGCCAAATACTATCGAATTGTAAGCAAATAATTATTTTCCCAGAGTAATCATTCTTAATATGAGGAGGCAGAGGAATAGTTATGAACCTCTTTTGAGAATCTGATTTTTAAGAAGCTATGGAATGCCTTCTAGAATACTGTATATGCACATGACAGATTGTACATGATTTCAGGGGGTTTGTGGAACCCTTAGTGCTCCATAAACTTTACATTAGAAATCCCAACAAAGAGGTTTTCAGTCTTCACAGCTGGTGGAATCCATGACGATTTAAAAGGTATGTGCCTTTTAAAACTTAAAACTCTAGTAAGTGCCATTAATAATTTAGAGGATTAAGAATTATGGACTATTTTCACCCTTTCGATAATTACCTGCTATATTTTGATAACTACCATAATTACATTTCTGGAAAAGGTAGGATTTAAATTCTAAATATAGCATATAATGTTTGGGTTTTTAGTAACTTCTTATTAAAGAGCATATCTTATGTTGTATGTTTCCTTACTTGATTTTTTTCACCCTATTTTTTCCCCTTTACTACTTATGCGTGTCCTAGAATTGTCATGGTACTCTCAACTAGAAACTAATTTATAGACACAAGACCTTACATTTTCCTCCTAGTGTTCTTGCAATTCAGTTTCCTTATGACATTGTTTCATTACCATTTTGTCGTTGTCTATACCCATGATGTCAAGATGATTCTTGATACATTGAACCATTTAACTCACACATTCAGGTCCAGATTTTACTACCACTGAGCTTGTGGCATCTCATTTGTGTTGTAGTAATTCTTACCTTGAAATTATCCTTATGTATCTGCCATTTTGCAAATGTCATGTTTTGTTGTCTGTTTAATTCAAAGTAGATCACTGTAATCAATCCTTTATGTACCTTTTTTTCTTCTTGAATTAGTCTTTATAAAAGGATTCCAAAAGAAAATAAGTTATTCCTTTCCTTCAGTCATTTCAAATTCTAGAAACATTAGATATAATTCAAAATTATTTTTATTGTCAAATTGACTTAGATTTAGTAAAAACAAAGTTCTGGGGATAAATTACATGTTAACATTTTACATTTTTGTGCAATATATGTTCAATGTGGGCTGTTCTTACTTAGGTATTTGATATTATAAATGCCTTACATTGTACATGTCTATACTCTTCTTGAAAGTAGAAGCCTTACTGAATCAAAAACATGGGCTTTTTGGAGAGCTATAATGAAGAAAAAGAACTCCTCATAAGAAAGTAATTAGGATGTGGTTCCATAGTGTAGCGGTTAGCACGTCTGCTTTACACGTAGAAGGTCCTGGGTTCGTGCCCTAGTGGAGCCACGGTTCATGGTCTATGGCATGCCACCCTGAACAAGCCTGATGTCTGATCTCCGAAGCTAAGTAGGGTCAGGAGTGGTTAGTACTTGGATGGGTGACCACCAAGGAAGACCAGGTGTTGTAGGCATAAATAATTAATAATAAGAATAAAAATAAATTAAAAACAAGGACCTTTAAAAAAAAGAAATCAAAGTTATAAAGTCATTATGAAACTAAAGACATCTGTTTTTAAATCCCATCTCTTGTATTTACTAGCTGTGTGATATTCTCTTAATTTCCTCATCTGCGATATAGAGAAAATAGTAGTACCTACACTAAACAGTTTTTATGGATTAAATTTGAGATAATTCATGCTTAGAGCAGGGCCTGGCATAATTGATATCAAATAAATATTTTTAGAGTAGAATTCATCTTACATAGGGGTTAGGCTTCCAGGAAGCAAGTTATATGAAAAGTCACTTTTAATTAAATTCTATAATTCTAAAGATTAATTCTATAAATCAATCATAAATTACAGTGTACATAGATCTGTATATAGTACAAGTCTTATTAATTTATTAATTATTGTTGTGTGCCTACTCTGTGTCAAGGACTATGAGAGGTACTGGAAAATATAAGAACAAATAAGACTGAAGTGATTCATCTCCTCAAATAGTGTAAAGTCTGTCAGTGAGACAATTAACCATAAATTACAAAATAGTACACTATATGCTGTGATACTGACAGTATGTAATACTTTTATAATTTTGGTGGAGAAAGCCAGGGCAACAGTGACAGAGTCCTGAAGGATGAGTAGAAGTAAACCAGTAAACGAGGTAAAATGGCGACAAGGGAAGAAGAGGCTGAAGTCCTTTAGAGGTTATTAAGGGAGTTTGTACTTAATCCTCAGGGCAGAGGAAAGGATCAAAGGCTTTTAAACAGTTATTGTTAAGAAAGTTGACTCCAGTGTTTATAAACATTGAATTGAAGTGCAGTAAGACTGAAGGCCTATATTTACAAAAGAATGACAGCTAATGTATAGTAATAACAAAATTGGAAAACTACTACTTGGCAGCTTTAAAGTGATTTAAGCAAGAATTATTAGTGGATGATGGTAAAACAAATGGGTGAAAGGATGATGAGGAATAAGATAGTCACAAGGTATTCAAGTTTTCATCCCACAGATAAATTACTAATTACAAAGGGAAATGTGTATCCGTACAATGGGGAGATCTAGTGAACTTGACATTATATGCCTCCTGATATAATGCAATAAGAAGTTGTTATGGGATGAATTGTGTCTCCCCAAAATTCATATGTCGATATTCTAACCCCTAGTATCTCAGTATTTAGAGATAGGCCCTTTAAAGAGGTAATTAAGATAAAATGAGGTTATATGGGCGGACCCTAATTCAATATGACTGGTGTCTTTATAAGAAATGGAGATTAGCACACAGAGCATACAGAGGAAAGACCATGTGAAGACAGAAAAAAAACAAAAACAAAACCATATACAAACCAAGGAGAGAGGCCCTCAGAAAAAGTCAACCTTAATGAAACCTTGATTTTGGACTTCTAGCATCCAGAATTGTGAGAAAATAAACTTCTGTTATTTGAATTACCCAGTACCACCCTGTGGTTACTGTTATGGCAGCTCTAGCAAACTAATACAGAACCACAAATTTTTGTTAAATATACTTGCCAAAAAATGTTTAAAATAATCTAGTTAGGTCTCTACCTTTCTTCCAAACTACAGGATATATAGGAAATATAGGAACAAGTTAAACAACACTATATGGAAACAATCTGACAAAATCAGAATGTGGAACATTTTATGATAATTCACCTGGACTTTTCAAATAAGTCAAAGTTATAAAATAAAAGCAAAAAATCTTGAGAGGGGATATTCTAATTGAAAAGAGATTAGAGAAACCTGATAGCAAATGCAATATGTAAACATTGATGGGATCCTACATGGAAATGGAAGTTATTTTCATTATATAAAAGACATTTTAGGGACAATTGAAATAGGGAAATTTAAATATGGACTATACATTAGAAAGTACTGTGGAATTTTTATTAATTTTCTTAAGTATAATGATGGTACTGTTTATGTAGGATAATATCTTAATGAGGATATTCATTCTAAAACATTTAGGGATAAAAATGTCTGCAAGTTATTTTCTAAGTTTAGGAAGAAAAATTTACAGATGTATAGACAGAGAAAGAGAGATGCTTAAAGCAAATGTAGAAAAATGTTAACTGGTGAATCAAAGTGAGAGAGATATAGGAGCTAGATTATTTTTATATTTTTTAATGTAAGAATTTTAGGAGGGGACAATAAGTAGACTTAAGGTCTAGTGAAGTTCAGATAGGATGTTTTAATAGTTCAAGTGAGAAGCAGCAGTTGTCTAGACCAGGATAGTGGTAGTGGAGATGGAGAAAAAAGGATAGATTTTGAAACAAAATTATAAAGTAGAATCGGCAGGATTTGTTGAGAGTTTGAGATGTGATAGAGAAAGTTGGCTTGGGGAGAGGAGAATTCTGGAATGGACAATGATGTAGATGTTTGCTCTCCTGAGACAGAGAATTAAGCAGGAGGAACTAGTTTGGGGAAAATAAAGACATCAACTTTGAATGATGACAACCACTAGTCAGGATTTCTGGACCTACAAAGTTGTCATGATAACCATATCGTGGTGTAGACTTGCTTGAAAGGCCACCTATTTTTCTCCAGGTGATATTTTAATGTAGCTCATAATTAACTGTAAAACCAAGAACTATGCTAGGCACTGACAAATACATTATATGTGCAACTGTCCAAACAGTCCAGTGAATTAATTATTTGGCATATTTTTTTCTCTGAGCCTTAGTTCCTCACTGTAAAACAGAGATAATACTTAGTCATGTTATAATAAATTTCAGGAAAGTAGGAATTGTGTTATATCCCAGGTGCCCACTATAATGCCTATATATATAATAAGCACTTGATAAATATATGTTGAACTGAATACAACATTTTGGAATTTCTCCATGTTTACTTCTCCCTCTACCAATAGACAGACTTGTGCTATGATCAGCTGTAACAAAGTTATTGATTTGTCCATACCCTAGGATAAGAATCCAAGATAAAAATAATAGAACATATTATATTTATAAAAGACATATAGTTTCATTTAATCTTGACTATAATCATGAAGATATTATTTTTACATGTTATAAATGAAGAAATTGGCTATTAGAAAAATTAAATGGCAGTGACTTAGTCCATGTTTTAGCTAGTAAGAGGCAGAATTAAGACTGGAAAACAGACATGGGTGTTTTCTGCTGCCTCATGGGTACTGTAGAAAATGCCAAGTTAAAAATCTGAGCAAGAAATTAAATAACTGAATTTTATGTGAACCTAGACATTGCTCCAGTAGTATACATTTACATGCTACACATATTTCAAGTTTCACTTTTAATTTTAGGCTTGTGGATTTTCTGAGCAGAGATTGAAATTCATGAGGGGTGAGATGGGTGCTGTGTGTACAGTTCTAAGACAAATTCAAACTTAAGCCTTTGTAGAGGAAAAGATAGGTTAGTAATCCATCATAACTCTAACTCAGCATCAATTTTATTTGTTGTCAGATTAACACTATTTTAAAGGTATATAAGGATAACTCTCTACATAGATAATCGTCAAACACATGTAATCAGAAATCTGATGTGATAAATACAACAGACAAAATATGTTTTACAAATTCAATTTGGCTCCACTTGAAATTTCTACAGCACACTCACTCTCTCCTCTTAATATCAATATAAGATACTTCTGAGACTGACTAAAAAAGCACTTTCAGGTTAGTGTACTAGAAAAGATTATTTTTGTGATTTGTGAAGTTTTATTTGTGCTAAACATTATCCTGATTTGAGATGGTACTTTCAAAAAGCACACTACTAGAAGGGAAATTAAGTTTCAGATAAATGTGTCATCATGTCTTTCTTTCATTCATGTTCGGTCTCCTATTCCTGTATTTTTTTACAGTATGTGTTTATTGAGGTATAATTTGCATAGTTAAATTCACCCTTATGGGCATATAGTTTGATGAGTTTTGACAAAGATATATGCCCACCACCACAACGAAGATATACAACATTTCATCACCACAGGAAGCTCCCTCTTGTCCTCTTATTATCAGTTTTTCCCTTCTTCCCCAGTTACCGATTTGATTTTTGTCCCACTAGTTTTGTGTTTTATAGGCTAGTTACAATGCTTGGTCCTAGGCATACAGAGGCGATAAGATCTAGTCCCTGCAAGGGAAGGATCTTGTCAAAGGATGGAGATAGACTTGTCGACAGAATATTACCACATGGTAAATACTATTTCTTTTCATTTAGAATCAGAATAAAGTTGTATTAAAAAAAATACAAATGACATACTTTGGTAAGCACAGAAAACATACAACTAATTCTGTGGATATTTGGAAATGCTACAATAAGGAGATGGTAATTGAGTTGGATCCTGAAAGGAGGAGTTGAATAGAATGAACAAAGAAGATGTGATGAGACTTTCTGGCTGCAAGCAATAGCTACACATAGGCACTAAGTTATGAATGTTTCCGTGTCTTCTGAAAAGGAAGTGAAGATGAGTGTGAATGAGGTCTATCTGTTCAAGGTATATATAATAAATGCTCAACATTCCAATCCTCATGCATTTACACCTCAGCTTTAGGCATCTAGGACACATTTCCTAGATTCCTGAGCTAATGATATAATCTATCATTAACGCTTTGTCAGTGGCTATATCTACATATATTTTTGCAGTTTAAATTTGATTTTTAATTACATAATGAAAGGCTTGGGTTTAAATTATCAGTAAACCATCAAGGAGTTTAATTGAATTTGAAAATTTGAAGCATCAACAAGTAGATTAAGGGGACAGTTTTTGTATTGGAGAACATTTCTTGGTTCTATAGAAAGCATACTTAAAGACCACTTCTGTGTAACATAGAAGTCTTAATTTGGTGTCAGTTTATTTCTTCCTGTCTTCCTTTCTCCCACTTATTTCTTGTTTTAGTTATGAATGTTTTTGCTGTAAGAAACAGAAAAACTAACAGCGGCTTAAACCATAAGTCCATTTAAGGTTTTCTTTCAAAAAGTCTACTGGTTTTTGGTCTCAGAATTGGTCAGAATATCATCAAGGACCCAGCCTTTTCTAGCTTTTTTCTCCCTCTTCATTAGCAACATTCTAAGTATTTCATCCACATGTTGTCATCCTATGGTTGTTCGCCAGAGAGCTGCACAATTCGGATCATCGCATTCACATCAGGCAAGAAGAGAGAAGGGACAGTGCACTCTTTCACATATTTGCATATTAGAAATACACTCAGAAGGTTATCCCTGTCAGTTCATTTAATAGGACTGGGTCACACGTCTATTCTTGGATCAAAGGGAGGCCAGGAAAATAAGAACCTGGTTTTCCTGGCTCTGTAGTAGAAGGGACTGGGGTGAGGGTGGGGTGGGGATGGGGGTTGCGGGGGGCAGTTGGGTTAGAAATGCTTTTATGTTGCCCATCAATAGTGTTTACCATATATCCCAACAGCCTTTTAATTCCTATTTACTAAGGGAAATTACTAGCCTTAAATTAAAGAATTCAATGCTCTCTGTGTCTGAAATATCTCTTCTGGTCCCATCTTTTTCTACCGAAATCATTTGATTCTTCAACACTATTTTCAAATGCCACGCCTATTTTCCTCAGTTGGATAATACCCCTCACACCTTCAATTCCTACTCTTGCTTTAATCTGCACAGCTTGGTATGCCAGTCATTAATCCATTCTTATATAATTCTCACTAACCCCTCAGAGACTCTAAGCTGCATGACAAAGCCTACTGAAGAGCTCTTAGAGATAGATGCCCTATAAATATTTTAGGAGCAAAGGAATGAATGATGAGCTAAGACTGAAACTCTCCAAGTTTAACTGAATTAAATGAGAATAATTAAGAAATATATAAATGTACTTTTAACATTTCAATATACAAACACCTTTCATATTTAGAGTTGAGTTTCGGGATTAAATTACAGAGGAAAATGGGGATCAAATATAATATCAAATATGAGCTCTTAATAAAAATTCTGGGAAAGATGTGTTAACAGCATAATCCCAAATCTATTTTTGTCATATTCAGCCTACATGTTAAACTATTTAAGTGTACTTATTCATTTGATGAAGGATTTAAAAGTGAGGGGGGAAAAATTATTATTCCAACAATGATTTGTCATTACAGGTCTGAACTGCCAGAGGCACCAAGCCACCCAAAATCTATATAGAATGAGTCACAAACCCAACAGGTCTTTACTGTGCCTGAATTCCAGTTCCTAATCACAAAGTTAACTATGAACGTGACAATGTTTTAAGATAAAAGAACTGATTCTGCAAGGGATATTTTGTTTCACACATTTGTATATACTTAGGAAAGAGTCATATAATGTATTCAAATGACAAAAAATAATTCACTAATGTTCATTCATATTCTAAATAAGCTTTAAAGCAATAAAAATTTTTAGAATCAGTTTTAAAGCATTTATCTCCTCAAAAAAGTTTATATTCCCTGTAATATAAGGAGCAGTTAGGCCTATGGATGGATTCTATTATGATGCATGATAGGTGCACAAATATTTGTTGACTGGATCCATTGGCTCAAATGGTTATTAGGAAATCTAGATTCTAATCCCAGCTTGAGCAGTATGAGAGTAGGTAAATTGCTTAACCTAACACTAGACTATTGTGTAAATAATGTGATATGTTAGAAAGTGATATTTTTTTTTAAAAAGAAAAAGATAAAGCAAGATTGAGATGATCTGGAGTAGAGATGGATGCTTATGTGAGTGCATATGCTTTTGACACATATGAACCTCCAGCAAAATAACTACCATTATTATTACTTTTGTTCTCAAATGTAAATGAAAACCTTAGGTTGAATGATTCTTATGCTTGAAATATATTTGTGTTCCATTTTAGGATCTCGTGACTAATTGCCTTTTTTGCAAACTCCTTGGGGCTCTTCTAAGTTTCATAAAGTTATTGTACTTCTGTGTTGCCTAAGAACTTTTTGTTTTTATGGTCCTTGTGATGTCTATAAAACTATCTGATTTAATAATGTAGGGATTATCAAATTGATTTTTAAAATACTTATTTGTTTAAAATAACAAACTCCAAATAAAAATTTTAGTATTTTTAAGAAAAAAATTTGTAATACCATCAGATAATAGTTTTCCGTCGGGCCAGTTTTCTTTAAATCTTATCTTTGTGGTCATTGATTCATGATTGTTTTAAGTTTTTTAACAAATACAGGCACACAGCCCCGTTCTAACACATTCCTGTTTGAAATTGACATAGTTATCATTATTGTCTTAGAAAAAACATTTGCAGCACATGTGTTAAGACCTGTCCCCATAGATTGTTGAGTATCATTAAAAGTAGGTGTTCTGCATTGCTGTAAATTGTAAACTAGAATCCAGACTGTCAGTCCCAGATCAGTTTCTACATGAATATTAATTTTTTATGCACAGATCCCATGCTCAGATATGCTAGTGTGCAGTTTGGGTGTTTTTTGTTGAATTTTAGATGTTCAGCTTATTGTCGTTTCAAGGTGAGATCTGGGGATGTCTCTCATTCTGCCATGTTTCTCTAAATCTCCCATGAATATTAATTTTTTAAAAAATGAAAGAAGCCAGAAAAAGAGAAGTCCTCAAATGTTTAAACTTACTTAACCGTCTATAATAGAGAACACAAGAAAGGGTATATATATGTATATATATATATATAAAATGCTTATCATTTCTGTAGCAATCTTACTAATCCTTTGCTTGCACAAGTATATAGATTCCAGCAAAGTAAAATGTACAATAGTCTTAAACATTCTAATAGAATAATCAGACACTCTTCATCTTCTATTTATTTTAGTTCATATAAATTATACTTTCATGAGTTCCAGAAGCTTTGATAGAAAAAATTCAATAATTTAAAATATATGTGTATTAGTTACTTATTGACACATAACAAATTCTCCTCCAAACACAGCAGGTTAAAACTTAAAAACATTTATTATTTCATACCATTTCTAAGGATAGGGAATCTGGGAGTGACTAAGCTGGGTGGTTCTGGCTCAAGGTCTCTCATGAGATAGCAGTTAAGTTTTTAACTGAGGCTGCTGTCATCTTAAGACTCAAGTAGGACTGGAGGATCCATTTCCAGATTCACTCATGTAGTTGGTTATTTGCAGGCTTTAGATCCTCACTAGAGAACCTGGCGATGGCAGCTAGCATCCGCTAGGGCAAGTGACTCAAAAAAAGAGTGATGGGAATTTAATAACTGCATATCATGCATGCCACCATTTCTACTGAATTCCATTGGTCATACAGACTAATTCTAGTACAATGTGGGAACCATCCATGGGTTGAGAACCAGGGATCATTGTGGGGCCGGCTGGGAACATTGGTACCACAATGCATTTAACTATTAGTCACCAATCCATCCATCTGAATGCCAGATTAGAGTCTAGTGACTTTATACCAAACTTTTTTTGATGGAATATTTAGATAAACAATTATTTCTTTGTAAAACCATGTTTACCAAGAGACCAGCTTTGAATTGGCTTTTCTCTAGCAGAAAGATTGTAATATAACTTTGACATGCTCTTCATTAAATTGTCTGAAAAATCTTAAAAAAAATAATCCTAAAGATGAAAAATAAATAAATTTATAATCTGAAAAAACAAGCATGCTAAAGAATTAGAAACACTCTAATAGAACGATTGCCATAAGGATGATTGGAAAGGTGGTTTAAACTCTAACCTTAAAATAGGTAGCTAGATCAAATGCATTCACAGCTGTGTTTTATCTGACTTTTAAAGGATACATTAATTTTTTAATTTAAAAACTTATAGATATTAAAAGTATATTAGAAAAAAAGATGACAGAGGAGAATGTGACTGGGGCAGCCACATAAGGAACTTTCACAAGTGTTCGTAATGTTCTATTTCTTGACCAGAGTGATCGATAGTTGTTTTTTTTAAAACTATTTTTAAACTGGATATATATATGTATATGTATAGATAGATAGATAACTTATACTCCCATACTTTTATTCGACTCATATTTATTTAGTGCCTTCCATGTGGCAGACACCATTCCAAGCACTTGGGTTACTTCAGTAAGTAAAACAAAGTTCTCTGTCCTTATGGAGCTTACATTGCAGTGGGAAAAGATCAGTAATAATAAACATGACAATAAATTATATCTTAGAAGGTGATAAGTCTATGGAAAAAAATAAGGTAGAGTAGTTAGGAGGAACAAGGAATGCTAGGATTAAGGTCTTATAGTTAAAATGAGATTTTATCAAACACTGGAAGTCCAGGTGATAAACCATGAGAATATCAGGGGAAAGCAGAAGAAATAGCTAGTGAAAGGCTTTAAATTAGGAATAGGACTGCTATTTTAGGGAAGAGAAAGGAGACTAGTGTAACTGGAGTAGAGTGAGCCTCAAGAAGAGAAATTGGAAAAGAAGTTAGAGCAGTAACTGGGACAGATCATTTAGGGCCTTATAGGATACTGTAGTTTGTGGCTTCTCAACTTCGTATAATAGAGAGACATTGGTGACAAGAAGTTCCATGATCTGACTTATCTGACTGTGATATTGAGAATAAAGAGAAAGGTAGAAGCATGAAGACCGTTTAGGAGGCTAATGCAGTAATCTAGGCAAGAGATATTAGATTGAACCAGGGTGATAGCAGAGTAGATAGTGAGAAGTAGATGGATTATAGATATGTTATAAAAGTAGAGCCAACAGAATACCTTGACAGAGAGAATGTGGGATGTGAGAGAAAGAAGAATCAAGGATGCCTCAATGTTTTTGATTTAAACAACTGGAAGTATAGAGTTGCCAGCAACTGAAATGAAGAAGGCTGAGGTTTTGTTTTGTTTTTTAAATGATAAATACAAGTAAAAAGTTTACAAAACAATATATATAATATCCATTTTTGTACAATTATAATTGTACATACACCAATATTTAAGGTAATTTGTGAAAGGGTAATTTTTAAAAAAAGGCCATTGTTGGAAGCTTCCTCAAGTATCATCATGAAGTAAAAATGGTTGGGTGCAGAATAGTGATTATGTTAGACTTATGTGTCAACAACAGGGTAGGAAAAAACAAAATATATTTGCATTTGCTTGTATGTGCATGAAATACCTTTGTTAATTTACTTCAAAATTGATGCCATTAGTTGCTAGAAGGGAAACTAACTGGACAGGGGGCAGGAGTAAAATGGGGGTTGTTTTACTGCATACTGTTGTGTACCTGCTCAACATTGAACCGTGTACGTGTATTGTCTGTTCAGAATTAATTAATTAATTAACATATATAAATATAATACATATTTTTGGTAGAAATCAAAGGAAGGATGTATACTCATATATTGATATAAAGTGAATTATATAGCTTTTTTTTTTAGTAATGCAGTATGACAACATGAATTAAAAATAAAAGTATGTATATATTCCAACTCAGTAATTCCACTACTTGGGATTAATAAATTTTAGAACTAAAAATAGAGTAAGGTAGAATATAGTAAAAGAATGTTTGTTGCAGTATTGAAAATAAGATGAGTGCTTGCATGCCAGGAATACAAGATGTAGGAAAGTTTTTCTGTAATCCCATTTTTGCAATACATACATCCTCACTTATATATGTATGTGTATGTAGATGTTTAGATATGTGTGCATATAATGACATGAACACAGAAACAAAAATGGGAGCCTATCTTAACATGAGAAGTGGGGGTTAGCATAGTGAATAGAGCATGGACTATAGAGACAGACTGCCTGGGTTTAAATGTGTCCCTGGCACTTACTGGCTATGTGACTTTGGGCAAGTTACTTTTTCTTTCAGTACTCAATTTCCTCATTTATTACATGTGGACAATTGTGTCTACCATATGGGATTGTCATGAGAGTTAAATAAGTTAAAATTGTAAAGCACTCTGAACAGTTCCTGGTAATGGTAAATCTATAAGGTGTTACTTTTGGGATTATTATTCTGTAACCTTGACTGTTATTACAAGATGAGGGAAAGGTATGGGAGTGGCAGCAAAAACAAAAACAAAACAATCAGCAGTAGGGGAAAATTACAGTGAGTTTATGATTTAATTAATTCATTTCTGTAAAATTGTATAAGTGGATATGGCTATGTATACAAAAAATATTTGGCACTTTCTCTAGTAAATATGATTTATAAGTGTAACAAGAAAAAAATAGAAATTGTATACATTCAAAGTAATTAACATCTATTAATATATGTTTTATAACAGTTGTAAACATCTATTAATATATGTTATATAACAGTTGTAAAAGGCAAGGCATGTGCTACAAAAATCAGATTTCTGGGGTGGAGAGGAAGGAGGGAGATAGATGGGGTAGAAGGGGTCAAATATGTGGTGACAGAAAGAAATCTAACTACGAGCAGTGAACATGCACTATATATGTGTGCCTTACTGTTAAATGTACACCTGAAACTTACTGGATTTCATTAACCAATGTCACCGTACAAAAATAAAAATAAAAATTTTGTGTGGGCAACTAGAAACACCTTAGATTTCCACTTTCAGTAATTAGGTGACTGGAATTGTGAAGAAAGCAGTAAGTTAGTAAGGTAGTAGAGTCATTCAATAATTTAAGAGGGAATATATATGTATATATTCACACTTATTAAAAAATCATGGCTAATCTGAGATTCCTATTGGGAGATGGTTTGTGGGGTTCTTTTTACTTGCTGCTTTTGTTTTGTGTGGTCAAATGTGTACTTGCATAAGAATATAACAAGGAGATGGAAATCAATGGGAAAGTGAATTTACTCAGATCAGATTCTGTGGTAAATGCTCATGCTATCATCTTCGAACATATACAAATATGTACATACATATATTAATGCACATACATATATGATGAGATGTCATGGTTTTGCAAAAATAGAATTATGGAAATTTTTATCTGTATTTTTCAATTCTTGTCAGAATTACACCTGGAATACTTTCTATGTCAATATCTCTAATTTATTATTTTAAATAATATTCCACAGTACACATGCATCATTATTTCTCTAAAGGAGAACATTCCAGAATGAGAGTTTTAAAAATGGTTATTTTTACTCACTGTCCTTGACCCAGTACACCTAGAAGCTCCCAGTCAAGAGAGATTCCCATGAAAATTGATTGCTTTATAACAGATGAGACTAATTATTGCATTAGGATAGCTCTTTTTCAAGTGGAAAAAATGTCAATTATTTGGAAATGATAGCAGAAGTCCATAGGCATCATGATTATAAGGATTTTGGAGGTTGCCTGGTTTTGAGAATCATCTTAGAGGAAAAAAAGCAAACCTTAATCTTTCTAAAACACTAGTCTCATCTTGTTTTTTCAAAGCTTAAAAATCTTCAAAGACTTCCCATTGCCCTTAGAAAATCTAAATTTCTTAAAACAGCTTACTAGGCATTTCAAAACCTGTTTAGTTCTCTCCAGCCATATCTCCTCCTTTGAACTCAATTCTTAAGACATTCTGAACTGTGGGAGCTTGATGTTGTCACTTATTTCTGAACCTTTTTATATACTTTTTTTCTTTGAACTACCCTACTTATTGCTTCTCCAATTTCTGTTCATTTTTCAAGTCTGAACTTTGACATCACCTTCTTTGAAATGCCCTAGTCTGACTCCTACACCTGTTGAAGTCTTCTTGCTAAGTACTGTCACAATGCCCACATTATTGTAATTAATTATTTATCCAATGATTCATTTTATTTTTTCTGGACTCTTCCCTTTCAGAGATTGTATCTGTCTGCTGCATATTCCAAGTGCCTGGCGCATAAGAAATGTTCAGTAAATTGTTGAGTGAATGAATGCATAAAAGCAAAGGCTGATAAGTAAGAAGAGTTTAAGTAAGGCTGATTGGAAACTCAGTTTGGCCCTAAGGTGTAGCAGTAAAAAGCCCTCCAAGAGATGAGATGATCTGTCAAAATGGCTAAGAGACATTTTGAAGTTAATGTTTAGCAATTTATGCTGAAAAGTTTTGTTAATTTTTGTTGAAATGATTCAGCAGTGTTTTATAATGAAAACAATCAATAACTGTAAAATTTCGTTAAGTATGGACCAGAGGCCAAAGCATTGAAGTCACATTAAAATATAAGTATAAAGCAAAATTCAATACAATTGGTTTTAAATCACTTAAATTATGGAAGTACGAGTACCATGAAATAAATTTTAACTCGGTCTTCATAATAACATACTTCCAAGAAAAAAGGACCAGAATGTATTATATCAAAATATCATAATACTTTAAAATAATTTTCCTAAATTGATTTGCCATCTTCTCATGGTATGATTAATGATAATTTTTAGTAGAGGATATAGGTTCTATAATATATCATTACACATTATTAAATTGTTAATAACTATCATATTATTGAAATGTTAGACATTTTAATTCTCTTAACTCTTGAATGAATAAAATTTTAAAAAATAGCTTTATACATAATTCATACGCTTTACATGCTTTAAAGCATACGATTCAATATGTTTTAGCATATTCACAAGGTTTTGCAAGGATCACCCAAATCTAATTTTAGAACATTTTCTTCTCCCTTAAAAGAAACACTGTCCATTATGTGCCACTTTCCATTCCCTGCCCCCGCCCACCCTTTCCTCCAGCCCTAGGCAACCACTAATTCATTTTATGTCTCTACAGATTTGCCTATTCTGGACATTTCATATAAACGGAATTATACAATATGTTACTTTTTATGTCTGGCTTTCACTCAGCAAACTGCATTTTAAAGTTTATTCATGTAGTGGGGAGGAGGAAGGGAGGAGATAGACGGGGGATAAAAATTTAAATTATTTCTTCAATTAAAAAAATAATGAATTAATTAAAAATAAATAACAAATAAAGTTTATCCATATCGTAGTATGTGTCAGTATTTTATTTATTTTTATCGCCAAATTGTTGTTTGGTTATACTGCATTTTATTTATCCGTTTGTCAATTGTTGGACTGAATAAACTTTAAAAAGCATGTTTGAATAAATTACCCAAATCCTCAGCTACGAAAGAGTTTACTGTGGGAGCAGACCCATCTACAATAAAAAATTTAATAAAATCAGTTGAATTTTTAAATACTCTTTGGTCTAAGTTGTTTCAAAAGAATTTGTGTAATAAAAATTTCTAGGAAGAATATTTTTCCTACAAAAATCTGTGATTCCGTGGTTTCTAAAATATGCCACTTTTCCTTAAAGGGTCGATGTGAGGATTAAGTGATTTAATAGGATGACCTGTTTATAAAGCCGTTAGGTTCAGGTTAGAGCGGAGTTGTCCTATCCTTCCAGCTGATTCAGTCTATCCCACCACTTCTACTATTAACTGCCAAATCCCCCACTTCCTTGATTCGTTTTTACTTGTGTTCTTTGGGTTCACTCCAGATCTCATGTCTCTATACTCAGCCACTGTGAGCCTTCCCCAAAAGCATGGCTGTTTGACCCTGCTAGAGAAGGTTCCACATTGTGCTGACTGGTGCCTCCAGAAACATTTTACCTTCAGTATTCCCAGGGGGATCATTGATAACGGAAAGTTCTTTAACGGTCTTTGGATGATTTTCTTTCTTTTTGGCAGATATTTCAAACATATTTAGCCATCTTCAAATGCTCTAATTCCCATTATCAATCACAATGAATTACATTCAACATAGGACCTCACTATGAGAAAATTCTACTGATTAAGGAAGAATTCACATATCACTTAATCTATACTTAAATGCACTCTTGTAGTTCCGTGTTCTTGATCTGTGCTCTTGATTTCAATCTCTTTAAAGATCTTGTTCCTTCTCTGTACCTTCATCATTTTCTTATCTATTCACTCCCTTAAGCTCTTTTAAAAAGTTTACATGGCAGAGTAGCTCTCTATTTACTAGATGTGATGCTTCCCAATTCATGAATCATTCAATAAAGTCAATTAGACTTAAAAAAAATTTTTTTAAGTTTACATGGATTATCTTGTATTTTCTCCTGTTTACTCTTCAAACCATCACATTTAGGAATCATTTCTCCCAAAGCCATATGTAACCTACCTTCATCTCCCTTTTTTTTCTCACTCTTCCAGGTTGGGCACAGAGCAGCTAGTCTGTGCTTCCATAACTCCCATCTATATATTTTCTCCACAAGACTCTCTGGAGACAAGATCTGTGTCTTGTTCATCTTTGAATCCCCAGAGACTTCATTGTTCTTGGCACATAGTTGCTGAATGGAACTTGGGGTCGAGGAGGGGAAGTTGCTGTGCTGGCTGGAAAATTACTGCTTGGCTATCTCCCATGGGAACATAGGCTATCACCCATGGGAACATAGGCTATCACCCATGGGAACATAACATTCTAACAATAAGCTTTCTGCTTCTGTATCCCCACTTGCACAACTGACCTGTGGGTTGACAGGTAGTGAATAAGAGAAAAATAGATCTTTGTGTTTAAGACAGAATGAGGAATGGGATATAGGGCTTAAAAATCCTGTGCGTCTACATTTCGGGGCTGCTTAATTTGGGGTCTGCGTACCCCTGGCAGACCCAGCTGGCTGAATAAGGAGTGTGTTTCCTATAACTCACTGATTTCTGGTGGTCCGTGTGTCTTTCAGGGGCTGGCGGCTACAACATTTGGAGGCCCCAGGGAGATCTCAGGGAGTGGCCCTAGGATCTAAGACCGGACCAGCCTCCGAAGTGGTTGCGATCCCTGTTACAGATTCAAAGGAGTAGCCAACCTGAGATGTTCCAGGGCCCTTGAATGCTGTGACGGGTCAGTACAATAATCAAGGACGTAACCTTTAGGACATGCTCTTCGTTCCTGGTGCCGACGGGAATCTGGAATCTCCGAGGCCTCGGTGTCTAGATAAAAGGTACTTTCCTGTTTCTGTTGACCGGTCAGTGGGGGTCCGTGGAGAGACTGGACACAGTCATATCTTCCAGACCATGGCCAGGCCACGGGACACCGCCTCCTGTGCCCTGTTGTCGGGTTCTGTTTATTGTCTCTGGTCTTGTCTGGGTTTAGGTGGCGGACTTCTCTGGGTCCACCTACACCCCAATAATTGTTCTTGTCTGAGTGTCTGATTGTGCTTGTCTGAATGTCTGTTTTGTGTTTTCTGTGCAAGCGATAGGGGGGAAGCCTGAGTTCACAGAAGACACTCGGGTTGTCTCCTGCAACATTTCAAAGAAGGATTTGTAGAAGGAGCTGACTATGGCATAAAGTTTTCTCCAGGCAGACTAAAAACATTGTGTAAAGTTGAGTGGCTGTCTTTTGATGTAAACTAGTCTTTGGAGGGTTCTTTTGACAGGAGTTTCGTGAGGAATGTTTGGAAGATTGTCACGGGAGACCCAGGATATCCTGATCAGTTTCCCTACATCAATCAATGGTTAAACCTTGTTCAGACACCCCCGGTGTGCCCTTTCTCTAGGGGTGCGAGTCTTAGTTGTGGGCCCCCCGAACATGCAGCAACTGAATCTCCAAGACAGCCCAGTCTCTCAGTCCTCCACCGGAGAACAGTGACCTTCCCCCACCCTATAATCCAGGACAACAGAGGCCAAATAGCACCGCCTCACCTCCTCAGACAAGGGTAGGTAACCCCTATGGGCCTTCTGCTCCCGCTCTGGGCAGGGCACCAGCCAATACCACCACCCCAGCCATCCCCTCTTTGTGAGAAGCACCACCCCAGGAGCATCACACGGACAGGCCCTTTATGGTTTACGCGCCTTTCTCGACTAGTGACCTGTACAATTGGAAGGCACAGAATCCGCCTTTCTCTGAGAAACCCCAGGCATTAATAGGACTCTTAGAAAGTGTCTTTCAGACTCACTGCCTCACCTGGTACGTTTGCCAACAGCTTTTAATTACCCCCTTCACACAGGAAGAACGCGGATGCATTCAGAGTGAAACATAAAAGATAGCTGCGGGAGGGAGGAGAGTTGAGGAAGCAGGGAACAGACTGAGGAGGAATTTCCCTCCACCCGCCCAGACTGGGGACACAATTCTCAGGCCGGGAGAACAGCATTAGATCGATACCACCAGATTCTAATTGGGGGAATTAAGATAGCTGCTCGTCAGCCAAACAACCTTTCTAAGGTAACTGAAGTTATACAGGAATACACCCGCATTGATCCTGAGGCCCCTGAGAATCAGCAGGCAATTAATATAGCCTTTGCTACTCAGGCAGCCCCTGATATCTGGTGTAAATTGCAAAAATTAGGTTTTGCAGAGATAAACCTGTCCCAACTTGTTGAGATAGCCCAGAAGGTGTTCAACAACAGGGAGGTACCGGATGACCCCAAACGTATGGGTAAAATCCGAAGCTGCTGTCATCAACCCAGCCAATCTGTTGCCAGATCCAGACCCCGAGACCCCCGTTCATGACTGCATAGATTTCACTGACGTTGTGTGTTCCTCGCGGCCAGACCTCAAAGATTTCTCTCTGCCTGAGGTCGATGAAGTTCTGTTCATGGACGTAGGAAGGAAGGAGGTATGCTAGGACAGTGGTCGTAACTCTAACTGGCACCATCTGGTCACAAGCTCTTCCCCATAGGACTTCTGCTCAAAAGGCAGAACTCATCACCCTCACTGAGGCACTAAGATGGAGAAAGGATAAGGCAGTCACAATATACACTGACAGCCGATACGCCTTTGCCACTGCACATGTACATGGAGCCATCTACAAGGAAAGAGGGCTTCTGACTTCAGCTGGGAAGGACATCAAGAACAAGGGGGAGATCTTAGCCTTACTTGAAGCCATATAGATGCCTAAGACTTTTGCTATTGTTCTTTGTAAAGGGCATCGAAAAGGGAATAGTCCTGAGGCTGAGGGAAACCGACGAGCCAATGCAGAGACAAGAACAGTGGACACAAGGCCAGTGGGGCCCCCACCACATCTACTGACTGTTGTCCCTTACCCAGAACTGCCTCCGTCTCCGACCTATACGGCAGAAGAGAACATATATTTTCAAGATAAGGGAGCCACTAGGAACCAACACGGGTGGTGGACAACCCCAGATGGAAAAATCGGGCTCTCACGGCCCTTGGAAGGACTCTCTTCCACCAACTATACCAGAACGCACACCTCGGGCGAACTAAGATGCTCCAAGCTTTAGACCCCTACTTTCACTTGTTAGAAGGGAGAAGAATCGCAGAGGAGATTGCCTCACGATGCCCAGCTTGTGCCCAAGTTAATCCAAAGAAGGGGAAAATAGAAGATCCTAGGCATAGAGAAAGAGGAACTTATCCGGGGGACCACTGGGAGGTCGATTTCACTGAGGTAACCCCGACTGTGGGGGGCTACAAATATTTACTTGTTTTTATAGTCACATATTCAGGATGGGTAGAGGCCTTCCTTACTAGGAAAGAGACTACCTTAGTAGTGACTAAGAAACTACTACAAGAAATTCTCCTTCGATTTGGTCTCCCTGGAACTTTAGGGTTGGATGACGGGCCAGCCTTCGTAGCAAAGGTATTACAACAATTGGCTAGCTACCTAAATTTGCAATGGAAACTCCACTGCGCCTACTGGCCCCAAAAGTTCGGGCCAAGTAGGGCGAATGAAACGGACCCTAAAAAAGACATTAGTCAAGTTAGGATTAGAAACTGGTAGGACCTGGTGGGACCTGGGTAGAACTTCTCCCCTTTGCTCTTCTCCAAGCCAGGTGTACTCCATATATTAATGGAGTCACCCTATTTGATGTTTTCTTTGGAAAACCCCCACCTTTAGTACCTAAAATAGAAGATGAGAAAAAGGCAGAACTACGTAACCTTGTCTTACTTAAGTCTTTACAGGCCCCTTAAAGTGTACAGCAGGAGATTTGGTCTGGGGTTCATGCTGCCCTCTCAGACCCAGGGGACAGACTTCCCCATCAATTTCAGCCTGGGGACTTAGTGTGGATCCAGAAGTTCACTTCCAAGGGACTAGAACCCAAATGGAAAGGACCCTTCGCTGTCTACCTGACGACGCCCACTGCAGTTAAAGTAGACAGCATCCCATCATGGATTCATCACTCCCACGTGAAGGCAGCATGAGAGTGGACAGCTCAGGGAGACGGGCCCTTAAGACTAAGACTCAAACATACATAAGTATAACCCTTTGTTTCTTCCTTTTTATCTCTTTAGCCCAGACATTCGACCGGCCACAACCAAAATCAGAAGGAGCATTAATAACTTTGCTAATGACAATGCACAAGGTTTTAAATAAGACCACTCCAGACATAGGACAAGATTGCTGGTTGTGCCTAAACTCAAAAACCCCCTTACTATGTCGGGGTAGGAACTCCCTTAAACTTTACTGAGCTCAGCAGGCTAGAACTTCAAGTTGATTCACTAGCAGAAGTAGTCCTCCAAAATAGAGGCTATGAGCAAATTCCACATGAAGAATCAAGGATTTGATTTTCTGCTAAGGCCAGTGGGGAAATGTGCTGGCTGGAAAATTACTGCTTGGCTATCGCCCATGGGAACATAACATTCTAACGATAAGCTTTCTGCTTCTGTACCCCTGCTTGCACAATTGACCTGTGGGTTAACAGGTAGTGAATAAGAGAAAAATAGACCTTTGTGTTTAAGACAGAATGAGGAATGGGATATAGGGCTTAAAAATCCTGTACGTCTACATTTCGGGGCTGCTTAATTTGGGGTCTGCGTACCCCTGGCAGACCCAGCTGGCTGAATAAGGAGTGTGTTTCCTATAACTCACTGATTTCTGGTGGTCCGTGTGTCTTTCGGAGGCTGGCAGCTACAACATTGCCAAATCAGAAGTGATGCTTAGCCTACTCTAGATTAAATTTGTAATGTAAGATGTTATTAATAGAAATATTTTAGAAATATGCTATATGGGAAGTTCCTAGAGAATTGTCAGTGCCTTTGCTGTCCATGATATGTTTCTGTTTATCAAAGTTCTGGTGCTGCCTTGCTTGATTTTATTTTATTTTATTATTTTATTTTATTATTTTATTTTATTTTATTTTTTGCCTTACTTGATTTTAAACAACAGTATAGTATTATCAGTCATAATTTTAGTTATTTTAAAAAATATATTGGTTACAACTTTACTTTTTAAATTTGAAGTTTATCTAGGTGAGTAGTTTTCAATTGAGGATTCACATCACTTTATCCTTTAAGTTCTATGAATATATAGATGCTTAAGACTTACTTCAGACTTATGGAATCATTTAATTTGATATTCTTGATAGGTCTTTATATATTCTGAATATATGCTTTGTGTATTCATGGTATATTATGTCTCAGAATATTATATCCAAAGTTTTTTACTTGTAAAAATTATGTTCTGCCTTCTTTATAAATTAGATATTGTGGATGAAAAAGGGGTTTTATGAAAAGTAACCTCACAGGGTGATCCGATCATAAATTCCTAACTGGGTTAGTCTTGGTGAGTAGTCATGCCCCAGGCATATAATGTTTTTAGTAAAAGTTTTATTTTTACCTTAAGCAAGCCTGTTCATTGTTCTTGTGCATTAGGTTAACACATCAGAGGTAATGCTCCTCGAAGGCATAACCACCCTCAAGACAGCACATAATCTTATTAACTATCCTGTAATCCAATCTCCACCTTGCTTTCTTTCACTTTCATGTAATCTTCCTGAGGTTCCCACCTAAATTTCACATGCATGAAAGAAACTGCAAAACTCATTCTCCTAGAGCATTTTAGGTCTTGCTTCTTAGCAATTGTCATTGGTTCGGGCTCAGAAAAACTCATAAAATTCTTTACAGATTTGGTTGTTTCTTCATTGACAATGTAGTATCCACTCTGAAAATAAGTCAATTATTATGTTTATAGAAATTTTGTCTAAAAGCTTTCTTTTTTTTCTTTTTGATTTGTTTTATTATTTTGTGCATACCACAGAAACAACCAAATTTCCTTGTCAGTTGTACTATTGTCAAGAAATCTCATCAGCTATTTCACTTTGGAAAATTATCAGTAACCATTTAACCATAGGCATTTTATACCTACAGACAGTTTTTAATTTTTCTTTAAGAGTTCTGTGTAAGTTCTTACAATCAGCTACAGGCCTGAATACCAGTGCTCTGTGGAAAAAGACGATAATAAGTTTTAGGGGTTTTTTTGTTTTGTTTTGTTTTGTTTATTGATACAGGTACCAGCACCAAGCTGATCGAGAAGGGAAAGTTTTGGTGGTGAGACGCCCAGTTGAAAGAATGCACAAAGGGCATCTACATCAGAGAACAATAGTGGCATTCTGCCACACATGCGTGATGCAATAAGCTGAATCATGCTTACATGAACTGGGCGCAGGTGCCCTACTACATTAATGTAACATTCTAAATCCGGGGTCTTATTCCTAGCTGCGAGCCTAGATCATAGCCAAGCCTGGGGCCCACAACAGGCTTCTGATGACACCTCTTAAAACAACTTTGAAACTATCCCAGTGGTTAAGTCAGGATTTCCAGAACTTGTCAACAGATGGGCCCATGAGACAGCTAACCTAAGACTGCGTAGTACAAGAATTAATTACCTAGGATTCAAAGAACTAATGAGACATGATTGTGGGTTTTGTTTGGAATATTGTTGATGTTTCAATGTTTTATTTTTTGCATATATAAAGAACTTCCTCTTCTCCTAAGCTATAACTGTTATAGAACAGAAAGAGTTTGTCCATCAGGCACTCGCACAGTCAAACCCTAAACAATTGAGATTTGCAGTGGAGAAATATTGACTATTTAATTGATGAATTGTGCCATCCAGAGAATGAGAAGCTAATGCTCAAAAGCCCACATTCCTCAATGGCATTTAGGTTACAAATTTTACAGGTTAAAGTCACAAGACACTGTGGCTTAGAGGTTTGGGGTCATGCTGGAAGCTGATTGGTCAGAGCTGAGGTAAGGGTAATGAATCATTTCTTCATGTCTTGAGGTCTTTTCTGGCATTCTTCTATCCAGTCTCATGGGAAAGTAGTCACGAGGTCATTCCTTAAGGCTCAGGAACTGAAACATAACTAGATCAAGATGTTGTGTTTAGTGTGCCAGAGGTCCAGACAGTGTGACCACTAGTCAGGTCTGGGCTACAGTCTTCTGCCTCAGGGGTTGCTGATTATCTCGGAGAATGGTTAGGTATATATACAGAGGAATATATTTTCTAGAACTAGGATTTAAAGTGAAATTTAATCAAAGTCATAAGGACCCTTTTAAGGCATAACAATTTAGTAGACTCTGCTTTTTAAAACAGAAATGAAATATTTGTAAATAATTTTTTTTCCCCTGTCTGGCCCCTCTAGAATTTGGGAAGTATTGAGTTTTCTTACTTTAATAGCAATATACTTATTCGCATAGGTTCAAAAAGAATATGCCTTCCTTGTTACCACTACATAATTGGCAGCATTGGTCATGCAACTCAGACCTTGCTCAGAATATTATTTAATCTCTATGACCAGGCACTTTTAAGGAACTAAGATTGACTTTATACAGCAATGTTTATAAAGCCTAGTACCTGGTTTACAGTATTCCCTGACATACAGGTGAATAAGGAAGGTTACTTCTTGGCAAGCCCAGGAAACTTAGGACATTTTGGAGATCTTGAGAAGAGAGGAATTAACCCAGATTTGTAGGTACTTCAGGTGAAATCAATAGCAGGGTCTTGGCTTGGCTTCCTAGCCTCAAGAAGCATTTAAAAGTCTAATCTGAGATTTCTTATGAAAACTTCCAGCAAAGCTAATTCAAGAAGGCCTAGTTGGTAATTTACCTTTATCAATACCCCTATGTAAGTAACTAAGATAGATCTAATTATATCAGTTTTATTTTGTGATCAAGAATAATCTTTCTTTGTGATTATTTTTGATAAAAAGGTGGGCGATTATGAAGAAAAACTTTGTATTTAATGGAAAACTGCATCATTTATGACATACCTTACCAGTTATCAGATTCAAGCCTAGTTCAAGATCTTTTAGCTCTTTTGCATACCTCTTTTTAAATTACAGATAACTGATGGGTATGCAAAGTTTGTCTTATCTAGCAGAGATTTAAATGGCTTCCACCTCAGCCCTGTGGAAGAACAAGTTTTGGTACCTACCTATGAATTGCACTGGATTTAGTTACATTGTTGAAGTTGTCAATCCTTACCAAATTTTAAATTCCACAGTTTCCTTTAATATCTGACAATAGCCATTCATACTGTTTCTATTGTTCTCCCATTTGCCTGACCTGGCATCATGAACCAAAATTTGACTACCAAAATCCCCAGGACTCTAGGCTGCCTTACAGCTGACCCTTTCCACAGGATTGGAAAAAGTGCTACAAACTAAAGCCTGATGACTTGATAAAAAACCTTAAAGAACTCACCAGTGCAACAGCAAATGTGTGGGCCAGGTTTCTCCTGGTCAAGTCATCGTCTAGAGCACTAATGAAGTCCAGGGAAATGCTTGGCTCTTCGCTTTAATACAAACTTTTATACTATTATTTCTCTTTTCCTTTTAAGCATCCCTCTTTTAAGATGTATACATTTTTAGGGCTTCAAGGACTCTAAATTAATTGACATTCACCACCACCTCTCAACAGATGGTTTAACTGATTTTATAGGAACAATACCAATAAGAATTCTTGAGATACTACTTTTTAGACCTTGCTTTATCCCACCCCATGTTTACATTCGGCTCCTCGAGTTATTCAGGATAAATAATATTAATTTGTCTTGAGTAATTGTCATTATCTTGACAATGTTGAACTTCATCTGAGCCCTCTGTTTCTGGAAAGTGGCAATAATTGGGATACTTTCTTCCTACTCTTTTTTCTTCCAAGGAATGGCTAACTATAAAAGACTATCCTGCTATCACATATTCCTGTATAAGACCCATCTCCCTCCTTTCTCAATAACTCACTCATTTATCTGCCTCTATAAAACTCTAGCCCCACTTCCTTTTCCTTGAGGTAGTACTTATTAACCAATGTTCTCCCTATCACAATAGCCCGAATGAAACCATCTCCTTAATTGTCAGGTACATTTTATCTTTCACACGAGGGTTAATCGTATGGGTTTGAGATCAAAATTGTGTTTGAGCTAAAATGTGGCTTTAAAGCACAGGACAGCTACAGCTCTATTTAACCAGAAAGGCAGCCGCTAGCTTAAAAAAATGTTAGTTTACCTTTATTATTTTGAGTCGTAGGATCTGTACCAAACAAAGAGGAATAGTAGTACAAATATAATATTTTTATTCCTAAAATAAAGTAGACCCTGAGAATCCAAAGCACTACATGTCTGCCTTGAGATTTTAAAAAAATAAATCGAACACAAAAACTTATTTAAAAAACATACATAAATTGGATGCCAGTATGTCCTCACCAATTCTGTGCTATGTTGAGTAACTGGTATAAAATGTAATTGTAGAAACTATAATCGAAGCTGATTAATTAATTTTGAAACATTAAAATTAAATTTCATTAAAAATTCTCTTTGAATTGGAACATGAGAACTACCAATTGATGGAAAACAAGTATGTCTAGAACTTTCACATGTTTTTGATCACTCCCGAGAGTTGCCTCATAGACCCTCTTGCCTCATCATTGTTATCAACAAAATAATTCATGCTGCTTGCTTCTATTTGGATTTCTGATCACGTGGCCATGAACAGAAAAAACTTGTATATATCTGAACTAGACAGTAGCCAACAGATGTGAATCAGAGCCAGCTGCAGGTGCTAAGTCTAAGGTTCTGTAGACTGGTATTGCTTAATGTCTAATTCCTACAAGATAGAAAACCCTAAGTATCCGAAATATTTTAGACGTCCTCTAAGGACAGAGTAAGAAATTGAAGAGCAATGATACCTTATCAAGTAGTAGGAAACCCAGAAATAGGGTCAGCTTGGTGTTGTTATTCATGCATGTGTCCCGAGATGGGATATGAACTACTAGCTTGTGGAAAGCACCAAGTGTTTGCTGATAGTCACTACTGCTATTGTCTTCTCAAATGATATTACAAATAATGTGAAAAATGAGAGGCAGCCTGGAGATTGTAGAGTCAGGGAGAAGGTGGCCAGGAAGCATTTCAGCTCCACAGAGACCAAACTAGATCTTTGAATTTGAGTGAAAATAATAGGATTATCTGAGAGACATCTAAAAGGTAAGCAAAACTTTTGATGCACCTATTCTTGAACAAGGGTGTGGGGGAGGGGGCAGAATTTATGAGAAAATAATCTCTATTGCTTCAACAGAGTGAAAGGAAATGTATAGTACAACATGGGAAAAATAAATTATGATGTCAAAGACGTAAATGAATCAGTACAACTTCAGTGTGCTAAGTAGTGTTTAAAGAATAGGAAGAGGTGCAGGGTTGCTGTGGGATAGAGACAGAAGAAGGAATCAGACGGGAGTGCAATTTTAGCCTTTTTCTTTTCTAGTGATACTTTTTCTTTACTCTTAAGCTAGCAGAATTAGCCTTTTATGCCTACCCTTTGAATTTTGAGTATTGGTAATGCTTCTGACCAACTGTTGCAGGAAAGAGTTAAAAGGAATTATATTTTTCACTAAGTTATGCTTTTCAGTCTATGGAAATGAATGAAGCACTTAGAAAAGAATAAGATACTAAACAGTTTTTAAATTGAAATATGTTCTCAAGAGGCAGAATTCATATTGAGATGGTTTTCTTATCTGTGCTGATTTTCCTTAAAACCTTATAGGCTATAGGATTTTTTTAAATGACATGAGATTTTAAGTAACTTGGATTTCAAATATTTCTGTCTATATCTTATATGTGATAGTCCCTGTAGAAGGCATTTCAAAATTGCATTTAATAGGCTAAAAATAATTTCAGACAGTTTTTATGAATTAGAAGACTTTATCCTTTGTATTTATCTAAACTTATAAAGTAATTCTTGAACTATAGCAATTGTGACCATTTAAAAAACTATTTCCCCAAACAACATATTTAGGCTGATATATTATGTTATAAACATGTTTATAATATATATGTTTAATAATAATAACTAGTCTGAAGGGATCTGTAAGACTGAAATATGGAATGGAAGTGTTATCTTAAATATCCAGCTACAAGGCATTTACTGTAATAGAATATTATTTTTTCCACATCTATCCTTTGCATTCATATCTACTAAGATTAAGTTAAGTTTGGTAAAGTACATAATTAAAACATAGCTTAGAGATGTTTTAAATTAATTAGAAAAGTTCGTATCTACTTCTCTTTTGTACTTTTTTAGTCTATTTTATTGTAACTTGTTAAGTTCTGTTTAAATTCGGCACAGGTATAGACCATGCCTGTATTGCTCAGGGCTTATCTTTAGCATCTAACACAGGACTTGGCACTTGGGGACCTGGAAAATATTTGGTGAATAAATATTTCTAAAACAGGAAAGGGAGAAAACAACAACAACAACAACAACAACAACAACAACAAACCAAACAAAAAACATTTGAATGCCTCTGGAAGGCAGGAATCTTGACTTTTTTTTCTTCTTTCTTACTTACTTTCTCCCTCCCTCTCTTTTTCCTTTCCTTTGTTTTCTCTAAAGGAATATATATTAAGTGATCAGGATTATAACTAAAATAATTTTGCGAATGAAATTCCCGTCCACCTAAACATAAACTTTGACTAAATTTGTATATAATCTAATAAAAATAAGAGAAATTTTAGGCATTCCACTCAATGTTAGAAGAAGCATAGACTTTTAAGAAACATCACACATTCAAAACAGAGCACATTAATAGATATATTTCTAAAACCAGTACTTAGTTTTTCTGTTTCCGCCCCCTCCACCTCATCCACGCAGTAGTCTCCCTTATCTACAAGGGATATGCTCCAAGATCCTCAGTGGATGCCAGAAACCGCAGATAGTACTAAGCTCTATATATACTCTGTTTTTTCCTATACATACATGATAAAATTTGATTTATAAATTAGGCACAGTATGATATCAACAATAACTAATAATAAAATAGAACAATTATAACAATATAATGTAATAAAAGTTATGTGAAGTAAAGGTGGCCTCTCTCTCAAAATATTGTACTATGATCACCTTTTCACTTAAAGGAAGCAGTTTACGACTTCTTTTTGCATATCCAAATTGTCAGCATCACTAATCTTATGCTTTGGGGACATTATTCAGTAAGATAAGGGTTACCTGAATACAAACACTACAACAGTCTATCTGATAACCGAGGTGGCTACTAAGTGACTAATGGACTAAGTAGCAGAAAAACACAAGATGTTACCACACTACTCAGAATGTGCATAATCTTAAAACTTATGAATTGTTGATTTCTGGAATTTTCCATTTACTATTTCAGACTGAGGTTGGCTGTGGATAACAAACTGCAGAAAGCAAAACTGTGGTTAAGGGGAGACTACTGTATTTCTACCTTCTAGCTGGAAGATAGCTGAGTTTTTAATGTCTGGAAGGAGACTACTCGCACCTACTTTTATTTAAAATACTGAATTTACTGATGTTGTAAATTTCAAATATAATCACAAATGTTATATTTTTATTTTCTCAGGTACTTCAAACAACCAATCGAGGAAGACTTACAAGCTCAACAGATCTTTGTAACAAATCCCATGAGTTTAAATTTAGAGGTTTACTATTGGATTTTCTTTTAAAATTTGAAATAATGTTTACAAACAAAGTATTTTACAATTTTCAAATTAAAATCACAAATCTAATATTAGTCAAATTCATTTACACATGTCAAATTAAATCCATAAATCTAACGACATTTAAACATTTCATATTAAATCACATGTTCAATATGTTAGTTTATCAGGGATGTAATATTACATGCCCACTGTTGCCCAAGCCTGAGACAACAGCTTAGGACTTGGGAACTTTACACAGTTAAGGATTCTGAAGGGACCTGGACGCTACTGCATGATTTCCCCTCAAGACCCAGGTTAAAGTTAATTTTTACAGTAATGTAACTTTCACATCCATAATTACAGTGAATTTCTTTACAACTTGATTCGACACCAAACCCATTATATGTCTTGTTTTTTTAATGTGTCTTATTTACTATTTTTCTATAGTCATTTATTGACAAAGATCACTTACTACTTCAGATGTACATGTTTATTAATTCCTCAGTACCACCTTTAGACTGCCCTGCTGGGCATTCCAGAAGGAAAGATCTGGATGTATTCGTTCAATGCTTTCTGGAGTTGCAACTGGAAGTGAGCAGGAATTGCACAGTTTAGCCTCAGACTCTCGGCAGCAAATTTTCTCAACGTTTTGGGACTCGTTCTTCTTGCAAAGTACAGGTTTAGGACACTCTTGGTTAAATGTTCATTTTTATATTCCCTAAATATATCCCTTGTAATAGAAGTGTTGGTTGCCTAAACAGCATTCTTTTATTTTTGTCCTTCTAATGCCAGTGGATCTAAATAACATTTAAAGAAACTAAAGATCCAATTACCCAAAGTTGACAGTCGTCATAGACAACATGCCATTGGAAGAGCAGATGGATATTTTTCAGGCTAAGGAAGATATTGTTAAGCGGCTTCTATCTATTTTATTCCATTTGAAGTATACAGCATTTAAGTGGTTACAATCGACTGAATAATTTGGGGCAATAGAGATTAATTTAATCCTTATATTGTGCTTAAAATCAAATGAGATAATTCTTGTGCAAGTGCTTTATATATTACAAAGTGGTATGACAATTAGTACCACTTAAATTTAAACATTTATTGAGCATTTACTATAGGCTAGGCATTGTGTTGAATATTCATATAGTTTATAACATTAAATCCTGTGGTTTCCAAATCTAGTTGCCCAGCGTAGACCCCCAGTAAACAGATTTGCCTTCTACCAAGACTACTTTGTTAGCAAGAGGGGTGAATATGAGAACATTAGAGGCAAGAAGATTACCTCCTGGACTATTTCTCACTCTAGGTGAGACATAATATAGATATTATCATGATAATGAGGATTGAGATAATAAGATTCAGAAGTAGTTTAACATAATATATACAATCATGTTAAAGACGAAACTAAACATGAGACAAATTTAACAAGGCTATTTATTTATAAATTTGTAGCAAGGTAATCCTCTGCCATCACTTTAATTTCATCAGGCTTTCAATGGTGTTAGGTTTGAGTTTATCCAGTGAAAAATACTGTCTCTGATTGCTGAGCATTTACTGAAACTGAAGTTTGGAAGCAGGGAGACTTTAATTGGTTGTCAGGTACATTTGCCCACAAGAGGGTACACAGTTTGGGATCATTTTAAAAGATGAAAGATTGATTATTAAATATTAAGTGTGGAGGGTTGTTTGTGACTGATCATTTCCTGAAGCAAGTTGGGGTTGACAGGGTGCTTTCTTGTAGTCAAATCATCCCATTGTGGTCCTTATGGGCAGTGGTTGCCATGGTAGGCAGTTTTGCAGTTATTTAATATGAAGATCAGAAAACGTTTATTCATTTCTTTCACTCTGGGGGGAAAAAATCCTCAAAACTTTTAGTAGATGAAAGAACCCAGTAAGTGTCATTGAGCATCATGGTATTACTATATGTAATTGGCTAACTCAAGTCATATTTCTTGGAGGAAGATTTTTAAAGATAGCCACCATTTGCATCTGTATACAAATGTGCATGAGACATATTGCTACACAGTTAATTCTCCAAATCACAAGTAAGACCAATGTGAATCTTAAATAATTCATCATCTGTTGTGGAGTTTTATGTAGAGCTCCAAGAGCAAAAATATTTTCAGATCCAAGTTAGTAAGCATGCACAGTGCACAAGATTCTGTATTAATATATTGTAAAAAGGAATGGAAAAGACCAGGGTAATTTAAAAACACACTTTGAAAGAAAATGGAACCTCTTTAATCTTACACGTGCCTTAAATTGGTGTCATGTGCTTTGTCTAGGTACTTTGTCTAGGTGCTTTGTCTAGGTCTTTCCATAAAAGAAATCTTGGCCAGAAAATATACCTGGTAAATCACAGTCTTCTAAAAGCTGCTGGAGATAAGGAAAAAAATTAGTAATGTTAACTGCCCATCTAATTAATTCTGGGCACTATTAGCAACAAATTTTTTTGCTTTTTTTGGCATAAGGTTTTTCTCTGTCACTAATCCTATCTCAACTCATTTCAAGAAGATTCCTTTAGTTGGATAGACAAGAAAATATTCATTGCCTCCTTTATGTAACTTAGTATCTCTACTTAAATAAAATGCCCTAAGGAAGAAGAAATTGCAGAGGAGGTAGGAAGGGTGAGACAAGAACAGAGCTAAAAGGACTTAGTTCTAACAGGCATATACATGAGAACCTTTACAACCTAAGAACTTCTGGAGGGTGGGGCGGGGTCATCCTGGGATTAATTATGAAGGGATCCTGTCACCTTTGAGCTCGAGCATTTTTTCTACCTGTGTTTCTGCAACAAAGAGGCCATTGTACTTCAAAACAAGTTCCAAACAATGGCAGGGAAGCAAGGCAAAGGGGGCCAGAGGAGTGGTTGCTTACTGAAAAATTCAGTAGCATTTTCAAGATAATTGGCTTAATTACGTGCCCAAACTAAGTTGTGGCAATTTTAAGAGCACCACAATTAACAGTGATTTATTTTAAAACTCTGTAATTAGTTCTTTGTTCTTTCATTCTTTCCTGTAAGTACATCTCTGAGGGAATAACCAGGGCCTGAAATGTTATGGGTCATTTTGTGAATGACTTTGTGAAACTAAAGGCACTTTTGACTCAGGGATGCTAAGAGATATTTGAAATTAGGAATAAATAGTCATTCTGGATATGCTAGGTAAGAGCTAAATATAACAAATTCTAAGATTATTAGTTTGTATTTTACATAGTACTCCAGATTAAAGCAGTTTAATGAGTAGTTAGAAGCAGAGCCAGACTGCTGGGATTTATTGCTCAATTTTGTCACTATTTAATCTTAAGAAGAACAAATAAAAACTACCTATAACCCCTCTATTTAAGAAAATACAAAGTATTTACAGTAAAGGATAAAAGCAACCTGAACTCCATTAACCACTCTGTATTTGGTTTGTATCCTTTTAAATTTTTCTCTAAAGTTATACACACCAGTAGGTAATAGACACATTCATAATGCCAATAATATTAGTTTGCAATTAAAAAAATCATTTAATGATCTAATATTGACTATTTTCTAGGTTAGTACATAAAAGTTTATCTCATAAAAGAGATGATTATAGTATTTCTTCCTCTTATTAACTATTGGTCTATTTAATGAGCATCTAGGTTTCCATTCTTTTGCTATTATGTTGGTATAGCGAACATCCTTATACATAAATATTAAAGTTATTTCTGTAGGCTAGATTTCAAAGTTGGCTAATGAATCCAAGAGTATGCATATTTTAAAAAAATAATGATATAATTGACATGTAACATTAGTTTCAGGTGTACAACAAAATGATTTGATATTTGTATATATTGTTTCTGGGAAGAACAAACTTTCCTTTACCCTCAAGATTCTTTTGGCTGGTCTCATAATCAAATAGACATGAGACAGATCAGTAAGGAAAAAAAATAACCAAATTTAATGCATACATATGTATGGCAACCCCTCATACATGAGAGAGTTGGAGACAACACTTGGTAGGGAGGTTCAAAGATAGAAAGGGAACATGGGTGTATAGAAATTCTGAACTAAGGATAAGATAAGGTGCCTTGAGGGCTTCAAAAGGTCATTATAGAATGATAAGAGCAAATGTTTGGTAAATAGAAACTTGTCCTGCCCTATAGATAGGTTAAAAGTGGTTATCTTTGATAATCTCTTATTATGGGCAAGGCCCTGATTTCAAGTTCTTCTAGGTAGTTAAAGGTGGGGGAGGGTGGAGCAGAAGTTTTTTTTGAGCAGGAAGCTAAAATTTCCTTTAGCTTGAATATGCATACCACTGAGGCACGTCTTGGAGTGGTTCATTTTGGATTCCCACAATTGCAAAATGATCACCATAAATCAGATTCATATCCATCACCACATAATGAGAACTTTTAAAATTTATTCTCTTAGCAACTTTCAAAAATGCAATAAAATATTATTAACTCTAGTCGCCATGCTAAAGCTATCTATACATTATGTCTCAAGGACTTATTTATTTTATAACTTGAAGTTTATATATTTTGCTCACCTTCTCCTATCTCCCTCTCCCCTCCATTGACATAAGAGAGACATTGAATATCAATATCAATAATAGAAGAATATCACACACACACAATAAATAATAAACTACCTAATCTAATTTCTGTATCTGTGAGTTCAGGATTGGCTCTTTTCAAGGCTCCATGCATATAAGTGAGATCATATGATATTTATCTTTTTCTGTTCATTTCCTATTTCAATTTCTAGCATAATGTCCCAAGATACATCTATATTGTTGCAAAATGGCAGTGATTTCCCTAATATGGCCAAATAATATTCTAATGTATGTATGTGTGTGTGTGTGTGTGTGTGTGTGTGTGTGTGTGTATCTCACGTTTTCTTTACCCATTCATTTAGGTTGCTTCCATGTCTTGGCTATTGTAAATAATAGTGCAATGAACATGAGAGTGCATATATCTTTTTGAGCTGGTAATTTTGTTTTCTTTGGATAAAAACCCAGCAGAGGAGTTGCTAGATCATATGTTAGTTTTATTTTTATTTTTCGGGGGAACCTCCATACTGTTTTCCATAGTGGTTGTACCACTTTATATTTCCACCAACAGTGCACAAGGGTTCCCTTTTATTCGCATCGTCACCAACTCTATTATAATAACCATTCTATCAGGCATGAGATGATATCATTGTGGTTTTATTTTTACTTCTCTGATTAGGGATATTGAGCACCTTTTTATGTGCCTATTGCCCATCTGTTTATTTTTTGGAAAAATATCTATTTAAATCCTCTGCTCATTTTTAAACCAGATTGTGGTTATTTGGTATTGAGTTGTATGAGCTCTTTATATATTTTGGATAGTAATTATGTACCAGATATATGATTTGTAAATATTTTCTCTAGTTTGGTAGGTTGCCTTTTCATATTGTTGATGGTTTCCTTTGTTGTGAAGATTTTAATTTTAATAGTTACTTCCACATTAATTTTAAAAAGTTGTGATAATTTATGCTTTCATTAATAGTGTGTGAGAGAATGTCCACTTCCTCAATCCATATGAATTTTTTTACCTTTTTTTACTTAGGAAAAATTTCAAATATATAGAAAATAGTGTAACAAACTCCCATGGACACAACATCCAATTTTAGCGATTATCAACTTCATTTTTATCCCCTCTTGTCAAATTATTTTGAAGCTATTTCCGACATGACATTTCCCCATGTAAACCAACTTTTTTAAACCTTCATTTCAGTCCAATTCTGCTTCCTTATAACACTATATAAATATGATGGTATTCTCTGTCCTATTCTCATCCCTAAAGTGAGATAATAAAAAAATAGAACTTTTAAGAGGTACCCTGTAAGATTTCAGGGTAGAAATGAAGGTTAAATGCACTTAAAAAAAAAAAAAGGCCAAAATGGAGTCAGTCACTTTTGTTAAGCCAAGTCACCAAACCAAAACTTAAAAACCTAATTGCTGTTTCAGCCTCTCCCAGTAGTGGAATTTTAAACCAACCAGTGGAATTTCCTTATCAATATTAGTGAGGTAATCTGCATGATAAACCCCCTTCCATTTCCTAAGCCCCAAAGGTAGATGATCTTGCTTGAAATAACCATTTTTATTTTGCTAATAATCTTCTTGTCCCACTCAGTTCTGCCTATAAGAACTTTCCATTTTATACAACTCCTTGAAGTACTCCTTGAAGTAGCTGCTAGGTGGGATGCTGCCCTATTCATGAATCACTCAATGAAATTAATTAGATCTTCAAATTTACTGGGTTGAAATTTTTTAACACTTTTTTTTTTTTTTACTCTCTGGCTCATTTTTGCATTGATTAACAGTCACTGGTCCCCCATAACATGTTGCTTTCTGTTGTGGCTCTTTGACATTGCTGTTATTGGAAAGGAAGAGACACTTTAATGAATGAGAAATTAGCTCTCACTCTATGATGAGATACATCATTGAGGAGCCAAACTCTGGTTTTGACAATAGAAGTCAAAAGAATCGCTATTTTAAGAGAGCACCCTGGTGATGTTATTATGTGCATCCTGCTTGTTTATTGATGTTCTTTAGCTCTTGAGCATAAAATCAAAGGTGGGACCCAGTAGCAGCCAAACCATGATCTTTGATAAAAACAAATGAAACATTGTTAGCATCTCTGCCTTCTCTGGTCATACCCGTCCCAAGAGAAGTAGTCCAGAGATTACCTTTTTCTACCAAGGTGGAGAGATTAGATGACACCAGAAATTGGAGCCACTAATTTCTTTATCCACTTCACTTCCAACCAAAATGCCTGTTTTAAAAACGGAGGGGTGAGGGGTGGGTAATTATTCTTAATTTAATTAGCCTAATCCAATCTCCATGCAATAATGAGATCTTTTTGAAAGATAAATTAGATTTTGTTATTTACCTGTTTGAAGCCAGTCAAAGGCTTCTCATTGCCTTTAGGATTAAAACTAATATATCCTCAAGAGGCTTATAAGGCCTGGTCTACCATTTCACTTTCATTGACCTATCTTTTCCCATTTTGCTCACTCTGCTCTAACCACAGTGGCTTTTTTTTAGGTCCTCCCAAGCTTTAGGCTCTTTCTTCACTCAGAACACTACTCCTTTGCTCTGGGCCACTCTTCCCATGTCTCATCACAATAGTTGCCCTTTATACTTCAGATTTCAGTTTAAATGTCACCAAGAGGCTTTTGGAGGCATCCCATTTAAATTAGATCCCCTCTTTTTACTCTTTGTAACCTCCATCTTTCCCCCATAGCACTTATTCTGTAATGATTATATAGTTATGTATTGGTTTTAAATTTTAATGTTTCCCCCTACTTATTCCTCGGAACCCAGCAGAGCACCTTGCCTCTAGTGTGCACTTGGTACTTTTTTTTTTTTTAAATGAATGATTAAATGAATTAATTTTTAAACTAAGACTACAAGAATTACTAGGACTTACTTAGCTAGGCAAAGGAAGCGTGTAGGAAGCGGAGATGGGAAAGCTTTCTGCATAGAGCTTTTTGGAAACTTTCAAGGAGGAAAAACCCATCTGAAATGAGTGTTGTGAATATTAGATTAGAAATTTACTTTACTCTGTTTCATTAAACAAGGAAAATTTACATATATATATTTTATACATACATATATATATTTTATACATATATACATTTTATATATATATTTAACAGAACTGTATTTTTCCAATACATCGCTATATTTAGTTTTTAAGTCTGGATCATTAGAGGTGTAGAAAAATGAGCTAGATAAAAATCTTAGTGAAATTAGTATTGGGGTGATTCTGTTATACGCAGCTGTTGGTTAAGGTGATTCACTCCAAGAAGAATGCAGGGAGTAAAAATCAGGATGACTGGGCTGCTGATATAATCTGTTACTTTGTTCAGTAAAGGAAAACAAATCACTTTTAAAAGTGTATTATGTTTTGAACTCCAAAATTTTTTTTACATTTTTTTGTTAGTAAAGTTGTTAGCAGATTAAGGGTAATGACCTTCAAATAATCATTGACTAATCACAATTTTAAGAGCAAGTATTTTGACAAAGAATGTGAAAAAAAGTCTCACAAGCATATTGTTATTGTAAGGCACCTTTTGCTAAAATATTTTACTTTGTAGCTACCCCCAAATCTGAAAGGTCTGTTTTTTTGTGGAATTAAGTCATCATAAAAGAGAACATAGATTTGAAGGCAAGTTAGTCCATAATTTAAGTCCCAGGCCCATGACTCACTGCGGAAATTGTATAATTTTTTTAATAGCTTGATTGAGGTATAATTTACATACTACAAAATCTACTCATTTTAAACAAATAATTAAATGATTTTTTTGTAAATTTACATAGTTATGAAACCATGACAACCCAATTTTATAGCATTCCTATCACCCCCAAAGCTTCTTCCCATCCATTAACAGTCAATCCCCATTCCCTAGGAACAGGTAAGAAATAATTAAAATTTATTTTGGGAGGGGTCTCTATAAGGTATACCTTTTCTGGGCATTTCAAATAGACAATCTTATAGTTTGTGGCTTCTTTCTTTCAGTTAGCAAAATGTTTTTAGGTTCATTCATTTCAGTAATTTACTTCTTTTTATTGCATAGTAAAATTGCAATATATAGGCATACCACATATTTTTTATACATTCACCAATTGGTGATCATTTGAAATTTTCCACTTTTGTCAGTTATGAATAATAAACCTTCATGGTCAAGTCTTTGTGCGGACATGTGTTTTCATTTCTCAGGGGTATGTACTTCGAAATAGAAATACAAAGTCGTAGGGTAAATTTATATTTAAGTTTTAAAGAAATATCCAAACTTTCTAAATGGCTGCAGTTTGAGGGTTCTAGTTTCTCTGTATCCACTTTAGCTCTTATAACTGTTTGTCTTTTTTACTATAGCTTCTTACTGGGTGTGAAGTGATTTTATTTTATTTTATTTTTTTAATCTTTTAAAATTATTTTCATTTTTTTAATGGTGACATTGGTTAATGAAATCCAATAAGTTTCAGCTGTACACTTTAACAGTAAGGCGTATGTATATTTACACTGTGTGTTCACCTCCCATAGTTAGATTTCTTTCTGTTGCCACATATTTGACCCCCTTTATCCCATCTACCTCCCCCTTCCCCCACCACCCTCTGATAACCACTAGTCTATTGTCCATGTTCATGAGTCTCTGTTTGTCCTGTTCATTTGTTGCTTTTAAGTTTATATTTTACATATAAGTGATATCATGTAATTTTCAACTTTTTCTGTCCGGCTTATTTCACTTAGCATAATTATCTTGAAGTCCATCTATGTTGTTGCAAATAGTAGTATTTCATCTCTTCTTATGGCTGAGTAATATTCCACTGTATATATGTACCACAGCTTCTTTAGCCAATCATCTATCATAGAACACTTTGGTTGCTTCTATGTCCCAGCCACCATGAAGAATGATGCTATGAACATTGGTGTGCAAAAATCTTTTCGGATATAGGTTTTCAAGTCTTTGGGGTAAATACCCAGTAGAGGGATTGCTGGATCGTGAAGTGATTTTAATTTGCATTTTCCTAATGGCTAATTGACTTTATTCATATGTATATTGCTCATTCATATATTTTCTTTGAAATAGTTATTCAGGTCTTTTGCCCATTTTTTTAACTGGCTTATTTCTCTTCTTATCATTGAGTTGCAAAAATGCTTTAAAAAAATCACATATGTATAGTTTTGGATAAGATTTTTTTATCAGATACATGATTTAAAAATTCTCTCAATTTGTGGTTTGTCTTACAATTTTCTTGATGATATCTTTTGAACTGCAACATTTTAAAATTTAATATTCAATTATCAAACGTTTCATGCTTTTGGTGTTATAAGAAATCTTTGCCTAACCCAAAGTCATGAAAATTTTTCTCATAATATTTTCTCGTAAGAGTTTAGTTTATGCATAGCTAGTTTATTTTGAAGTCTAAGATCCATTTTGAGTTAAATTTTGTGTGATGTGTGAGTTCTTAGTCAAAATTCACTGTTTTGCATGAGAACATCCAATTTTTGAAAGATTATCCTGTCCCTGTGGAACTTTCTTGGCACCTTGGTCTACAACCAACTGAACATAAATTTAATAGTTTATTTTTGGATTTTCAACTTAATTCAGTTGATCTGCGTGTCTCTCCTCATGCCAACCAACACTACCTTGATTATAGAAAATTTCGAAATGGAATAATGTGAGTTTTGTTCTATTTCAAGATATTTTTTGCTGTTCTGGATCATTTGCATTTCTGTATAAATTTTAGGATTAGCTTGTCAATGTCCACAAAAAAAATTGTTGCTGGAATTTTGATCAGGATTATATTGAATTTACAGATCAATTTGGGGAGAACTGCTATGTTTATAATCTTGTTCCAATTGATGAACATGGAACATCTCTCTATTTATTTAGCTTTTTATTTCTCTCAGCAATGTTTGGTAGTTTTCAGTTGTACAAGCCTTGAACTTCTTTCGTTAAATTAATTCCTAAATATTTGATGTTTTGGATGCTACTGTGAATAGAATTGTTGTTCCTGAAGCCTGATAATTACGTCTGTCTGCTTGTACACTCTGGCCAAAAAACGCAAACGCAGGCATTTGCAGTAAAGAAAGAAATTAGTTTATTAGAAGTGGCCAAACCAGAGACAGGTGAGCTTGTTCTTTGAAAGTCCTAACTTCCTGATGGCATGTACGTTACAGGTTATGTAGGGCAAAATCACAAGACACCATGGGTTACAGTTTTAGGGTGTGCTAAGAGCTGATTGGTCAGAGGTGAGATAAGGGTAATAAATCATTTCTTCAGGTCTTGAGAACAACTCAGAGGTCAGCTCCAGTATCCAGAACTCAGAACTGGTTTCAAGGAGAGGTAGTCAAAGGGGTTGTCCTGCCTTAAGGTAGAAGCTGAAACATAAATTAGATGAAGATGTCATCTTTGGCCTTCCAGGGGCTTACCTTGTGAGCATTAGTCAGAACTAGGCTACTATCTTCTGTTGCCTCAGGGGTCAAGGATCATCAAGGTGAGAGAGAAGGTCAGGTCGGTGAAGTGTCCTAAGAAAGAAAAGAAGAGAAGAAGGAAAAAAGTGTTTGAAAACTACAGTTTAAATCAAATCAGAATTACAAGAACCTTCGGTATCATTTTTTTTTTAATTTCATTTTGGGCTATTCATTTCTAGTATTTAGAAGTACAACAGATTTTCGTATGTATGTCAATATGTGTCCCATGACATTGTTGGTCTTATCAGTTCTCATAGTTTTGTTGTGGATTCTTTGGAATTTTCTACATATCAGATGATGTCCCCTGTGAATGAATACAATTTTTTACTTCTTCCTTTCTCCTGTAGATACTATTTATTTGTTTGTTTGTTTGCTGCCTTATATTTTAATCTGTTCAGGCTGCTATAAGAAAATTGCCATAAACTTGGTGGCTTAAAATCAGTTTATTTCTTACAGTTCTGGAGGCTGGGAGGGCTTACTACCGAGACACCAGCAGATTAAGTGTCTGGTGAAGATGTTTTCTGGTTCATAGGCAGCCATTTTCTCTTTATCATCACATGCTAGAAGAGCAAAGTAGCTCTCCGCGGTCCTTTTTTATAAGTAAGGGCACTGATTCCCAAAAAACTACCTCCCCCAAAAAGCCACCTCCAAATATTATCACACTGGAGATTAGGTTTCAACATGTGAATTTTGAGGGACACCAACATTTGGTCTATAGCTGGGGTCCCCAACCCCCGGACTGCAGACCTGGTACCAGACCATGGCCTCTTAGGAATTGGGCCACACAGCATGAGGTGAGTGGTGGTGGTTGAGCAAGCGAAGTTTCACCTGTATTGGCAGCCACTCCCTAACACTAGCATCACTGCCTCAGCTCCACTTCAGGTCATCAGGCAGTAGATTCTCACAGGAGCACTGGTCCCTGGTGTCAAAAAGGTTGAGGACTACTGATTTATAGCACCTGATTATCCTGTCAACAATGTTGCATAGAAGTAATGAGAGCAGATATCTTTACCTTGTTTTTAGGGGGAAAGCATTCAGTCTCTCATCATTAAGTATGATGTTAGCTGTAGGTTTTTTTTTCCCCACTCTTTAATCCCCGCCCGCCGCCCCACTTCCACCCCTGACCTACAGATGTTGCTGTCTCCCTTTTTTTTTAAGAACTGGATCTCTGAAGGTGGGCCGTCTCCTCCCACGCGCTTGTGGAGTGCACCTGGGGCCTAGGGCACCTGGGGCATGGTCCGTGGCTTCGCCTGGGGCACAAACCCAGGAGCTTCTGCATGTAAAGCAGATGTACTAACCACTAAACTATAGAACCACCCCAAGCTGTAGGTTTTTCATGGATTTCTTTTATCAGATTAAAAAAAGTTTCCTTCTATTCCTGGCTGTTGAGAGGTTTTTTTACTTGTTTGTTTTTGTTTTTATTGTAAATGGAGTTTGTCAAGTGCCTTTCCTGCATCTATTAAGAGGATCATGTGTGTTTGTTCTTAAATCTATTAATAAGATAGCACATTAATTGCTATTTGGATGCTAAGCCAACCTTGCATTCCAAGTTTTAAATCCTACTTGGTCATGGTATATTATTCTGTTTTTATGTTTCTGGATTTGGTTTGCTAATATATTGTTGAGGACTTTCGTGTGTATATTCACGAGGGTTATTGGTTTGTAGTTTTCTTGTGATATCTTTGTCTGGCTTTATAGATTTCCTTTTTTTTTTTTCTGATTTGACACTTAATTTAATTGCTTTATGGTCAGAGAACATATTTTGTATGATGTCAATCCTTTTAAATTTATTGAGACTTGCTTTATATATTTAACATATAGTTGATCCTAGAAAATGTTCCATGTGCACTTGAGAATTATTCTACTGCTGTTGGCTGAAGAATACTATAGATGTCAGTTCTGCCAAGTTGGTTAATAGTATTATCCAGATCTTCTATATCCATGTTGATTGCCTATCTAGTTGCTCTACTTATTATTTATTCAGAGTGTGGTATTGAAGCCTCTACTGTTATTCTTGAATTGTCTATTTCTCCCTATAATTCTCTTTTTAATTACTTTTTTGCTTCATATATTTTGGGGCTCAGTTGTTAGATGCATATATGTTTATAATTGTTATATCTTCCTGATGAATTGAGCCTTTTATTTTAAAATGTCACTCTTTGTCTCTACTAATACTTTTATCTTAAAGTCTGTTCTGTCTGATATTAATGTGCACACTACAGCTCTCATGATTATTAATTGCATGTTATATCTTTTTTATTATTTTTTTTACCTTTAAAACTATCTGTGTTTTTGAAACTAAAATGTGTCCTTTATAGACAAGTCAGAATTGGATCTCTCTCTCTTTTATTATCAGTAAGATTTTGTTTAACTTTTGTAAAATTAAACATTATAAATTTCATAGGGTCATTGTGAAGATTAAGTTGGACAGTTGGAAAGATTATTAAAACATTGCTGGTGGGTCCCACTTCTAGTGTTTTAGATTCAGTAGCTCTGATGTGGGTCAGACAAATTGCATTTCTGACAAGTACCCTGCAGGGCTGGTAGCCACAGCTTGAAAATCGGTGACATAAGAGTACTTTAAAACACCTAAAGCAGCCTGGGTACCTCATTATTGTTACTTCTATTCACTTCTTTTATTACTTGAAAGTCATTTATTCTTTGGATAACCTATTCTGTTGGGATACTTTTGGTGTTGGTTTTAATATATTAGTACTTATGTTTTTAGGTCTATTAAAAATAAAAATCTCACTTGTAAAGCAATCAGGGACATATTAGTTTGCAAAAGAGAAAATTTATGAAAAATAAATAATCTTTTTTAGTATAAAATATTTCTGCAATCTGAGCTCTGTAATTCCTCATATCGGATCATATCACTAAAATTAACAATATTACAGAAGATAGAAATAAATCAATTAACCATTAAACAGCAAAACATTTTCATTGTGGGAAAAATGATGGTGAATATTACAAAAGTTGGTGTTACAGTATCAATGGCGATATAGATTTGATATTTTGAACTTTTATAACTTTAAGAAATACCTTGAAATTAGTATTAGTTACTTAATGTTTGATATAACTAACTCATTTTCAAATATCTCTGAAAAATAATACATTTATATAAACCCACACCTTTAATAACCTACAACTGGGAAACTTCCAAACCTTTACATGTGAGCCGTTTCTAAAGGAAAAGGTAAATCTCCCTTTAATCCAATGTCTTTGAAAGGTTATAAGTGGTTCACTACTTTTTTAAAAAAGTTAAAACATAATAAATGAATATCTTGGATTAAACACATTTTTTTCTTGTTACAAGTTGGTACAGAGCCTTGTCATTTTACTGTTTTCATTCGCAATATTAATCTATAGCAACAAGTTGATTTTGCAAGAGGGCATTTTTCGCTGCTTATTTTCTCAAATGTAAAAATAAATCTAAAGAACATTATCAATATCTATAATGTATGATAGTAATGCTTGTAATTTTGAAGAATTTACTCAGAATTGAGGTCGTAATTATTTAGTTCTGATTTATACACTTAATATATATTTTTACTAGACTCTTATTCCCAATTACTATTATTAGCATTACTAATGTTAGTTTTTAAATTTTCAGAAGTTAAGCGGATCAAATGAAGTGATGTATATATACCAGTTAAGTTAAAACTGTGTTTACCATTTTGTAAGATTCTATAAGTCTTAGCTATTATACTTGCTGACGAAAGTAGCAATACTAATAGCACTACCTTATATTTGTGTAGTGCTTTAGGCATTATGGGAAACTTTCACATTTAATACTAGTAGGAATTCTGTTATAATTAATACTGAAGCAGCTATGTACATGGAATGTATTTGTGTGAAGTTGTTGTATTTTGCCGTGACTATTTGTATAGTACAGTGCTGAAATGTCCATACCAGGGCAATTCTTCCCTTTCTCTGAGGTTGCAAAGCAATTCCATTCACTTTTCTCCTCCCCTCCTTTTCTTTTCTCTCCCTCTCCCTTTTTTTTTTCAAACTTTTACTAAACTTTTTACTAAGAACAAATTTAATTAAACAAAAATATTGCACTAAAATTTCACTGATTCTTTCCCTTTCATTCTCTCATTCATGTCCTGAAAGGTGTGGAAGGAATATTATATGCTGAGGGATATCATTATATGGGAGAGAAGAGCCTTCCACTTAAGAAATAATGTTGCACACTTTATAAGCTACTGCATAATCTTGAGAGCGAGTTATCTTTTAGGAAATGGATGAAGGGGTATTTCCAAATTTACAAAAATCTCATGAAACAAAGTATGAATGATTATTATCTATCTTGGAAATAAAGAAGCAAAAAAGCTTCCAAATATATAAAAGTATTATTTCAATATTTTTAAATCATTAAGATCTTAACTTTGGAAGTATATAATTTTCTTCATGGATTTACAGGTATTTAACAATGGATGGGTAGATATCAAGTTAAGTGTGAACTGTAAGATTCAAACATATCACAGAAACATAACTACTTCAGTTCCCTCAGCTGAACCTACAGTTAGTCTCTATTACTTTGATTGGCTATTGGATAATTTTGTAATAATTTTAATTTAACAGTGTTACCTGATGTCCACTAGGGGGGACCAAACAATGAACAGAAGTAAATGCTTCTCTCAAGTGGCAAAAACCCAAGCCATTTCAGACTGCCCACTTGAAATTCACAAATTATTCTTCAAAATTTTCTATTGCTAGAAGGCCAACTCTATCAGGATATGCAAGCATATCTATGGAAATATCGAAGAATCAGTAGTAGGCAAATAATATATTAGAGCAGAGCAAAGCATTGCCTAAAATCTTTGATAACTTGAAAGTTTAGTCAATTCACAGAAAATCACTAAACTATTTTGAAATTGTTCATCTTTTAATAAATACCAAGTCGTACACTTATAAGATTTTTTTAAAAACACTTGACTGATTTGACAAGAGAACAAAGATGAATTATGAGATAAGACTCAGTAATGTAGTAAGTTAATATATTTTGGATCATGATGAATTTCAGAAGTAAATTTTTATTGGAGCCATGCCCAGCTGTTTTATTTGTCAGTACACAACTGAAATCAACAAAGCCTGAAAATTGTTTGTAATTTCTAGTTTAAAATACTTTATTTTGAAAATATTGTTTTCCAATATGAAGTAAACATCTACTTTAGAACTCTATGAATTTCAAGTTTAATATTCCTGTTATTACTTGAAATCTCTGATTTGTAAAAGATTTTCATGATATGAAGCAATACATTTGCATACTGTTCTTAAAGCATTTCACATTTTATGAAACTTAATATTCTAAGAAAAATAAAAAGAATTTTATTTAATGTAAATATAATTTAATAATCTCATATTCCAATATTTTTCAGAATACAAGGTAAGCACACAGATAAGAATAACTTTGTAGAACTACAGATTTCTAAACTTTTTTTACATGAGCAGCTCGAATTTTATTGCCAAGTTAGTATAGCAATATCACACCTAATATGCAAGATGAAAACATGGCTTATTTAAAACAACAACGACAACAACAAAACAGTTAAATCCAAAGATCTATATCATAACAATTTCTTTGCAAAATACAGGTAAGTACTGCAAAAACGAAATGTCCACTAGATGCCACACTTCCTTTGCAGAGTACAGCAGTACTTTGACTTCTGGCAAGCTTTATGCAGATGAAATTGTATCTGGTAACGGGACCCAAACTCAATTGTCTTTTTCCTTATATTCTCTCTCTAATGTCAGTCCCCCATTGATATGCCTAATTATCCAAAATTTGCATAGTAGTATCTTGTAAAGTTCTATTGAAATCCTGCAGAAATATAGGGAGCTTATATTTACCGACTGTAAAAATCAAGGCATTTTGGAACTTTTTTCCTATGGCATCAAAAAGATGATTTCATTTAGCTTTTATTTATTTAACTCTTTAAAATCACATGCTCTTTTTCACATATATGTATATGTTTCTTGTTTCTCTTTTTTTTCCATAAATGTTTATTGTTTCTTAATTAAAAAAAAAAAAACAGAGAAAAACACTTCTAAAGATATAGTTTAGCTTTTAGAGAACTATATTGACTGAAACTATATTGATTGACTTATCTCTAGGGTCACTGATATTTTATTGTGTTTTCAGAGCTTATTAAAACTTAAAAAAATAAAGATCTTTCAGTTTCTTTGAGATTTTTGATAGGCTGAATTCAATAATAAAACGAATAGAATTCAGTAAGTAAAGACATATACTCTGTTACAAGTTCCCACTGTATGCTATGAGACAAACTTAACAGGACTACTGAGTATTCAAAATACTTATACTCAGCTTGAGTCACAATATTCAATATACCTGTAAACTGTCAATTCTGGCATCATTTGGTGATATAAAATAAATAACATACCTTAATCAGGTGATAGTGTGGGGCCAGTCCTACTGTCTTCCTCCAGATTACCAGTCACCTGAGCAATTCTTCCCTAAGACAGTTATAACTTTAAGGCATTGTGTTTTCTTATTCTCGAAATATTTTGAGGATCCGATCACAATATCCGATCACTAAGGAATACAGTAAATTTTTAAAAATCAACTTAAATTGACTTCAGTTGCTGTAGTAACTCGTGAATTTACCAGTTGGGCTGGATTTTTTTTTTTCCTAAATTGATGTGTTTTGAGGATTTATTTTCAAATAAATCACTTTCAAACCGGTATGAAAGTTTCTCTCTTGATAACTGACATGAAATTGACTAAATTTACTGGCCAGTTTGTTGAAGAAAGTAACAAATTCTATAGGGGAGAAAAAACAAACAAGCAAATCTTCAAACTAAACAACATACAAACAAACAAATTAATGAAACTTGAATTGTCAATCTAGAAAATCTGTATATCTGTAAATATCAAAGTAAATTCTTGTTGTTTCACATTTTTTCCTAGTAATTATTTTCATGTACATAGCATCTATTGTTAAAGATTCCACTCACTGGGAAATGCACACATAAGTTTCCAAAGGAAACTAGAGGAAACAGATCAACCAAAATGTGACTTTGTAAAAAGGGCTCACATAAACAAAGCAAGAAAACAATGTTTGGCACCTGCTAGAAGCTGCTCTAGGAATAGATTGTTGTTAATTCTAATTTCTTTATGATTGCTGTTAAGAGTATGCACTGAAAGCCAAAGGGTTATTTATAGGTGAAGGAAACCCAGAAACTAAATCTTCAAGAATTCTTTTCCTTCATCTGAATGATGCTACTTTGGTAAAGACACTGTAATTTATTTCCATTGAATTCTAAGAGTAAACAGACTCTGCCTTAAAGACAAACTCTACCTTTATCCTTCCTATTTGCCAAGGAAATTGCACCTCTATCAGAAATCACATAGAAAAAAAATTGTCAGGCAGTTAACAAACGTAACTGAGCATTGAGAATATGGTTTGCATCATTCTAGGCACTGTGGAGAGAAAGAAAGTCCTCAAGAATTCCTTTTTCAGGTGTCAAAAAAAAAAAAAAAATGGAGCCCGTTTGAAATGAAGGTGGAGCTGCTATGCCAGCAGAACTGCTTTGCATGTCTTATGCCTCAAAAGTTTGGAATATTAAAACAGGGTAAAAGAACCTTTGGACTAGACCTAAAGCAACATTGTTTACAAAGAGATCAAGAAAGGAGTTATGACTACTGGACTGAAAATTAAAAACACTGTTTAAAATTAACATCACTATATTATATTATCTTCAACATTAGAAAGGCTTTTTTTCTATTGATGTAATTGTTCCCCTTCCCTTTCTCATAAATACCCATTGCCTTTGTCTCCTACTGGGAACATTGTTTGGGCCTCTGCCTGAATCAGTGCTTTCTGAAGCTATACTTATTGATCAAATAAATGTTGTTGCCTCTCACTTTGAATGGCCTTTTATTTTTATGTTAACACAAGTTAGAGCTAAGCTAAACCAATGCATGCTGATGAAAATTGGAATGTATTCAGATCTGGATCCTGCTAAAAATTAGATCAAGGGTATAGGAGGGGCGACCTGGTGCATCCTGAGGTAGAATGCTTTTTCTTAAGCAATCGATAAGATCTTAAAAAAATTAACTCTAATAGCAAATATGTTCATTGTTCAAATCCTCAAACAATATGGAAGTATTAATATGATATCTAAACAAAAGGATTCAAGTTAGAGTGTGATAAGTTGATATTTTTTCTACTAAGTATATATTGTAGAAGGAATTTCTTAGTAACTATTTGAATAATTATAATTATTAGAAGACTATTATGTATGCACATCCCCTCTCAGGCCTTTGAGCACAAATGGAAGAACGTAGAAACTCATAAAAGCCTTTATATCTCTCTTGGAGATAAGAAAGGCCTAAATCTTAGGCACTCAGATGCTTTTTTGGGTTTCCTGGGTCAGGGCATCCCTTTCTCTGCCTTCTCTTTTCTATGCTCACACCCTCCCTCACCCGCCACCAGTCAGTAGGATCAACCAAGAAACAGTATATAATCTTTTTACAAAAGAGGTGAAAAACTGAAAAGTCTTTAGAAGATCACTGCTTAAATTTAACATTTGACTGATCTTCAAAGTTACTTGCAAAGATAAATTCCTTTTTCTTCCAATCTTCTGATTCCATGCCCACCTTCAAGTCTAGCCTGGAGCAGGTAGTAGCATTGAGCATACCTGTCCAGACTTAACTTCCAAAGAAGCTTCTCTAACATGGCCATAACAGGAGCCACTGTGTATGAGGTGGGGTGGAGGGGGTGCTGATAAAATGATCCTGGAAAGTGCATTTGTGTTAAGGTGACTGTAAGCCTTTTACATTGTATATTTCTTATAATATTGTTATTTATCTTTCAGTAGTAAGGACAATTAAATTGAAATTATTTTCATATGATATAATCTGTGCATATTATAGATACTATCTTTTCATATTTATAGTTATAAGGATTTATGCTGAAAGTAAATTTTACTTTTAAAATTTATTATAGATGTAAATAAACAAATGAGATGACATCAAACTAAAAAGTTTTTGTACAACAAAGAAACCCTCAACAAAACAAGACAACTGACTGTTTGAGAGAAGATATTTGCTAATGATACATCTGATAAGGGGTTAATATCCAAAATATATAAAGAACTTACACAACTCAAAAATGAAAAAAACAAACAATCCAATTAAAAAATAGGCAGAAGGCCTGAACAGATACTTCTCCAAAGAAGAAATGCAGATGGCCAATAGACATATGAAAAGATGCTCAAGGTCACTAATAATCAGAGAAATGTAAATTAAAACCACAATGAGCTATCACCTCACACCTGTCAGAATGGCTATCATCAATAAATCAAAAAACAAGTATTGGCGAGGATGAGGAGAAAAGGGAACCCTCATACATTGTTGATAGGATTGCAAATTGGTACAGCCACTATGGAAAAGAGTATGGAGGTTTCTCAAAAAATTAAAAATGTATATACCTTTTGATACAGCAATTGCACTTCTGGGTATTTAGGTGAAGAAAACCAAAACAATAACTCGTAAAGATCTATGCACTTCAATATGCATGGCAACACAATTTGCAATAGCCAAGATATGAAAGCAACCTAAATGCCCATCAATAGACAATTGGATAAAGAAATTATGGTTCATATATACAATGGAATATTACTCAGCCATGAGAAAAAAAATGAAATCTTACCGTTTGCAATGACATGGATGGACCTAGAGGTTATCATGCTGAGTGAAATAAATCAGACAGAGAAAGATAGATACCATATGATTTCACTTATATGGGATGTCTAAGGAACAAAAAGAACAAACTAATCAAAAACAGACTCAGAAATACAGTGGACAATTTGGTGATTGACAGAGGTGGGTGAGGGGGCTAAGAGAATGGGGTAAAGGGTTAAAGAAGTAGAAATTAGTAGTTGATAGGTGGTCACGGGAATGAGGAGCACAGCATAGGGAATGCAGTTAGCATTAATATGAGTGCTCGCTTCAGCAGCACATATACTAAAATTGGAACAATACAGAGAAGATTAGCATGGCCCCTGCAAATTAATATGATGGCTAGGTGGAAGGCCAGGTGAGGGAGGGAGCAATTGCGGGGATCGTTTTATCAATTATATAGATGTCAAACCAATGCTTGAAACTAATTTAAATAAATAAATTTTTAAAAAAAGAAAGTGAAGACATGAAAAAAATTGTTATAGATTTTAAAAGTAATATATACATGTAAACAATTTAAATAAGAGATAGTATACAGAAACTGAAAATATTTCTCTTCATTTTGATCCCTGTACAAAGATAACAAATATCATGCTTTGTAAATATATATATAAATTTTATGTTCTGTATATTTCACTATAATGTAGTAAATTATAAATATATATCATATATGTAATATAAATTATAAATTATAAATATATATAAATTATAAATATGTACACAAATTTTATGTTATGTAGATTTTATGTTATGTATATTTTACTACAATATTGCAGTAAAATAAAACATAAAATTCACTGTTTTAGCCATTTTTAAGTGTATAGTTTACTTACATTAAGTACGTTCATTTTGTTGTGCAAACATCACCACTAACCATCTCCAGAACTTTAAAGTCATCCCATACTGAAATTCTACAGCCATTAAATAACTCTCCTCCCAGCCCCTGGTAACCACTGTTCTACTTTCTGTCTCTATGAATTTGATTCTAGATACCTCATATAAGGGGAATCATATAATGTTTGTCCTTTTGTTTATGGCTTATTTCACTTAGCATAATGTCTTCAAGCTTCATGTTGTAGTGTGTATCAGATGTAAATATATTGTAAACAAAAGAGAGAATATATGATTCAAAAAAAATTTTTTTTAAGGTGAGAACTTGCCAAGAAGGTGACAGTTTAATTATATGACCTCTTCTGTTCCCTTCCAGGCCAGTGATTTCAACATTATGCAGTATCTTTTATAGCCTATTACAAATTGAATTGTGATATAAATGGTATATAAACTTCTCAATAAACACTGCTTTTATAAATCCTAAGTTTAAAATAGGAAATCCTCCATCACCAGGGAGAAAGGGCTCAAGTTCTGGTTCAAGATTTAAAACTGACTTTGATTCGTCTTGGATAGAAATGTATGTATGCATATATGTGTATGTGGGTGTCTGTAGCTGCATATATATGCGCTTTATAAAATGTTTGTTATGAGCCCATTAAATACTCCTGTTGTAGTCTCCTATTATTTACCGAATTGTAATTATGTAGTAATCTGTGTGATTATTTTTTTTCTTCTGCTAGACTATGAGCTCTAAGAGGAGAAGGCAGATGGATGTTTTTATTTTCTTTACTGCTGGGTCCCTAGACCTAGGGCAGTGCTCGTCACATAGAATGAATGAATGCCAATCACTGAGATAGATGCTCTACATATTTATGTCATTTGTTCCTCAAAATAATTCTGAAGTAGATATTATTATATCCATATTCTTTTATAAGTGAAGAAGCTAGGATCCAGTAAAGTATGTCATTTGTGTGAAATGACTCAGCTAACAAGTAGCAGAGCCTGATTTAAACGTAGGCTTGGCTAACTCCAATGCTGATTACTCCTTCCCTTTGCTATGTTGCCTTGACTTCAAATTAAGCACGATGTTGTGAATCTTAAAAAATTTTAAGTAGTGCAAGTGCATTTTTTACACTAGACTTTGGGATATATTTTTAGACTATATTTTAACCGCAAGAGCATATGCTGTTTTTGTAATTATGATTATTTCAACAAATTAATAAAGCTGCAATGGATATCAGCTGCTCAAGAAAACTCCAAAATCTTTATCAGTGTCTTGGAATGTTTCCTTGTTTCCCTGTCTATTTGGAAGTGTGTATCAGTTAAACTGTATTCAAATCTAAAAGGAATAATATCATTTATTTTCTAGAACAGAATATGATCCTGGGACCTAAGTGTACTTTTGTTGCTACGTTATTAATTAATTTATTTTTTAATTTTGAAAATTTTCTAACCTAGAGAAAATCTAAGGGAACAATTTGATGGTCAACCTTATTTCCCTTCTCAAATTTCACCATTTAATAATTTTTAAAATCATTTCTTCTGTATTTATTCTTGTCACACTTCCATAAAGTGGTATGTTGCATCTTCATCTCCACCTCTGCCTAAAATAAAATGGTGAGGCATTTTGAGTAACACTATGGACTCAAAATTTTTTCTCTATTTTATTTGTTATAATTAATTATGATGTTTATATTGTGTCAAATTTGGCAAATGGGAGCCTCTTCAAGTTGGCACTTGTGTCCTTTTTACATAACTCCATTATTCTTTGAGTACTTCTTTGCTTTCTGGCACAAATGTTCCAGGTTTGTTTTCTATACTTTCCCTGCCACAGACCTGAAGTAAGTAATTTCTACAAGGTGGGAGTAAATATTTGAATTCATTAGGAATGTCTCAGAGTATTAGACTTGTAATAATTTTAATATACTTCTAAAATTATTATTAGGAGGTGACTACCTTCATTTTAGAGACTTGCAATGCTTGGGATATAGTCACAGTTGAAATATTCATCTTGATAGTCTATGCAAACTTATGTTTAGATTTTAATTATTAATAATTATTGATTATTGTATTAAATTTTAAGAAGGTGTGAAAAATAAAAATAAATAAATTTAAAAACAAAATAAATTACAGTTATTTGAACCAAATCTTTTTTGCCTACTTCTTTCCTCTGATGGGATGGATAGTGTACAGGTGACAAAAGGATGGAGTCTAATGCCAAGTGAATATGGTTAGGTAAATGCAAGGTACAGATATTCTGTAAAAGAAATAAGCAGTTCTGTGGATTTAAAATTGGGCTAATGTATAGAGAAATATGAATGTAAGCAAGAATGGGACTGTACCTCCAAAACTTTGATAAGGTTACATTTATAAGGCATCAAACCCAATATATTCTAAGAGACCAGAAAACACTATTCATTAGTGAACATTGAATGCTAATATTAATATTAAAATAGTTGATTATTGTTGGTTTTATTACTGAATTATTTTTGTAAAAGAACTACATCAATGTGAAAACAAGACCTTGCTAGACCATGATGTATGTTATAATGTTGTTAAAATAAAATGGTGAGACATTGGTACAAAAGACAGGTATGTATATATTATGTAATGGTATAGGTAGCCTATAAAATGGGAAGCATACATGATCTTTATTTTGTCTCATTACTATTTATTCTGTTTATCTTTAATTGATTATTTCTCTAACTCCCTCTCATTTATTTGATGTATTTGACATGTATCTCCTCTTTGATTTCAGACGATCACAACAAAAACATTAAATGAATAAAATTAAGACTTAGAACTAGCACTAGAAAAATATGGATATAAACTTAAGAATAAAGCAGAATCTTTATCCACTATATGCACACAATAAAAGACCCATTTAAATCTGGCGGTTCCATGGCAGCCAAAGGAAAAGAGAGATAACGTCAATTACATGTTTCCAGTGTAAAAGAGAAAAAAAATTCTTCTCCAAGAAAAGTGGAATATTTCGTAGCAAGTTTTTGAAAAAATTCCTCATATGGGGCTCCTAAAAGCGTTCATAGACTATAGTTTGGACAATAATTTGATTATTTACACAAAAAATAAAGAAACAGTTTTTAAAAGACTATATCTTGGATCATTTTTCATTAAAAGCAAATGACACAACAAAAGAAGAGAAATAGTACATCTTGATAAATGTAACTGTTAAGAGAATCAGGGCATAAGACATGTCCCATGCATGTATATTAATTTTGAGTATTTTAATTCTCTAAACTAGTATTTCCATTTAGGTAGACAGAATTCTAAGATTTCTACTCCTTGGTGTGCACATTCTGAATATTCCCTTCATCTTGCATGTGAACTGGAATTTGGGGATATGATATGTTACTCCTGTGATTATATGGTAGAGGGGATTTTGCAGATGCAATTAAGACTTCTAGTCAATTATCTTTGAGTTAATTGAAAGAGGCATTACTTGGGGGTGAGCCTGACCTAATCAGGGTGCCCTCAAAATAGATAAAGAGCTTTGCCTCATGGCCTTAAAGAAGCAAATTACCATATTTGGGAGATAGGCATATGTCAGGCAACCATGGGATGCTTCTAGGAGCTGAGAATGGCTTCCTTTGACTACCAGCATGAAAACAGGTCCTCAGTCCTGCAACTGCAAGGAACTGAAGTCTGATGATAACCAGTGAGCTTGGAAAAGACTCCGAACCTTAGATGAGATTGCAATCCCACCAACAGTGCGTGAGGGTTCTCCCTTTTTCCACATCCTCACCACCATTTGTTGATTTATTGATGATAGCCATTCTAACAGGTGTGAAGTGATATCACATTGTGGTTTAAATTTGCATTTCTCTGATGATTAGTGACCTTGAGCATTTTTTCATGTGTCTATTGGCCATCTCTATGTCCTCTTTGGGGAAACGGTTATTCATTTTTTAAATTGAATTGTTTGTTTTTTGTTGTTGTTGTTGAGTTGTATGAGTTCTTATATATTTTAGATATTAACTCCTTACCAGATGTATCATAAGTGAATATCTTCTCCCATACAGCAGGTTGTCTTTTCATTTTGTCGATGGTTTCCTTTGCCGTATAAAAACTTCTTTGTTTGATGTAGTCCTATTTGTTCATTTTTCTTTTGTTTCCTTTGTCTGAGGAGATATATCAGAAAAAAATATTACTAATAGCAATGTCAGAGAGTATGCTGCTTCTTTTCATCTAGGAGTTTTATGGTCTTAGGTCTTACATTTAAGTTTTTAATCCATTTTGAGTTCATTCTTATTAGAAGATGGTCTAGTTTTATTTTTTTTGCATGTATCTGTCCCCTTTTCTTAACATCATTTATTGAATAGACTATTTTTATCCCATTGTATATTCTTGCCTCCTCTGTCATAGGTTGATTGACCATATAGCTGAGTTTATTTCTGGACTCTCTATTCTGTTTAATTGATCTATGTGTCTGTTTTTATGCCAATACCATGCTGATTTGATTACTATAGCCTTGTAGTATAGTTTGATATCTGGTAGAGTGATACGTTCAACTTTATTCTTCTTAAGATTCCTGTGGCTATTTTGGTCTTTTGTGGTTCCATATAAATTTTAGAATTATTTGTTCTAGTTCTGTGGAAAATGCCATTGATATTTTGATAGGGATTGCATTAAATCTATCAATAGCTTTGAGTAGTATGAACATTTTAACAAATTTTAATTCTTCCTATCCATGAGCACAGTATATGCTTCCATTTATTTGTATCTTCTTCAGTTTCTTTCTTCAGTGTCTATATTATAAAGGGGGGAAAATTATCATTAAGTTGCCCTCAGTTTATACTGTCCTGGGTCACTGACACTTTTGGGACACCTTTAATGCACAGCCGAAACTACAGAGAAATGCTACTCAGTGTACATAATCCCAGTTTTGAATATCTTTTCAGACTTAATCTGTTAATAGAAGTTAAGAGAAGAAAGATGATATAGAGATCATCATTGCAAATGTAATCTTTGTTTGTTTCCCACTTAAAAGATCCAAGCAGTCCTGGGACAAGATAAGTCGCATATTGTTTACTCAGGGCAGTATAACAACAGATAGATTATAACTTCTGTCATTTAATTTCTGTTACTGCCATGGATGTTTTGAGATAGAGCATGAAGATAAGCACAGACATTCTGATTTCAGGGTAGGAAATGATCTTGCAGTAGATTGCAGAAATGATTACGAATTCTTTCTATACCTCTGTATACTTCTTTTTATTTTACAGTGTGACTTTACATAGTCTTTCATTAAAAAGAAGGTATCTGTTTTTTCATTGCTTGAATCTGGGCCTTAAAGCATGGGAGAGTAGGAAATGTAAAAGAAATACTTTGTTTGTTGGGACTTGCCTCTCTGTTGCTCTTAGGAATTCTATATCTATCACGACGTAAATGAATCAGGGGAAGGCTGGCATATTTGTGGTTCACTTACCTTGTTGCTTCAGGTGATAGCCAGCCAGTTGCCACATACGACTGAAGGCTTAAACAGTAGGTGACCACAGGTATATGTAGGATGGCTAAGTCATACTGATTTGCTCAGAAATTTCTCAGTTGTAGCACTGAGAGTACTATGTCTCAGGCAAACCAAGATGGTTGATTATCCTAAAAATGGGATTGAACCCAGCTGAGACAAGCAGAACCATCATCTGAGCTCAACTCAGATTTGTAACCCACAAAATCATGAGCTAATACATGATTGGTTAAGTCACTGAGTTTGGCACAGCTTGTTATACAGCAGAAGCTGATACAGACTTTTAGAGCCTCATCCAGTTTATTTAACTCATTTCTGAGATGAGAAAATTGAGATTCAGGGAGAGAGATAAAATGATATACCCAAGTTCACCTATCTGGTAAGTCTTAAATTTGTCAACAAAAACAAATCAAAGCTAAAGTTAAGAAATGCCAGGGAATATCTTCCAAGGGATAATATTTGAATAATAGTGTATCAAAAAATCCACATTGATGAATATCCAATTGTTTATATAAACCTGGGGAGATTGTATAATGCAGTGTTTAAGAGCAAAGGGTTTGAAGTCAGGCAAATATGAGTCCAAATTCTCCTAGATCATTACGGGCCTTAGGCAGTTTACTTAGTCTATCTAATCACTAGTTTTCTCATTTGTGAAATGGGCATATTTGTGCCCACCTCATAGGTTTGATAATGTGAGAATTAATTTAATATTGTAATGTAAAGTACTATATTCAGTGCCTGGTACATAGTAAGGACATCATATATGGTAGCTATATAAATATACAGGTCATAGAATCACTAAAATACTCAAATTTGTGGTGTTTCAATATCTGTTTTTGGAAAATTCTAGTAGTGACCTTGGATTGAGTCTTTTTCATCATTAGTCTTAAATAGAATATAGACTAAGAAGCAGAGAGCCTAAATTTAGTTATTTTCTACCTCATTCTCCCTTATTTCTATAAATGCCAGAAACATTTACAGTTGTAATATCAGAAACTGTGGTTAAGTAATTCCATTTTTAAGAATCTCTTTTCTGTTGATAGCCATTTGAAAAGAAAAATACTTTATATGTAGACCTTAATTAAAAACTTCCTCACTTTTATTTGCAGCTATTAGAGAGTTTCAGATAATTATAAAAGAATATGACTGAGGGCATTAATAAGAAAATATTCAACATTAGCAAAACTTGCTTTAAAACTCTGTAAAGGGGAAAAGGTAACTCAGAAGCTGAAGGACACTAAAATATTCTGATTAAACCTATCCTCACAATGAATGCCAAGAGGGTATCACTGAGAAGTGGAAATCCATTCAGGTAACCAAAAAAAAAAAAAAAGACACCAGCTGTAGATAGAAAAAAGAAACATTACAGAAGAAGCATCTTAAACTTCTCTGTACTGTAGTTTTTGTGAATGACCATTGTAATGTCTCTGGTATGGGAGCACATTGAGAAGAAAAGACAAGATCAACACCGTGACCACACCACAAGCCTCAGGAAAGGCATTGTCAGTTTATTTTTGAAGGCACATTGTTTAACATTTCACCGAGGAAAATATCCCTTGGTATTTTAAGGACAGAGTTGCATCACCAAGTCTTCCTCTGCTTACAGTTTCTTCTCATAAATTCCATGGTTATCATCCAACTTTAATTAAGTGATATCTCTGTAGGCATCTAATTTAAATAATCAATATGTAGAATCTATATAGAAGTTTTTAAACATAGAAATATGATCTCTGACTCTGACATTAGCTTGTTTTCATACTGTAGAATAAGATTGTATTTAAGAACATTCTAGATGTGATTTCATCTCAGTAAATAAAATTTTACTAGAAGATAATATGATCTATTCTTTAACAAAATGGTTGCCAAGTAAGTTAAAACAAATAAAGAAGTTCACTTACATTTTTATTTTTAAGGTAGTCATAAAAAAACATTAATTAAACCTTATATATGCAAAATGAATTGCTTGGCGTTTCAAAGGTGCATAAGTGTGTACATACTTGTACAAAGGAAAGCTTTCTATTTATTTATAGGACAGGTCTGAGGCACAATAGCTGCATTACCAGCTTCTCCAAGTAGTCCCACCAGGGAGGCTTCATTTTTCCCTGGTGAGACCAGAATAAGTTGGTAGTTCAAATTCCATTGCCCATTCAGTCTCCTGAGACTTCAAACAAGGGAGCCAATTATGATGGTGGGTGCTGGGTTGTAGACTTGTGTCCACCATTAATCAGACTGAGTTTGCCTCCAGTTCATATTATAAACTCCAGTGAATGACACCCAGGTGGCATGGCTTTCAGTCAGGCCCACATGGACTGAGTTTGAACTGATGAACTGACATTCTGCAAGTGAAAGCTTGTTACTATTCCCCCGAGTTTATCAAAAGCCACCAATTACATCGCTGGTGGACTACCTTATGCATCAGCTAACATTCAGTTTTATATTGCCTTTTAAAGAGCAGGGCTTGATATTAGTAAAAAAGATAAGAAGTCTAAGCAATTTAACATAGATGACTAAATGATAGCATGTTTTTTTTGGTGATATTATTTGATTAGATGAGTAAGTAAAAATAATTATCAACAATCTTACTTAAAAATCATATTTATTTGACTTAACTGGATGACATATGTATTTAGAAATGATCCTGTACACTTGAAAATATTTACCTAAGAGAAAGAAAATTGTAAATTTAGAGACTTAAGAGAAATCACATTTTAATAAAGGACAATGTATTTGGTAAACATTGTTAGGTTATTACGTTTATTTGCTGTTGTTCAACAAGCACTCTTTTATGAATTAGTAGGTTTTACCCAGAGATATTGCATACCACAGAGGAGCACATTAAATATTGAGTAAACGGCTTCCCTTTTAAAAGGAATAAGAATAAGATCTTGTTCTAAACTCCTCAACAATTTACATTAAAACTTTTTAACTTCAAATTGATTTTTTTTTTAAAAAGAGAGAGCGAGAGAGATCTGGGTTCACAGTATAAATTATACTAAAAAATAAATTTGTATAGTTTTTAATGTTTTATTCTTGCAAAGCTTATCAGTGATCAAAACTTTTCAATGGTTTGTTTTACTTTTGCCCCTATGTATGTGTATTTTATATACTGATGACTCTTTTAATCTTGTAAGAAGCACATCCAGCAATGAATCACATTCTTTGAGTGAATAATTCAGTCCTTGACGCCAACCTCTGAGGGGGAATATTGTGGTCATGCTGTCTGAACAGTGTGGTAGCTATGGCTACCTATATAATTCTTCGCAATGAAAAAAAAAGTGACAATGACATTAAATTTAATCAGGTTCCCCTTTTCTGTGGTTCCCACTGGGATGAGCCACTAGTGTCTTGCCTTAAATATTCAAAGGCCTTCCTGAGTAGTTTGCATGTGTTCATATACTGGGACAATGTCCTGCTAATACAGAACAATAGATCTGTCATGTATTCCTCCTGCAAGTAGATGTGAGTCTAAAGTTACTAAGTATAAGGTTTAAGGGCTGTCTTCTCAGTGACCGTCTTAAGTCTTAACAAATGGCAGTAAGGTTATGTACATAGACACTAAAGTGAACTTGATTATCTGAGTTAGAAATTCAAATAGGTCAAAGAACTGTTTGCTAAATAATAGTAAACCTGCCTAGCTGCCTAGCATTTTCAGTCACACTTCATCTGATATGAAAGACAAAGTACATGGCTGAAAACTTTGTAAACACATAGCTTAACAAATATTTAAGGACAGCAGCCAATATTTATGCCCTAGTACTTCTGCAGAACACTCAAGTGTATATCACTTTCTTTTAAATCATAGATGAGAAATTGTAAGGTATGTTGTCTATCCATTGTGCATCCTTAGGAGGATGATAACTTTTAATGTTCAAAAGATGAAAAACAAAAAAGATGTTCATTATAATCATGTCTGTGCAACAGATCTGTGCCATTCCTTTAAAATCTATCTGATTGCTCATAATATTGATATTGGAGAAACTGAAGAAAGAGAAATGTAAATTAATTTCTTTTCTCTTTCTCAGGTAGGCAAAACCGACCAACCAAATAAATAAAGACTAGCCAACGAAACTTTATTTCAGGAAAGAACTTGAGAGTAATTAACTGTATATGACATTTTCTACTAAGGACTAAGAGTACCCTGTCTCAGGTTATATTTAATTCTTTCATATTTGATACTAAAAACTGACCCTGATAATCTTTGGATAGCCTTAACATATTTGTATGGCATATTATAAACCTAATAGTAATATTTAAGTGGTATACCATAGCTATAATAAAATGAAAGGTGAATTTCACAGTTCTTTCAGACCTTTAAAGATGCTTGCATAATTCTACCTGCTAACTTTCTTCTATTATATATAAATAAAATCTATTATATATAAATAAAATAGAGGCGAAAATGGAGTCTGTGGTAAATACTGAACATTTCTTTGTTTTTCTTCTACTTGTTTGTCTCTTTTATTGGGTCTTAGATTCTATTGAAATCTTTGGGTTCTTTGTCTCATAGATATGCATGTATAACTTCTATTAACATCAATTTCATTGCATGAAAATTGTTAGTTCATTGTACAATTGAAAGGAAGATTGATTCCTTTATAGCTCTGTTTTCTTTCATTAGATAGGTGTTTGAAGATGGACAACTTAAAATTGTTTCTAGTGTCAAGGTCATAGTCAAAGAAGTGAGCTTATCATAAATCTATAAGAAATTTTTCCTATAATGACATATCATTGACCTCAGAGTCATGGAAGAGTTCAAGGTCAACCAGTGAGACACTCACAGTGGTCAACTATTTTTGACTGACTGACACTCGTTTTTTTAACCTTTGAAAATGTGATTTCATGTTTATCAAACTTTGACATAAAGCATTGTGTGCAATGTAGAAATAGGGACCTTATGCTATGGCTTTCTAATATAAATTTGACAGACAATATATTGGCATCCTCTTTAGGACAGATCAGTGTCAAGGGGGCAGGAGGTCAGGAATGAGCAGTCTTATTGAAAAGGTTTCAGTCAGAGAAGACAGGTTCCACAGGAAAACCGCCTTTCTAAATGGTCCCATTTGTAGACCTAAGACATTGCAACTCAATTCTCTCTACTCTTCTTATTGTTTGGCAACAGGGAGATAGAACAATCAGTAACCTATAGACATATGCTAAAGATGACATGAGATCATTGTTCAGTGTACAATGGAAAGGAATCCAGAGAGATTGTTTTATGTGGGTGCTGGGACTGATCTTAGAGAAAAAGAGTAGTAGGAAAAGTTTGTCTTTATAACTTTTTATGCCTCATCACTTTATTTTTCCTTCCTCATGATTACTCTTGATATATCTTGCATTTTGCTAGTAAGGTGTTAGTTGCTAATTGCTTAATGTCAGATCTATTCTAGAAAATCTGAACTGTCTCAAAGTCTATTATTTCTATCTTTAAACTGCACAGTACATACATGGCTATTTACCCTCTCCTTTCCCTCTTTCCTACTCAGTACTTATTTTGACTACAGGCACCAAAGTTTGAAAAAAATGTGCTTGTTTATTTCATTTTGCCAATGGGCTTGTATGCACAGAATCCTTGAATCTGAAGGGGTTGGTAATGAAGAACTGGAATGCTACTTAAGAAACTTACTGGCCTTTATATTAGGTTTGGTGATCATTGGTACTTCTTATATTTTGAAGAAATCACATTAAAAATTATTTTGTTTTGAAAAAGCAACCTTTTGGAAAGGCTCCCCTTAAATAGTACATGTTCCTTGAAGGAAAAATAATCAAAACATAGGATATCTAATATATATAACCTTGTTATATTATAAAGAATTCAAATGTAGACATTCAGACTATAATAATTATTTTGCTATTATAAATTATACTGTGGTCAATGCCTTGTATTAGAATCTCTTATTGTTGTTGTTGCTTAACCCTTTATGAGTTGAAAACATCATATTTTATTCTTAAATGTATTAGTATGTGTCTCCCAAGACTCCTACAAAAATCTCAATATTATTTCTCCAAGACTTTAAAATTAATGTAATAATAGTTTCTTATAGTCCATATTCAAATTTCCTCAATTATCCCCCAAATGCCCTTTATATAGCTAAATAACCTCCTTCCTTCTTATTTTATTTTATTATTAGTTTCAAATATACAGTACTTTTATTAACCATTTGTATGGTTTATGAAACGATCTCCGTGATTACCCTTTCTTTCCTCTGGTTCTATACCCAGCCATTACATTACTGCTGTCTGCATTCCCTATGGCGTGTTCCTCACTCCTGTGACCGTCTATCAGCTACTGATGTGTATTTTTTTAACCTTTCACCACTTTCTCCCAGCCCCTCCACACCCTCCCCTCTGACCGTCACCAGATTGCCCTCTATATTTGTGAATCTATTTTCGATTAGTTTGTTCTTTTTGTTCCTTAGATTCCACATATAAGTGAAATCATACGGCATTTATCTTTCTCTGGCTTATTTCACTCAGCATAATACCCTCCAGGTCTATTCATGTCATCGCAAATGGTGGGATTTCATTTTTTTTTTATGGCTGAGTATCCCCATTATATATGAATCTTTATCCAATGTCTGTTGATGGGCATTTAGGTTGCTTCCATATTTTGGCTATTGTAAATAGTGCTGCCATGACATAAGGTTACATAGATCTTAACAAATTATTGTTTGGATTTTCTTTGGATAAATACCCAGAAGTGCAATTGTTGGGTCAAAAGGTAGAACCATTTTTAATTTGGGGGGGAACTTCCAGACTGTTTTCCATAGTGGCTGTACCAATTTACAATCTCACCAACAGTGTATAAGGGTTTTCCCTTTTTCCACATCCTCAAAAACACTTGCTGTTCTTTGATTTATTGATGATAGCCATTCTGACAGGTGTGAGGTGATAGCTCATTGTGGTTTTAATTTGCATTTCTCTGATGATTAGTGACCTTGAGTATATTTTTATATGTCTCTTGGCCACCTGTATTTCCTCTTTGGAGAAATATCTATTCAAGTCTTCTGCCCATTTTTTAATTAGATTGTTTGTTTTGTTGTTGTTGAGTTGCACGAATTCTTTATATATTTTGGATATTAACTCCTTACCAGATGTATCATAAGTGAATATCTTCTCCCATTCAGTAGGTTGTCTTCTCATTGTGTTGATGGTTTCCTTTGTGAGCAAAAACTTTTTAGTTTGATGTCGTCTCATTTGTTTATTTTTCCTTTTGTTTCTCTTGCCTGAGGAGATATATCTGAAAAGAAATTACTAGTAGCAATATCAGAGAGATTACTGCTTATGCTTTCTTCTAGAAGTTTTATGGTTTTGGGTCTTACATTTAAGTCTTTAATCCATTTTGAGTCTATTCTTGTATACGGTGTAAGAAGGTGGTCCAGATTCTTTTTTTTTTTTTGCATGCATCTGTCCAATTTTCCCAACACCATTTATTGACAACTCTTTTACCCCATTGTATATTCTTGCCTCCTTTGTCATATATTAAATGAGGGTATAGTTGTGGATTTATTTCTGGGTCTCTATTCTATTCCATTGATCAATGTATCTATTTTTATGCCAGTACCATGCTCTTTTGATTACTATAGCCTTGTAGTATAGTTTGATATCAGATAGTGTGATATCTCCAACTTTGTTCTTCTTTCTCAAGATTGTCATGGCTACTCAGGATCTTTTATGGCTCCATATAAATTTTAGGATTATTTGTTCTCGCTCTATGAAAAATGCCATTGATATTTTGATAGAGATTGCACTAAATCTATAGATTGCTTTGGGTACTATGCCCATTTTAATGATGTTGATTCTTCTACCCATGAGCACAGTATATGCTTCCATTTATTTATATCTTCTTCAATTTCTTTTTTCAATAACTTACACTTTTCTGAGAACAGGTCTTTTACCTCTTTGGTTAAATTGATTCCTAGGTATTTAACTTTTTTTTGATGCAATTGTGAATGGGATTGTTTTCTTAATTTCTCTTTCTGAAAGTTCATTATTGGTGTATGAAAGTGCAACTAACTTCGGAATATTAATTTTGTATCCTGCTACTTTACTGAAATCATTGATAAAGATTCTCTCAATATAGTATCATATCATCTGCAGATAATGAGAGTTTTACTTCTTCTTTTCCAATTTGGATACCTTTTATTTCTCTTTCTTGCCTGATTGCTGTGGCTAGGACTTCTAATACAATATTTCTTCTCTCTTTTTCAATCCAGGGGCCAATTTAGAATTGCACATTGTGTATTGTTACCATGCTCCCATTGTTTTTTGTTTTTTGTTTTATCATACTATTTTGAAGATTTTTGAAGAGGTCATGCCAATTGTCTTATAGAATGTTCCACAATCCAGATATTTCTGATTATTTTCTCATGATTAAATTCAGGTTAATCATTTTTTGGCAAGGAAACAACATAGGTTATATTGGGTAGATTCATGAAGAAATCATACTTTTTTTGGTTGTGTACAATAGGCACATATTCACCTATTTTGAATTACCTAGTCAAAATTTAAAAATAATTCTATGTCAATTAGAATGAAAAATATTTTAATTTATATTTTGTTAACTATAGATGAAGTAAAGCATTATTTAGTTTTTAGTTTGTTTGTTTGTTTGCTTTTTTAAGGCAAGGCAACCCTTGGTTGACCTCACAGATTGCAAGGACCTTGTCAGCTTACAATTCCTTATTTTTTATTTTTTACACCTACAGCACCTGGTCTTACTAGGTGGTCTCCCATCCAAGTACTAACCAGGCCCGACCCTGCTTAGCTTCCAAGATCAGACAGGATCGGGCTTGTTCAGAGTGGCATGGCCATAGACTGTTATTTAGTTTTTTAATTAATATTTTCACTTGTGAATTTGTTATTTCTTTTAGCCATCAAATAAATTAGTTTATTAATGTATTTACACCAGTTTTATCAAATTTAATGCAAATATTTCTGAAGATATCCTCTAGTCATTTTAAGTGTGAAATTGAAAATAAACAACAAAATAAACTCTCTTTGTCTTCTTTTTTTGTAGCTCCTAGGTGATTCTTTAGAATATTGACTGAGCAGTATCACTTGTGTATGCCTCATATGGCTTCAGCTAGCATTTTCTAGTTTATGCTTGGCTTTATTTTAGCTTTAATCATCAGGTACTACAAAATGTGTTCAATGATACACAAACATTAACTGTCTTAATGATCAAATATCTTTATGATGAAGAATATTGTTAGTTAAAATAGAAAAGTTCTTAGAATATCATCATGTCAACACATGATATACACAACTGCATTTGCAGAGCTTAAAACTGTAAATAAATTTCAGACATTAATAGCAGATAGGAAAATTTGCTGGGCAGAGAGATAAAGATAAGCTGCAATCCACTACATGTTAGGCTGATCTCCAGTACAATCTAAATTAGTTAACAGGTTTTTACTGTAGGATATGGAGACTAGCAGAAAGAGTAGTCTATAGTTTCCACCCTAAAAAGTACACTCCTGCTTCTTTGAAGGTGAAGAGTTGTGTAGTTGGTCTAGTGATAGCTTTAGGGGACCTACAACATTTAACTGAATATTAATGCAACTTATTTTATAATAGATGTTAGTAGATTATTAGTAGTTACTAGACATCAGGAAGATGTTCAGTTGAAATTGGAAAGAGATCAACTTGTAACTACCAGACCATCCAAGATGTTCCTTAAAGTGGAAAATGTTCTGGCAAATCTTGTCCTTAACTTTTCAGGCTCAAACATATGATTTTGTCAATATTTAGAGTGAGGACATATCTGGAGTAGATTACTTCCCAACATTGTTGCCCTTCTCTGAATAACAATAATGTATTGCCACCTTATTGAACTTGGTTGAGGTGAAGCTACTTGCCTTGCTGATATCACTTTTGGGTAGAGATTTTTCATGTTCTCTTTCTCTTGTCCTTCAACTACAACTTATGATATTCCCAATAGGACCTATTCTGTAATGCTGGGATTACAGAGAGAAGATTACATGGATCAGATGCCTGTGTTACAATTACTGAGATTTTGAGGGGTTGCTCATCTCACAATAGATTAGCTTATTCTGATGGATAAAATCTCTCAAGGTTGTATTAGTGTTAACAAAGACTGACATGTATACCAAGAGACAAATTTTCCTATATAAAATAGGAATAGAATCTACGTGAACCAGAATACTTCCATGAGCATGACCACTACATTCTTACATTGAGGTAGAGCTTCAGTGGGAAGTTAAATTATAGACTCGATATCCTTCTTGATCATGAATTTTTGTTCTTTGAGAGTGATCTTTGTTTCAGGGAATAGCCATAATGAAAATGTAATGTATAAGGTGGTTACAATTTGCAATCTCAGAAAAATGACCATGAGTGGGAAAGCAGTTTTCTACTTTCTACCTTCCCACCTGAAAATAACAGGAATTTTTTTCTCAACCTTCCACTCAGAGATTTTAAGAATATTTTTTGTGATATTTGACATTATTTTAATTATATCTAGAACATCTTCATTCTATAATATCATACAGTTTTTCTTCTGTGATGATTTAGAATATTGTCTTTTACTTCAGATATAATTTCCATCTAGCTAACCAAGTTTTGACAAGGATCAGGGTAATGTTTTAGAATAAAGAGTAGAATGGAATCTTAGACATTTTCTCTACCATCTTTGAAACTATTTTCATGAAGTTTAAATCTTTGGTTGAAAAGTAAATAATTCTGGCAAACTACTCAAGTGTCTTATAGTCTCTCAAAAATGCAAAAAACAAAAATGGTCACATTATTTTTATACATATAGATTTATAGATTTGTCTTTTTTGACTAGGTAGCTATGAAATGTCTTAATGATTTTTTGTTTTGTTTTGTTAACTGGGTCTCAAACATAAACTTGTAGAATTCATTTAAGAAGAGAAGTTTCTTCCCTAAAGAGTGTAATTAGAATGAAACTTTTTGAGGTTCTTAGATTCACTAGGAGACATTAAAGTTTAAATACACAATAGAAAGTAATATTTTAGAAATATAAACTCATGTGTCTATTTGCATACTATATTTTGCCAAAGATATCAAATATCTAAAATATTTAATTAAAAAAAATCTACCTGCAGGTTAAGGGTACTCATAAAGTTAATATGAAGGAAAGTCTGCTTAGTATTCTTTATCCAGTCTTCAATTATAGACACAGGTGATAAGCATTTTTTCTTTCCATCTAGTGGACGTTTGCCAATTTTGGGGGCAGTTAAGCATCCCCAGATAGCACTTTCATCTCCTTATTGTAGAATCCCCATTGTTTGTGCACTTGTTGAGAGACGACTCACTTCCCATTGTGGAAACTGAAGTGGTCAGTTTTCCTTCTCCCTGGGGCAGCCAAGGGGCAGACATGTGATTTAGACCTGGCCAATCAGATACTTTTCTCTCTCTCTCTCTCAGGACTTTGGAATATTGAATGAAAGATACGAAAGGTAGCAGAAGGTTATTTATTGCATCTGTGCCAATCTACTGATTAAAATTTCTTGTTTAGGGACCATTGCAGTGTTTTTTTTTTTTTTTGGAACTTTACCCTCAGAAGCCTCCATCTCCTATTTAAAAAGCTGATTCTTAAGCTTCTATTATTCTATGACTCTCCTGATTTGCTTCCAGTACATCATCTTCTGCTAAAGTTAGCCATAGCCAGTTTCTATGGCTTGCAACCAAGAAACATTTGTACTGAAGACAATGACAAAAGTTAAAGTTCTGTAAGTTTACGTGATAATCTGAAGATGTAACACTAAAATTTCTAAGGTTTAGGTGATTACGAATGAACGCAGTTAAGCAACAAGGAGATATCAAATTTTAGCTCATCAAATTAGCGAGGGTTGAAACAACAAAACTCCACACTAAAAAGAGAAGGGCAAACTTTCTCATATACTGTTGATAGGATATAAATTGATAATACTAATCTATATTACTGTTTAGTATATAAATCAACATTTAAAATGAACATATCCTTTGATTTAGCAATCATGCTCCAAGTATTGACTTCTAAAAAGATAATTGCCCTTATTAGAAATTATATATGTACAAGGATGTTCACTGAAGCAGTTTGGAGAGCATAACACTGGCAAAAATCCAAATGTCCACTAATAAGCTACTGCATAAATAAATTGTAGTGCATCTATACAATATTGTATTTTGTAGTCATTAAAATACATAGGAACATCTATATTTGTTGACAGAGAAAAATGACATTTAAAAATACTTTCAATTTTAGCATAATTTTAGATTTATTTTAAAATGTGCTAATATTTGCATGATATCTCATGGAACTCTGAATAGCCAAAAAAGTCTTAAAAAAAGAACAAATTTGGAGGTCTTACACTTTCTGATTTTTAAACTTATTGGGAAGCTATAATAATCCAAACAGTGTAGTACTGGCATAAAGACAGACATATAGACCATTGAAACAGATTAGCCTAAATATGAACTCTCCCATTTATATATGGTTAAATGATTTTCAACAAGCATGCCAAGACCATTCAATAGAGAAAGGACAGTCTGTTCAACAAAGGTGTTAGTAAAACTGGATATCCACGTACAAAAGAATTAAGTTGGACCTTATCTAATACCATATGTAAAAATTAACTCAAATGGATCAAAGTCTAATTTAAACCTGAGACTTAAATGAGAAATAGAATTATCATATGAACCAGCAATTCCACGTATGGATATATATATCCAAAAGAATTGAAAGCAAAATCTCAAAGATATTTGCACACCTATGTTCATAGCAGCACTATTCACAATAGCCAAGAAGTGGAAGCAACCCATGTATCCATGAATGAGTGGATAAACAAAATGTGACCCATATCTATATCATCTATATCTATCTATATCTATATCTAATCTACCTATATCTATATATCTATATCTATCTATATCTATATCTATATCATCTATATCTATATCATCTATGTCTATCTATATACACACACACAAACACACACATACACACACACATGATTCAGCTTTAAAAAGAAAGGAAACTGACATATGGACTGAATGTTTGTGTTCCCCACAAATTCATCTGTTGAAACTCTAATTCCTAATGCAATGGTATTAGTAGGTGGGGCCTTTGGGAGGTAATTAGGTTTATAGGAGGTCATGAGGATAGAGACCCTATGATGGAATTAGTGTTCCTGTAAGAAGAGGAAGAGAGAAGAGCTCTTTCTCTCCACCAGTCTGTGGCCTTTGGCTTCTCATTCAATGCACAGTAGGTGTAAATTAATATATCACAGCACAGCTTTTCCGAGGGCTATAACTAGACTGTGTCTACAGCTGGTTTGTAGTGGAGAAAATTCTCTTCTAAAAGAGCCATCACTTTGTGCTTGTGTCCAAAATTTAAAGATTTCCTTCTTGGATATAGCACATGCTTCACAGCTTCTACTTCATAAAGCTTTTAAGAGAAGTATTAGAGAAGTGAAAGGATTTCGGGTAAGAAATTGTTTATTTCTATTTCTATATTGCTAATAATTAGGAAGCTAATATTTTGTCACAAAAGTTTGATAGATATGTATTTTTGCGAGACATTAGAATAAGATCTGATAAACATTTCAAAGTTATTTTGGGGGCAGAAGAATGTTAAAAAGTTTTAAAATTTATATTTTGAAAAAATAATATGACTGGAGATCAAAAATTATCATTAAAAATTAATGACCATTTTTTATTTTTAAAAAACATCTCTTTAATGATTACATTAGCTGTACCATCCAAGCTAGTTTTAACACACCTAAGATTCTGGAAATTAGATTATACGGTTATTCCCTCCATTACAAATCCAGTACTATGTGATTCCACAGTTAGTGCCCAAACCAGAAACTCAGCAACTGTAAAAGTTCTTTAACATTTCCAATGGCAAGAATAATGTGGAAGAATACATGATCCAAGTCTTCTGATGTGATGGCTAACTGTGGATGAAATGGCAGTTATTTTCAGGGTAATATACTTTATAGTCATAGCATAATGCTACAAGGTAAAGTTATGGGAAAAGAGTTATTGTTATACATTGTTCATGGGAGTATTGGTTAGTGTACTTATAAGGTAATTTGATAATATTTCTCAAAAATTAGAATACATATGCCTTTGATCCAGCAATTCCATTGCTAAAGATTTCTTTCACTTGAACTGACATGCAAAAATATATGTACATGGATGCTCATTTCAGCAGATTGTAGTGTAAGAACTGGAAGCAGCTTAATATATATAAATAGGGCTTGTTAAGTAAATTACAGTACAATCAAGCATGAAACAACATTTAACTATTACAGAGAATGAAGTTTTATGTGTCAATATGGAAGATTTCCCAATACATATTTTTATGAGAGAAAGGATACTGAAGAACAGCAGGCATATTATGTTTCTCACATGCATAAAATAAATATGTGTGTATGTATATTTGTATTCTTGTATATGTCCCCAAAATTTCTATAATGAGACCCAAAAAACTATTAATTTTTACCTCCAGAGAGTGAGATGAGGTTGGAGTAGAGGGAGATACTTATTTTTATTTTACTGCTTTTAGTCTATTGGAATGTATAAAATAAGTCACATGCATATGCTGTTTTTATAATAAACAATTACATTAAAAATAAAATTTTGTTATTTTTATAGACCCTCAACTTATTGATAATGGAACTAAGGAGAAACATAATAACATAGGTTTACTGATATCCTGATATTTTTCAAATATGCTACTTCCAAGGAATGGCTTAGGTTAAACTTACATTTGCTTATTTTCTGTTCTCTCTGATTTTGCTTCTTTTCATTTGGTTTGATTTAACTTTTTATTTAGTTTTGATTTTTTTTAAGAGAGTATTTGTTTGTTCTGATCATTTCCTTAGTAAATAATACTGTTTTACTAAAGAAGTCTTATATTAGCTATAACCAAATTTAGCAGGAATGGTTTAGTATTTTTCCATCATGTTGTTACAAAACACTAAATCACACAGAAGCCACAGGCAAATTTCATTCTGGCAAATTCTCTAATATGAGTAGAAGGAGATGGGGCGGGAGGAGGGTTGGGGAAGAGTTGCCACAGGATTTGCTGACAGCTACCTTGATGGGAATCATGGACTCCTGTCTTTCCTTAGTGTACTTAGTCTCTGAGGTAGATAAGCTTTCTCAGAAAGTTTGTACCAAGGAGATTCTCTTCTTTGTTGTCCAATTGCATGAATGTTTTGAGAACCACTTTTAGTTCAGAAGAAGAGGCTTATTTGTTTTATGCAATTTTTATTAGAGAAATATTTTAAAATATTTTTATTGTAATTTATATTTTAGAAAAGTACAAAGAAGCAAAAATATCATTCCTTTTACCCATTAATCAAAAATTCATGATTCTACCTTCCAGAGATAATTGTTAGTATTATATTACTATTTATATTTCAGTGCATTTTAAGAACATAGCTGTACTACCTGTATCATGTTTTAGTCTTTTTGTTTAAATTATCATTTGTATTTTCCCTCATTGTGAAAAGCTTTTGTTAAATGTACTTTTTCATGGATGTTTAATATTTTATTCTGAATTTATATTTTGCACAACCATTCATCTACATTTGGATATTTAAGTTAATCCCATTTAAAAGTGTTTAGCCATTATAAAGAATGTCACTACAAACCTCTTTAATAATTTTCATCTATAGTTCTGATGATATATATTTTTTCTTTTCCTTTTTAAGTTTTTGTGCATATTTTGGAATAAAGAAGCCCTCTCAAGTTTTTTTTTTAATTACTAGAAGTTTTACATATGCACTCAAATAGGCAAACTAGCTATCTCAGATTAATTGAAGAGTATTCAGAGATTTCAAAGGTAGCTTGGACTATAGTTATTTGCAGCTATTATCTATGTGTATCTTTGAATAATGAACAAAAAATACAGGAAAAAAATTAGATAAATATCTAAAAACTAAATAGTTTGAAATGACTATAGTTCTCATGGATAGTCATTAATTCATCATAATTCTCATTAATTAGCTTTATAAACAAAATACATTTAAGTATAATCCTGATTTATTGTTTAATAAGTTGTTTCACTTCAGATTTCATTTAATGTAAGGGTTCTATTGCTTACAAATAAGTGAAGGACCATTAAAAAGGAGATTTGACCATCAAATGAAAGCACACGGGGTTAACAGAGAATCTTGTCTTGTTTGTATTATTTACCTCCTGTCACATAGAAAGGGTGATGGAGTCATCACTCAGTTTATACACAGGGAGATTACCTTCTTTTTCTATAGGCAGTCCTCACTTTGCATAGCAGTGTGGGACAGTAAAAATAACTGTGCAAACCATCTTGAAATCAATAAGGAAAAGTTATGATTGTTCTGTGATTATCAAACAGTTGTGCCAAAACATTAAAAACTCTCCTACTGTTGTTTATACATGTAAATACATGATTATACATGTATAGGGACATGTGAATAATAGTAAAGCTAATATTTACTACACTTAATATAACACATTAGAAATACTGAGAATTAATGTGTTTTATTTGTAAAATCTTACTAAGTATAGTTGGAGCAGTGCTTATCTTCTGGTCGTATAATTTACAATAAGGAGCGAACATCCTTTCCATGTGTTGGTAAATTGTCGTACTTTTTTTCTTTTTAAGTTTAGTGCAGCTTCCAACATTTTATCCTATGCATTTCAATGTGGGGAATACTTTCTGAAAATTTGTTTTATGTGAGGCTTTTTGCTGGAGACACTGCCTCTGGGATAACTTTATGACCATTTTCTTCATTTATGGTTTACCTTTGCTAAGTTCCTCCTGCCGGACTCTCTAATGGTGAGTGTCCACAGTCACATGGTCAACTCTTTATTCCTGCTATCATTGCATTTAGGTTTGATTCCAATTTGACTACCAGAATTTTCACTTTATTTTTTAATTTTTATTTTTATTGCTGCACTTTCATCTTTGTTGGCCAATTCCCTCTTTTAATTATCCATTTTGGTGAAATTTCACCTGAGTTTGTTACCAGGAGTCTTGGACACAACACAACTATATACTTTACTGTCTGTACTTGAAATAAATAACATGCTCAGTGATTGATTATCAACATACTTTGAAAGAATTGATATGATTGCTCACTGATCATTATGCACATCTGTTATTTATGCAGAGATCTGTGAACTGAAAATTAGAGAAGTTTGTACTTTGGGCAGTTACTAACATTGAATACGCTGGGAAATCGAAATCGAAATTTTAATCACTGTTGGGAGATACATGTTATTTAACCAATTCATGGTAACTGAAATCACATATGTAGGAATCATGCAAAGTCAAGACTGCCTGTATTCTCAGCTTAAACTGAAGCATCATAAATTCTCTCTGAGTTTCTGCGACTGAAGTTAAGTGAATTAATAATATTTACACAAAGAGAATGTGTAAATATCTTGTTTAGTTTGCATGTCCATGTTATTTTCTGACACAAGGTCAAACATTTTTAGTTTTTTGTAAACTATTATAATCTTGTTTTATACATCACTACTATTATTATTTTATAAATATTAACTATCAAGCATATAGCATTCAGAAAAATTCCAACAATATCAAGATGTTTTTATACTTAAGGATTCCTATGCCATGAGATAGGAATTCCTATGCAGGCCAAATCTTCACTTTCTCAAATGGATTTTTATTTTTTTTAAGTCTTGCAGAGTTGGTAGGACCAGTTTCCTTTTTTGTCTCTTGAACTTTTGGGTGGAATCCTTATCTTACATTGAAGAAATAGCCTTTTTTGGGTCCAAACTTCAGGGAAGGTCTCATTTCTACCTCTTTACAGTGCATGGGTTCAAAGCCACATCTATTATCCCTGTGTGGAAATTGAAACCTTAGCCTCTGGCCCCTAGGTCATATAACTTGCCCACATCGCTCTAATTCCATTTGTCTTGTAAGCTGCCTGTTTTGGCTCTTCTTTGGCACTTGGATATTTCTCTTTTGTTTATTTGACCCCAGCTATATATTTGTCTTTCCGTTATATTTGTACTTAGCATTTTAATACTTTTTAATACTTTGAAGTTATATTTTAAAAAAAGTTTTAGCATAAGCCATCATGTTCAAAGTCAACCAAATATTAGTTCTAAATATATAGAAACATTGAGATTATCAAAAATTTTATTTTTCATTGATATGCTTGACATTTCAGAACAAAATTTCAAGAATGATATAAAACTTTTTTCATAAATACTATAAAATGGGAAATATGCAAAATGTAAAATAAATTGAGAAAACAAAGGCCATGGATGTTAAAACTAAGATGCTGAATTCATAAAATATAGTTCTTGCTATTCTAATTCCAATAAATTAAAAGTGATTAAATTATACATTCCAACTGTAAATCTCATTTCTTTTAATCAAGGGTTGGGTGGGAGGTGGGAGGTAATGATGGAGACAAAGATAGTTTTAGGAATCTTATCATAACTTTGAATTTCAATTGTTTCTTTCTTGACTTTAAGGCAGTGTTTTATTTCTGGTGTCAGAGTTACATGTCCAGTGGAAAGAAGTTTTTCCATTTATCCTTTCCTGTGGAGACACTGGTACATGAAGAAGGGGAAAGAGCACAATGATATGAACAACCTCTTTTTTAAGAAAATGTAAGTACAGACTGATAAAGCTGCTTTCTCAAATATAACAATATCTCAGCCTCTGTCCTACATAGTGAGAGGGGTTTAGAGATGACAAGAGATGACTTAATCTCTTAAGAATCTTGTTTAAAAAAATTGGCCTTTTTTTTCAAGTAGAATGTAGTATGGAAATTTTTATTAGTGAGAAAATATCTCCAAACACTTAATTTTGAGAGATAATGTAGATAAGAATTTAATAGCATCTATTTTAAAGTTAGAATCATTCAGTTTGAACCCAAGCTCTGTTACCTACTAACTCTGTTGCTTTTGGGCAAATAACAAAAATTCTCTGACTCTCAGTTTACTTACTTATAAAAATGACAATAATAATACCAAACTTCCCTGCTTCTAGTGAGAATTTCAATTGTTTCAAATGAAACATTCATAAAATTAAAGAAGCACTTAGCACAGTGCCTGCATGTAATGACCACTAATACACAATAGCTACTATTATAAAATCAACACAGAGATCTCAGAACCACTTGAGATGAAAAGGCTCCAAAAGACAGGAAGTGTGAGTAGCTCATCCCTTATCTAACTAGCTCAAATGCTGGGATTTCTAAGGCACAACAAATAAAGGAAATAGTATCCCCAAAGCTTGAAAATATTATGGTGCGAATTTTTCTATTATATGAGCCCCAATTTATAGAAAACTAAACCTTATTTAAGAAGAAAAGAGCAATATTACTTTTCGTGAATGAGTCTGGTAGAAATACTTTTATTTGCTCAGGTAGAAATACTTTTATTCTCTAATATCTACTTAGGGAAAAAATTGTAATAGGAAAAAGTTTTCAGGCAACCATAAATCTTCTTTTTTTCCTTTGATCAAAAAGTTCCAGGTCCAGATACTTTTTGTAATAATTAGAAAGCATATTTCTTATGAATAAAGAATTCTATTCCTTGCTTTTAGTTTGCCTATCCATTTTTTCTAAGCAAATTTGCATCTTCTGTCATAGGCTAGGAAAAAACTTACAATTCTCTTATTCTTTTGAAAAGACAGTGGTGACATTGAGTCACCTGAGTTCCATCTCTGGGCAACAGTGACAAATGGTCACTTGCAGTGCAAAGATCAAGTGCTGAGAGTGTGAGGTCAGCTACTTTACATGACATCTAATGTGACTGTCATTTCTCAGGGTCCCCAGCCAAAGGCAAGGTGGCGACATGGTGTACCCATCACTAAGGTGCCATGTCTGGCATGTAAATGGAGCTCAGTAATTCCAGCGGAGCCAAGTTATTAGAGTCTAATTGCCATTGTCTGATAAATTCTTTTGAGGTCTTTGTGTGTTGGTTCACTTAAATATTCACTGTATCCAGCTAGAAGCAGTTATTAAAAATGTAATTGTTTTATAAATTTTTATTTTTCAATTCCCAAACACCCTCATGAATTAATAAACAGATAAAATAAGAATATTCATCAATAATGCAAGATTTTCTGTGTCATTGGGGGAGTGTAACCTTAACTATATTGTTGATCAGAAACTCTGGGGAAATAACATATCTTCTGTAATACACTCCCATCTTGAATATCCTGGATCATGTTTAGCTGGAGATTTTTACTTTGAACAAAAATATTTTTATTCATCTCTTTTTTTCCAGTAGAGTTTATTTGAACTGATCATCATCCTAAGTTTATTTCCAGTTATTACTTTCCTGCTTGCCCTTTCAAAGCTTTCTACGAATACACAGCAGACTTTAAAATAGCAAGGTTATTTTTGTTTAAAATAAGCAATGATGACCTTTTTCTCAAATGGGGAAATAGAACATAACCTTCCCAAGGCAGTTAAATGTTCCCCAAAAGATGGACCCACAATCAACAAATGGGGAAATATAAAACTTCTCTAAAGGGACGAGTGCTTTCTTAAATGACCTGATTGACAGCTCTAGGCTTGCCCAGTGACACTGTCATTTGAGGGAACCTATACTTTTTTCCCAGGTTTTCTGAAATGTCTCTGGTGTCATAAAGGGACAAACCCCTGTGGTACTGCCAGGCCCCTCTCTGTCAGAAGGCTAAGACCTGGATTAATTCATTGCAGTGCAGTTTAATTAAACTGCACCAGAGTTGTTTCCCTGGTAAAATAAGTGTGGGAAGAGAATGTGTATCAAAAGGGACATGCCTCTTACTGTGTGTGCTTTATTGTTACACCACAGCTAATATATTGTGGGAATTCCCATGGAGTCAATGATAAACTGTATTATCGAGCTCCATAAAATAGGCATTCTACTAGTGCAGGTTACTGTAGCTCACAATTCTATTAATCCTTCTAATTTATTATATTATAGCTGTATGTGAGGTCTCATAAATTTATTATACCCCTTTCATCTAAAAAACCCACACACACCATGCTTGTTTCTCCTCTCAAATAAAACCCCTTATTATTTGTTGTGTCTGTCTCTAAAAATGTAATAGCCACTTGTAAGAAAATATAATTACTGGCTGAGAAATGTAAACTGCATTTGACATGTCTTCTACTCTAAAATAAAAAATTCTATTAAACCTTGCTATATGAGTACAAATACTGGTGCATGAAGACCCATTGGATTTTTATTTTCAGTTTTCTGGCAATAAGTTCATAAAAATGATGTCTTTATAATTTTCGCTGTTTTCATCATTTTGTTTATGGAATTTACTTATAATACAGTACTCTTTCCTCTTTATCATTTACATTGGAGGCCAGTAGAAGGGAAGCAATAACATCTGCTTTGCTCATTTCTACGTACCAAGTACTGTGCCTGGCACATATTAGAGGCTCGATAAACATATGTTAAATAAATGAGAAGATGAATGCAAAAGAAAATTCTGTGATTTCTTGTGCAAATCTTCATATAAGTTTTACTTGTATATTCATTAACATGTTTATTAATAACTTATTTTTTATCAGCTGCATTTGCCCAAAGATTTGATTTACTGCTTAAAAGGATAACGTCTAAAAGATGCAGAAATAAGTTCATGAAGTTATGAATTTTAGTAGGTTACATATCCACTTAGTTGTAGAAACCTTTATGCCTCAAAATAAGCTACCTCGTGAGTATTAAGAATAAGCCAGAGATTTTGTGGTCTGGCCCTCGCATGATAAGAAGAAATATGAAATACATGATACTTCATATCTATTACATATCAGAATCATACCTGTGCTGTTTGTAAATAAACTGAAATGAGCTTAGAAATATTTGAATTTCAATTAGACATCCTCATTTTGTTATCCTGAAGTAAAAGGCAAGTGTTGATTATCTAAGGAAGACAGGACATGAATAGAACTCTAACTACTTTAAGTTACTATCTCAGACCCTAGGTGAGAACGACCAAAAGTCATTTTGGCAACTCTTGCTTTAGCACATTCAGTATAAAGGGAAAGGATGATTAGTTTCAGTATAGGTGGTCAGGAATTACAAAAAGAATGAAGAAAATTGATATCGTGAGAATATTATTAGAAACTTGAGAGATCAACTCAAGCTTGGAAATGGAATTATTGCTTTATTTAAGAATCATTTCTGTTATGGCACAATTGGGGTGACAATAATGAGTTGGCTAATTTTCTGGAGTCGGCTAAATTTCCCATGTTCCTGTTTTGCAAATGAAGACAAATCTTTCCTTTGATGCCATTTTTCCCCATTGTTGGAAAAAAAGTCTTAAAATAGGTGCTATAAATGTGCCCAGAACTGACAACATGGATGATCCCAGAGACAACACTTGCTTCAGCTTGGTCTTGGATGCCAGGACAAATGTATAGGTTGTATCTTGTCACCAGAAAGATCCAGGTTGTTCACTGGTTACCAGGAGTTATATGACATAGTAGAAGGAAAGGATTTTTGGAATCTATCACTGCTAGATGTGAATATTAGCTCTACCTCTTAGTAACTATGCAAATAAAAGAAAATTACTTAATTTTTCTGAGTTTTTATAATAGAATTTTAATAAAAATTATTCTATGTAGTATATGCTATGTGCTTAGCATAGTTTCTGGCACGTAGTTAAGTTCTCTCTCTCTCTCTCTCTCTCTCTCTCTCTCTATATATATATATATATATATATATATATACACACACATATATATATATATAATCATTTAATTATAATACATAATCATTATTATCTTTGTTCCTAAGGTGTATAGGATAATATGGCAAATTTTCCTACAGATATTTAAATAAAACAAATTCCGTACTATTGAATTCTTAATTCTTTTTTTACACTTCAATTTGCACATTATATCTCCAAAAAACAATAAATTAAAATGTAGCTTATAAGGGGAGCATTACTGCTATTAATCTGCTCTGAGGATTTGATTCTCTTCTTTCTTCACTTGCTACATTTTTTGAAATGGACCAACTTCTCCACAAAGCAAATGAGAGGTACATGTTTAGATCACTATACTACTCTTAACTTGCACATTCAAATACTGCACAAAAGAAAATGTGCTCTACTCATTCTCTACTACAGAATTAATGCTCTCAGAGAAATAAATCTGAGTAGCTTCTAGAACTTTATAGAAGGAAGGGATTTTGGACTTCATCTAGTCTACGTCTTTTGTTTGATTAGCATCTCTCCTACTTGGCCTAATTATAATTTGTGCAAGCATTGTATCAAGTGTGGTGCATGGATTATCTTATTGAATCTTTACAGTAAAAGAAAAAAATGAGTTATTACTTCTGACTGATGGATTGGGACACAGAAGGTTTGAAAGGTTATATAATTTGCTCCAGATCATACATGTAGCAAATGGTAAAGCCGGGATTGAAAAGATGGTAAGCACTCCAGGTCTGTGGTTCTCACTGCTTTGCATTATCTGCACCGCCCAATCCCCGCCACCCCCACCTCCCTTAGCCCCCATGTAGGCCCTCTCGTTTTCTAGACAGTGTCTGGTCAATACAAGCTTTTGGGCAACTCACAGCAGATATAAAGTTTAGGTTGATTGCCCTCGGGCACAGGGGAGGGATCAGCTTCCTTAGAACCACTGTCCTAACAGTTACATGAAGACGAGACTCCTCATTCTTGGATCACATACACATTTAAGTTCTTAACACTATAAACCAAATGTGTAACATGAATGATTTCTTACACATTTTGAAATGTTGCTTTAACTTTTTTCAAAGAACAAAATAGAGTCTGATAATACGTGAAAAAATAAGTAAACATTTGAATGACTTTATAGACTCATTTTAATAAAAATATTTAGAAATGACAATCTTTATAATTTGAAAGCACAAAGATTGTTTCTATATTGGCAAAATTAACATTTTAATTTTGGCATGAAAAATTATAATAAAGTGAAATTGAAAGTTTTTTCTAATGTTATGTTTCATTTTGATGATAGAAAAATAGAATTAATGTAAATACATTTGAGAATTTTAACATATTCTATTAATGTCATGTAAATTATCACTCTGGTTGTTTAGGAATATAGATAAGAAAAACTTATTTCCTCCTAGATTGAGATAAAAGAACATTTTTGGACACAATAATTTGACACAGCAATTTACATAGAGTGTCACTGAGAAGTAAACAAAGCACTTTTTATATTTCAGGAGTATTATGTGAGCTTCAGTAGATATACGTGAGATATTATGTGGAATAATACAAGATTTAAAAAAATGATTATGTACAACTAGAGTAGCTGTTAATAGAACTGTATTAAAAATAGCAGACATTTCTGCTTCTAATTCTTGCTCAATTATTGGCATATTTATAATCCTTGTAAACTTAACCTCTAAATCTCAGTATTTTCATCTGTAAAAAAGAAGATATCTATCCAATAAAATTCCTGACATATACTTGGTACCCGAAAAAAGTAACTTGCCATAATAACTGTAATATATGACATCTTCCCAGTTTTGAAGTGAATGAGATTAATAAATGTCAAATTAATATTTTAATTTCACAATTAATTTCTACATAACATTAAGGAATAACGTTTGCTATAAAAGAGCTTTAAATCATGGAATTGTTAGGAGGGAGAGGTCATGCTATAGCACAGTAAAACAGCACACCATAGAAAGAATAATAATTCTTAGAAATGAAAGAAATATAATTTTAGCACTATTTCTTTATTTGCCAAAGTAACTATTTTGCTTTCTGTAGTTAATGAGCAAATTGATGGCCTTCCCTGCATTTTGTCAAATCAAGGAGGCCTGCATCACTTAGCGTTTGCCATTCTGTTGTTTTATATCTTAGCTGGCCTTTGATTTGATGTATGTTGCTAGATTCTTAGCAACATTGCAGTTGCAATTTAGGTGTCTGCATTCTTAGGACTTTTTATGTGACTCATATCAAAACTCTGTAAACTCTCTTGCCTTCTTGTGGTACATAACCCAGAGTGAGAGTGAGCATCTCAAGATTAGAGGGCTCTGGAGAAGAGTAACGTGATCTTTGACCTGCTTGTGACATACTGTATAAAGATTTTGGGAAATGCTGTCTAGGGTAATCAATCATCGAGCAATTTAGTATAACCTTGATGACCCTGTTCCTCTAGCACAAGTATAATCCTGGTGCAGACAGTGTTTTGAAGAATTTGCATTTACCCTATAAAGACATATACCCTAAAAGCAATAAAACTACAAAACATAAGTCTGTCAAGTAAATTAAGGAGTAGATGATGTGAATCTGTTGTTTTGTGCTACAGGTGCTCAGTAGCTGTTGACATCTGCAGACCCCAGGACCAACTTTTTCAAGCCAGTCAACCAGACCTTGCAAGTGACTGTATTTCTTAATTGTTAATACAAGTGTGACATTCAGACATAGCTCTGAATATACTTTATAGCTGCATAATATTCATAATAGTTTTATATTTTGATTTGAACGGTATTTAGAATAAATTAAAAAAAAATGAATCTAGGTTCAATTAAGTAAAAGCAAGAAACAAAAATCAAGCCAAGGCATAGAAACCTTTGTCATGTGTTAAGTGAACAGTGAAAGAGGTAGCTATAATTAAGATCCTTGGGGAAAAGACAAAAGTTTTATGCGATCTGAAGAGAAACCAGAGTATTCCATTTCTATTACCTTAGTTTAACACACATTCAGGTCTCACTTCATTGACTGAAATTGTGTTTTCATTGGTACTGGAGTCCAGCTTGATTTTCCTCCAATTAATTTCCTAACCTGTGGCATAATCCATCTTTCTAAAGGACTAATCTGATCCAGTTATGTCTCTACTTTAAAATCAAAGCAAAACAAAACCAACCAAAATACAAACGAACAAAAATCTTTAGTGCTTCACCACTAGCCCGGTGACTGAAATCTCAACTCATGTCAATATCTTAACCACTATAGGCTCAGTTTTCACTATTGCTACTTCATGCTCTGGCCAGATTAAATTTTTAATTCTTCAGAAGTGCTATGTTTGCTCTTTCACTTCCAAGCTTTGCATTATCTAAGCCCGGACATTTTATCCCATCTTTTCATTTTTCAGGTTTCAATCTCAAAGTTTTACTTTGCCAAAAGACACCACTCCCCAAGATTGGGTTGGGTACCCTGTATGTACTTCCATAGTATCTCATATAGGCATTATTATCTCTACTTTACAAAAAAGGAAACGGAAACTCCATATGTCTGACTTGTCCAGTGTTATCTTTTAAATATCAGAGCCAGATCTTAAATTTGAAGCTCTGGCTTACACACATTATTCCACAGTAGCCTCTCATATGCTTTATTTTACCTCGATAGTTTCATGTGGCTTCATTCCTCTATTTCATTACATATTCCCCATTCCTAGATTAACTTTGTGTTTGTGTCTACCTGGAAAATTCTCATTCATTTTTCATGACCTGGTTGCAGAATGTGAAGCATTCTCTGGTCCGCCCTCCCTCTTCAGACTCACTATGTTACTTAGTTCTTACCAGTATTGTGGGGCTTAATGGTCTCATAAAATGTCCTATTATATATTTATCTCTCCTGTTAGGCAATGAGCTTCCTGAAGGCAGCATTTAGCACAATCACTTTCATATCTTCTGGTACTCAGTATAGTGTCCAGTACATAGTAGGTTCAGTATTTTAAACTGAATCCTAGAAGCACATGTTGATAAAACCTGCATGTTCATTTCTCATATTTTCTTTCCACAACAGCATGTAATTTGTCCAGCTTTTCATCAGGATAAAGTGTGACTTGTTTTGGCCCCAAAAAAGACTTTCCAAGAGTTGTCACGGTTTCAGTTTCGCGATCTTGCTTTTGGAGCTAGGTTCTTATAAAAGTTCAAGCTGATGCATGAGAGTTTGATTTCAGAGTTTTCTCTCTTTATACACCAAAAATACGAGATTGCAGGGATTAATAGAGGCCTATTGTGTCCCTTTTCTCTCTCTCTCTCTCTCTCTCAAAACTTTCATTCAATCTGGAAAAGTGAGAGGTGTATGACTCGAGGAGGGTAGTAGAGAATGAGGAAGAACATTTTAATTTTCTTTAGAAGGTAGAGCAAGTTAACCAGAATAACCTAGTTTTTGTGATTGAAAGACATGATATAAGAACTTCCCTTTCTCCTGTATGCTCTTTGTAACTTTCCATCTCTGTTTTTGGAGATTGCCCTCCAGTGAGTCTGTGGAGTCAGAGGGAGCTGCACTGAGGGAGAAGCCACTGCAGCAGCTCTAGTAGCAGATGAGGCACACTTTCCCTGGATAGAGACATACACAACTGCTCTCAACTCCATGGTTTATAATATGCTGCAGCAGCTAATTTTTTGCACTAGTGTAAAATCAAGTTGTCCTTGTGTACGGTGGTATGAAAATTCGATGACTTCAAGTCCCAAAATAATTGTAAAACTTCTGCCAAAGTATTCTTTCAAATCTCCCTTTCCTGTATTTTTCTTTTCTTCACCATTGCCAGTGAAGAATAACACAACAAATCTTTGATATTTTCTTGGAGCTGGGGGAAATAACATGAATTAGGAGCCAGAGAATCTTGGGTTAGAATCTTTTCTCCACCATTTATTAGTGATATAAACTTGGAAAAAATGCACACTCATTCTGAAGCAGTTTTCTCACTCAAAAATGTATTGAATACCAATCACCTCACAGTGGTTGAAAGGAAGAAAAGAAATAGAGGCAATGACAATGGACTCCTGGCAGATCTAGCTCAGCAAGTGTTAGTTTCTTTTCCCCTTTTACTCTCTTCCTTTTCTTGCCTGTCTCTTCATTCAATTGTTAATGATTTGTGAAATTCCCAAAATATAGAGAATAAAGGTGAAGAGAAATACAAGGTAGCCAGGTAATAGTCCCATCACTCACTGGAAGTGGGATATACTTACATGGTGGGTAATGTTCTGACTTTCTCTATAACATTTATCATTGAACCTTATAACAAGATTGACGTTTTTAAAATAGTTGGTGTAGCTTCATTGGTACAGTTCACGCTGTTCTTTGGAAATCGCAAACACAAACAAAGGCATCTAAGTTCTTTCTGTTCTGTTCGTGTTTCTCAACCTTGGCTGTACTTAAGAATTACATGGAGCACTTGCAATTTTTTTTTTTTTTAAGTTTTAAAGTTATTTTAAAGTTTCTAAAGACATATAGATGCTGGGGCACCGACCAAGACTTATTAAATTAGGATCTCTAGGTATGAGGCATTGGCATAAGTATTAGAACAAAATATTCTAGGTTATTGTAGTCATGATTGCAAATCTTGGCCTAAATCATTATATCACTATGATGTTTACGCCATATTGGATTAGAGTCATAAAATATAATAGTAGTTGTGTAAAGTGACTTTTCCATTTAATCAGAAATGGAAAAGAGCTATCAGATAACAGCCTATCCTCCTGGGACCCTCCTGGATTGTGTCTAGTGCCCAGATAGAGGATAACATGCTCCTCCCGGCCCAAAGGCCATCCTCCTAAGTACTCACTTGGCAGGCATCCTGGAAAATGGTAGTGTTGTAAGGGCTAAGTTACTCTTCTCAGAGATCTCTCCTGGACATGATAAAGAAAAGAAAAACACTCAAAGCACAAATTGTATACAATCCAATGTACATTTTAAAGGATGTACTGGTGAGTATTTACATATTGGGTCAGATTTTCATTCTGTGAGATCCAAAAGAAGAAAAGAGCTCTTTGAGTTGAGAATCTAACTTATTGTTTTTAGTGATGGCATTTAGACACAAGTGATCCAATAGCCACTACTTTTGAAGATTGTGATTTTTATAAGCAATGAAAGTTTCATGTGTCAGTAATCCATGTCGCACTGGTTTGAGGTGATTGTTAATCATTATTTCAAAGTTCTTTAACACTGTTATTTATAGAAAATAAATCTGACATAAGCCTTTGCCCAAAACAGAGACCTCTCTTTTTGTAATTATAGGAAGCAAACATCTTTGTTAATGTATTGACAACAAAAGGTAAAACATGAAAAGAACTCAGCCTTTTTCTGGGACTCAGGTGACTGATTTATATCTTCCAAGGTTTGCCAAATGAATATGATTATTAATTTAAAATGTTATTACATTTTCTCAAAGAATACTTCCAAATTCTTTCAACCATGAAAGCCTTGATAGATGGGAGACCACCCAGGAAGACCAGGTGCTATAGGCGTAAAAAATAAATATGAGATTGTAAGCTGACAAGGTCCTTGCAATATGTGAGGTCAACCAAGGGTTGCCTCACCTAAAAAAACAAAACAAAACAAAACAAAAAACCGACAAAAAAACCCCAAAGCCTTGATACATCACACACCTTTATCAATTTGGATTACTTTTTCTTTCTTTCTTTTTCTTTCTTTCTTTTTT